>NC_134326.1:14848727-15171375 GCF_964195595.1 Calonectris borealis
GATAATGTACAGCTCCAGAGCTAAAAACTAATCAATGGACACTTACAGAAAAAATTGTTCACATGAAGACGCCGGAGCCATTGCAATCTCAAAAAACATTCTGCCTATCTTTGGTATGGGAACTTTATGCAGTATCTTGGGATTCTCCAAAAGATACCAAGTGCCCTTCCACAGGGTGCAGCATTCTCACCTTCTCCGAAGCATCTTGCTTGCGAGTGGAGTCTCGCCCACGCAGGCTCTTTGCACTGATCCCTGACTCCGACGTTTGCATGATCAGTTGTGTGGCCAGAAATTGCTGCAAGAAAACCACACACTGTTAAGATTCTCAGGCAAAACAAGCTCAGTTAGTGTCAGTTAACTATCACAAACCACAGGCTGGGAATGGTTAGGTCAGAGGCAGTTTCAGTTCTTTGTCTGCTGCTCAGAATAAGTTCCCCCATTTACCTCAGAAGCCACAAGTCCTGAGCAACTATAAAACCCCAGTTCAAACTCTGTTAGCCCTGCCAGCTGGGACCTGCTACTTCACAAGAAATTTTAAATGGCATATATTCACACGACACAGATTCATGTACACTTTAAACCAGCATAAACCAGCACAGCCACCAAAAGAAGCAATCGCGTCCCCTGTCATTCACCATTCTTGTTGCTTGTTTCTGTTCCTGAACCACACCCTGGTTCTTGCTGGCCTAAGCATTTCCCTGAAGGAAATTAGATTTGAAATTGGTCTGGGCTGAACCTAAAAAACATTTTGCTGTGTTAGTTTTAAATTATCCAAAATCTAGTTCACCACAAACACCTGAGCTAGCACAAGAGAGATGGAGGGAAAGATGGGACTACTTCATTTAAAGACGCTGTGAGTGAAACTGTGGTCTTACAACCAGAAGTCTTCCCCATACCTACGGACCAAGCAGATGCTCTGTCCTGCACTGGCCTCAGCTCAGTACCTTACCTGGATTTGCTCCAGGACATCTCGCTGCATCTCCACAGCCATGTGGTACACATCATGGTCAGAGCTGTTGTACATAACTGCATTTTGAAACATCAGCATAATATCACGCTGGAACTCAGCTGTGGTTCGTATCAGCCCATTCTCAATGTTCTTTTTGATGGTAGATAAATCCATTGGCCTATGAAAGAAATGCAGTCAAAATAGCAACAGAAATATTTAACTCCTTCCCCTCTCTTTTGCAAACAGCCCTGGGTCTGTGACATGTCGAGTTAGACCATCTATTGAATTTAGCCAAATAGGTTCTGCCCCACACAGGCTGTGTTCCTGAGTACCAAAGCCTTGGGTCAGGAGACGCAAGCCGTCCACCAGTTACCATGAATGGTAACAGTGGCGTGACAGATGCCTCAGGAGAGGCGTTTGCATTCTCCAGCCATCGCTGAAGGAGACACTAAGGAGCTAGAGCTGCAGCCACTGAACTCTTTAGGAGAGATTTTGGGGGCTAGCAGGGGATTCTGGTAATTCTTTCAGAAGAGTCCACTATTTGGGACAGTGAAAAATGCTGATTAAAGAAGATAGGTCTTTGGAATTTCAAAGATTAAATCCTACTCTCGAATAGAAACTGGGAGAAGCAGATCAGTCACATATCACCTTACTGATAAAAAAATGTTCTGTGTAAGTTAGTGTACTTCATTCAAAGACAGAGCTGTTTAAAGACATTTATCTGAAGATGACCCTTTTCTTGGGGAAACCTGTTTCTGACTGAATCATGCCAGAAAAAAAATAATTTTCCAAGTCTTGAAAGTCTGCATGGCAGCCAAAACCGACATCATTCCTGCCACAAATCCCTACACAAATATGCAAATATACGGAGTTCTAATGACAGAAGACTGCTGAGACTCACCTCTGCACAATACTGTGGTAGCCTGGTGCTATATCGTCAGTTACAGGTTGTAGAAAGACATTGGCGTACCTGCAGAGAGGAGTCCACTTAGTGCCCAGTCCTTGCTGGTAAATATTTGTTTCATGCTCTCATGTTTATTTGTCTGCTACCAGTAACAGTATGATTCATCATCTCCCGGTACCAAGGCAGATAAGCCTCCGAGATGGGAGCGCAGAGACTTGTCTAGGATTAGTCACTTCTTTCTGCCAGTTCTCAAGACATCAAACTCACCTGTGATTAGCTGCTGCTCTCCAAACTAGCATGATGGCTTTCTTCCAGATCTTCTGGGCCTGTATTGCTTCCTGGTCTTCACTGCACACTGAGCTGGGAAGAAAAGAATAGGAATTCCTTCAGGAGTCTGCATGCTGCCTCAGAGCAGAAACCTTATGGTTTCTTTTGCCTTTGACATGCCTACGCTAATCCACGCCAAAGACAGAAAGAAAAAAATGGGACCTGGTACTATGGCGCTGCCTGCAAACTTGCACTTGTAAGCAAGGAGAACCAGACAAATCATCAACAAATTTCCCCTTCGGACCCACTCAACCAGCAAAACAGAAATGAGAATCCTATGCTCCCTCTACAAAATAGCCTGGGATTTGCACCTGTGTCCCTGGGAGCTTCACTGATACTCACAACTGCGAGGAGGCTGGGCTGCTGGGGATGGAGTCGGCTAGCGTGTGAGACTGTAGAGGTGCATTATGGACACTGAAGCCATCATCGCTCTCACTCACGGGGGGTTCATTATCCATCTCCGATAGATATCCCTCACCCTGATCTTCTTCTTTGGGTTCCTCCAAACTGGCAGCCTCACTGGCACCATCCTCATCATCCTCTTCACCCTGCCCATCCTGAAACACAGAGAGTTCATGAGTCTGCACAGCCAGCTACAGCAGCAACTCAGAGCCTCCAAAGCAACTATGGTTCAGCAAGCAAAATAATTTTCTTGCTACAGCTGCTGACAACTGTACAGGCACTTTCACAAAATCCTAGCAACTCTATCCTGCCCTGCCTCCCCCCGCAGAAACTGAAACACACATACACACAGCTTTATAGTGCCTGAAGCCATCTCCCCTTTAGCTCCAACTGCAGACTGCCCAATTCTCTTCTCAGTGCAGAAAGCTGAAAGCAAGCTTTGCTTTTCAGCAGATGGGAGCCAGGAAGCAGCAGTAGCAGTGAGATGTTACTAATGAACCCAAGATGACTACAACCAATCTAGAATTACCTTCATCTGACTCCTAAACAGGGCTTGGGCCTCCTCCTTCATTGACTCTGTGAAAAAAAGAAAAGCAGAAAGGTTGATTCTCCAAAGCAGTCTTTCCTACAAAAGCTCCTGCACCAATGCCTGCTGTCCTGCAGTAATTACCACTGTTCCTACACGTATCTTTTCTCCCTCCTCCCCAAAAAACCTGAACCAGATCACTGACATCTATCCAGCTAATAATGTTGCATGTAAAAGATTTCCTAGCTGAATTAAGTTACCTGACAGCTCAAATTTGTGCTGAACATCAGCCTGTGAGGAGTCTTCACTCACATTTGGGACTTGTGGAGGGGATGAATCATCATCAGGTGGGGTCTGGAGGGAAGAGAAATGCACAAATCTAGATGTTTGTGTCAGCTTACTTCAGTGAAGGTGTGGGCACATCTCACTCACCCTAACCTAACTCCAGGCAATGAAGTTCACTGAGCACCTTCCCAACAGCAATTCTGCACATGGGCTGGGGGAGATACATAAAGGTACTGCCTAAAGCAGAGAGCTTCTCTGCAGATCGAACAGATCAGCAGCATGACTCCCAAGAAAACAAGTCAGTCACATTCATTGAAGGGTCACTCTCAACCCAGCAGTCATCCTTCCTCTAAACTTCTCTCCTGCCTGCCACAACTGCTCCCTTCTTTCACCACACCAGTTCCAGACAGCCTCTCTGCTCACATACCTCTGTCTTCACTGCATTGTGCACTTCATCTTCTCCCTTGGCCGATTCTATCTCAATTTCAGAAGTCTCTCCTGCTGCCACAGCTGCTCTTTGATCTTCTTCTATGTCTTGAGTTCTAAGCTCTGGTGTTTCCGTCACTCTTGCAGTTGCTGGTATGGTTTCCTCAGGGCCCAGCTGATTCTGCTCCTGCTCTGCAGGTTCTGTCTTTATTTCTGATCCCAGCTCGCCAATGCCCATTAGGTCTCGAATTCCCTTTGCCTCTGGCTCCTCACACTCCAGTCTCTCCTGCTTCACAGTCACCGACACTTGGGGTATCTGGGCCTGTTTCTCGTGCTCCTGACGAATTGAGTGTTCCCACGGGCCAGGCAGGGTCTGAGGGTCATCAGTATCTTCACAGAAAGAAGACAGAGCAGCTTCAACAACTGCTGCATCCAGGACTTCAGGGTGGTCATCTACCTTTATTGCCAAAACAAACACACAGCAGTGCAGGCCAAGGTCAGAAAGAGGGATTAAAAAAAGTTCGTGTTATTTGGTAACGAGACAATTGTGGAAAACCCGGTATACTGGGTTTATAAAGTTTCCTTTTGCAGCCAGACTCATATCACTCCCTATGGAGTCTCCTGTGGAGCTTCAGTTTCAGAAATACAGCACTCCTGGAAAGTATGCTGCAAGCAGCACTCATTTGTCTGCCAGAGATGTGACCCAAACCCTACTCAACATGAGGAAAAAAGAGATTTTTTTCTGCACTCTGAAGAGGAGTACCAGGCTAAACATGGCAGACTAGCAGCAGTGGTGCCATAGGGTCATTTCCTATTGATCTGGACAACGATGGTGAGAATGTGCATTTTGAAGTTATTTCTTGCTTGTTTAAACTAACTAAATTGGTGAACAGTAATCACTTGAGATTAACCTAACTGGATGTGGAGCAAAAGGTACTGGCACTCTGCTTTGCCCATTTACCTTGTCCTCAATGATGGCTATAATATTTCCAACAGTATCGAAGTCCAGCTCTTCCCCCGTATAGGACACTGCAATGTCCATTTTCTCAGCCAAATCCAGGTCTTCTTTCCCATCCATGCAGTGATCTTTGGAAGACCCTGCAGCGCTGCCAGCCCCAGAACCCAGGCACTCTTTCTTGATGGAATCAATGATCATGGATATTTCACTGCTGTCCATGGACACTGTCACGGTATGGGAATCAGACACTGCCTCCATGGAAACACAGGCTTCTGGCTGGCTCACTGCACAAGGATGAGAGTGACAATCAGAGACCAATCTGGAGAAGTCAAGCCCACATAAACAAATACTGCAGCAGATAAGACCAAGCATCAACCGCAAGTACCCCAAGTCCACCCACACCACCATGGCTTAGAAAAATAAGACAAATACGGGTTTGCTATCCCACAGTAGAGACAAAGTGAGATTCCAGCCCTTTAACCACAATCCAGCAACATACCATTAGCACCCCCACCCCCACCCAGCAAATCCTGTTTAAAACCATCTGTTTACACCAGAATCCAGCCGTAACCGTCCTTTCATCAAGGATGGCGAGTCTAACGTGATAAAAGGCCAGCTGAGAGCTCGCTGGATGCTGATCCCAAGGGAATTTCTGTTTTTCAGCAGTGCATGACCTACGAGTGCGTAGTTCAGGAACGCACCTGTGGCTACGCTTTCTGGAGCTGCAGCTGGTGGCACAACGGATGGTGCTGACAGCGTGGGCATCATGACAATGGTTGCCTGCGACACAGGCTCTACGGGGGGTGGCAGGAGCTTAGCTGGAGGTTCGCTGGCAACAGCGGAGAAGGAAGCAAGAGGTGAGGTGAACTGTGCAGGACCAGCTTCTAAAAGCCGGGAAAGCGTAGGAGCACCTAACAGAGAGTAGAAGGGAAAAGCACATGAGCAAGAAGCAGCCACCACTGAAGTCCACAAAGCCACCACTGGGCTCTTCACTGTCTGGTGACTTCTTCTGGGAAAAGACACTGAGAGGTACCTATAAATGGTCCCAAAAGCTATATGGAGAACCTGCACCAAAAATGCATGACTCCTTTGTGCGTGCTGTCTGAGACAGAATCATGCAGACTATGGGACACTGTGTTCAATGTAAGGGCTGGACAGGCTAAGCCACACATGCAGAGAGATGCCCTTCCAAAGGCTCATCCCAGTACTATTACGGGAAATCTGAAAAACAGTGCTGAGAGAGCCACATGAGGTAAGCCAAGACAAACAGTCATCACAGGAGCTGGAAGGGAACACAGGGGATCCCTCTGCAGGTCCTTCCTGGAGAATTCCTCTTATATCAAAGGTTGCCACTCATCTTAGCTGTAATTTCCAGTCTGAATTTACTGAACTGTCTGGACCAAATTAACAGGTCTTAAAGAACAGACATGGATAAGGAAAGTGAGATTATTCACATGGAATTACATATGAATGAATGGCATAAATCCTCAGTTGCAGACAACGTGACTAAACCACTGGTTAGCATGAGCTGAGAAGAAACTTCACCTTAGGCAGGTTGTTCTGACAAGGCCCAATACAAAGACTCTTGTGCTGTCCATCTCACCACCCTCTGTGGAACTTACTCTGGAGGTCACAGTCCACTGTGCTCTAATCCTCAACAGATCTCTAAGCTAAAGCAGAGGTTAAGACATACGAATTCTCCAGATTCACAGGGAGCTGCAGTTTGACACATCGGGAATCATGATACTAAACCAATTTTTCCTCAACTTCCTGTAAACTAACCCTTTCTTTCTACACTGAAATGCCTGGTGTTAGCCAGTGTCAAAACCAAAAAACTAGACTGCATGGACGAGGATCTAATCAAGTCTAATTGTTTCAGTCATTTTAGATGAAGGCACTCTTTTTTCTGGAAGGATTAGAGTAGTCTTAAAAAAAAGTAGGGGTGAGAGGGACGGGCGTACAGAAATAGGAATACAACTCATAAAGTTGTATTTTTTTATAAATACAACTCATAAATTTAGACTAGATATAAGGAAGAAATTTTTTACAATGAGGGTGGTGAAACACTGGCACAGGTTGCCCAGAAAGGTGGTGCCCCATCCCTGGGAACATTCAAGGTCAGGTCGGACGGGGCTCTGAGCAATCTGATCTAGTTGAAGATGCCCCTGCCCCAGCAGGGGGGTTGGACTAGATGACTTTTAAAGGTCCCTTCCAACCCAAACTATTCTATGATTCTATTCTGTGATTCTATAAAGAAGCCCCCAAACCAGGCAGGCTAGATGTCCTTCATCTCTCTCCAAAGAGAATTCATAGAACAGTCTGAAGGTACATCTGAAGGGAGAACTGTACAGGGAGAGTCCTGAGTTACCTGAAGCAGCAGGAGATGCAGGGACAGCACCAGGTGCCGACTGCATTTCCCCACTGTGCAGCACTGGAAGGACGCTTCCTACCTCCAGCAGGACTCCTGAGCTGTTCATGTGACCAGAAGCCACTGCCATTTCGTTTTCACCAACCTGCCAAAGGAGGACACAATTGAAGTTCCTGGAGATACCATCGCATCAGTGATTCTCTGCCAGATATGCACCTCCAGGAATATGTCCATCATTTGCTGTATCAGCGTTTCTTTTGCGCTTTTAGTCCAGTCTAGTCCCTGCCTGAGGCCCCTTATGCAAGTGCACAACATGACAGTCTGAAGCTAATTGTTGTTCTTCAGCTACAACACAGCTGCAGTGCCACCTTCCTTTGAAGCTAGTCCAAATACATAATTTGCTCTACCTTAGTTCCTCTGTTCAAGGACCTCACAATCCTTTACAGGTACGAGTCTCTCTACCCCCCAAGATGGCATGGAACTATCCCTTATTTTGAGTTGAGGGAAACTGAAGCACCAAGATGGAAAGTAACTCTATCAAGGTCACATAGTAAATCTATGATGGACCTTGAAGCAGATGTAAAACAGTCCTGTCGATACAAAGAAAACCCCGTCTTCCACAGCCATCATCTTTCCTTGCTCCACCCTATGTTACATTGCACCCTGCAAACATAGAACCCATGGAACATTTACCCAACCTAACAAATAGAAAAGACCCCAGATCTGACTATTAAAAAAAGAAAGTCAACAGCAATACACGGATTCCATCACACAAGCACTAACAGAGAGAATCCCTGCCACGGGCAGGCTGATGGCTGCTATTTTCAGACTGGGCTCTGAACAGTGTCGGCAACAGTCACCTAAGACTTCCAGAGTCACTAACACCAGAAGGGTCAGAGTGGCTTGTCATCACAGTGATTTTAATAACCGTCTACAACTACGAGAAGACTGAAGCACTTCAATATTGGTCATAAAACCCACTAAAGGACTCCCTACTCCTACGCTAAGACCCATTACACATATTGAAACTCAACTTCCTGCCAAGATGTAAAAACGACTTGTGAGCCCAAAGTAGAAATCGCCAAGAACACCTCCATGGAGCCTGATCGGGATGATGCTAACACGCCCCCTCCCCCAGGGAGAATGATTTCCTCCAGCAAAGCCTGCAACTCCAACTCCTTACGACTGAGGGGAGACAGTCAGTCCTATGTGCTGAATAATTCCTGCAGTCCTGCACCCACAGTACTGCTGGGAAAGGGTCCCACCTCTGTGGCTCATAGGGGTAATTATATCTCTCAGGTATCGCTTCTGTTGGGACTCTCACAAAAACTCTACGTTTTTAAAAAGCCTTTGCAGCTCCCCCTTTTTCAGTGGGAGAGTCTGGAGCAAATTGTTTGTGTGCTTGCATATATGAGCAGAGAGCTCCATACCAGCCTGGGGCTTGTGGGCAGGAGACTGCCCTTCTTCAGCAGCTCTGAGAGCAGAGGGGAAGGAGGCGGAGTTGCTTTTTGTCCTAGCATCTTTTTCTGGGGTGAATCATCAGTGACTGGGGTCATGGGGGCATCCAGGGGAGCAGAGCCTGGAGGGGTGTCAGGGATTCCAATGAAGGAGGCAACTGGGGTGCTGGGCAATGTCCCTGGAGTGACCTGAGAAAGAGAAAAACCACACTGTTCAAAGCCACACTCCACCACACGGACTAGCCCCACTTGCTGCTTCCCCCAAGAGCATTGATCCAGCACACCACAGACACCTACTCCATTCACTCGCTACACCTGCTCCAGGCATATGCTTTCACCCTTTCCCTGCTCTGTAGTGCCAATTCCCAGGCACACACAGAAGACTGCCTGGCCAACCCACTGATGCCCCTACGTAGCCTTCGATCCAGGCACCTGATCATCACAGACACGGGAAAGGACACGTATCTCGAGCAGCACCGTACATCAACCACACTACAGCACTACCACAACGAAAAGTCTGAAAAATAAGGCAAGGGCTTCTCCCAAGGCTCCTGTTCCGTGATGGACACAGAGCCCCATGTCCCAAGCTGGTCTTTCCCTCTAGCAGGGGAAGCATCCTTACCCCCGGACTGGCCTCGTCCACAGCAGGCTGAGACAGATCTCCCAGAGCATAGTCTCCCCCGGGGGAGGTTGAGCCTGCAGGCGAGCGAACCATCACACCTGTCAATCGTCGTGGCGGATTCTTAATGGCCTGACGAGCTGGAAGAGAACAGAAAAAAAGAGTGAGATTCCAAAACTCCACCTTGGACAGTCCCTGAAAGTTACCTCTGACTTTATCCTAAAGAACCCTAAGAAAACAATTTATATTGTAGGAATTTCTTGCACCACACTAGGCTCAGGTCACAAATAATACTAGCATTGGGTAATGCACTTTAATTTCAGATCTCCATAGCAGTTGGGTATTCACCACCTCTCACCACTGGTAGTTTAGTTCACTGAATTGCCCTAAGAATTACAAATGAATTAAATATTCAGAACAAATCTTTCTTCCTTTTATCTTCAGACAATAGTAAAACTATAGGGAAAACTAAAGGGGTGAAGAGCCTGACATTCTAACAGAGAGCTCCTTGCTAATCCTGCTTCTTCTTAGGTATACCTTTTCTACAGAATTTGTTCCCTTCTCGGAAGTCTCTGCATTTTGCCCTGTTACAAATACAGTGCTGGAAAGAGAATATAATCTTTCTTTCCAACTCCTAGGGTCACGGAATTCCTCCTGAACAAGACTTAACAAGACTTAAATATTTCCCAAATGTTCTTAAGAACATATGCATCTCTCTCTGAGGAGGAGTAAGGAAGCTCATTTCCAGCTTACCCTGATAAGCAGCGTCTGTAGCCTTCCTCTTGACTTCTGCCTCCTCCTCCTCCATTTTTTTCTTTCTGTATATGGAACCAAAACTTACTGTCACACAGTGTCCCACTTTCCCTTAGTTCCTCCTGCAGCTTGCTGACCCCCATCCCATTATCTCCAGACAACAATGACCTGCCTCTGCGGACTCAGGCTCAAATCCTCTGAGGAGGGAAGCAGAGTCAGAGGCCAGTCGGAGAATGACACGCTTGGCAGGGAATTTCACTTCCAGCTGATTATCAAAACAGAAGAGGCAAGCATGATGTTGCAAGCCATCACCGAGCTCTTCACTGAGAAGCTCCAAAAGATGTTCCACACAAGTTGGTGTCCCCCAATCTAAACTAAGTCCACCCTCAGAGGCCAAAGCATCTGCCCAGCTGCCCTGCTTCTCTTAACCCAATGTATGCAGAGCAAGAGGTGCCTGACAAACACACAGTGTCAGGCAACTACAATCTCAGAAGAAAGCATAACATGGAAATAATTAAATAACCCACATCATAATCTCATTGCACAGCTCCTCCAGTCTGTTATCCATGTGTCCGGCCTGGATCAGTTCTGCATCCTTCTTGAGTTGCCTGTAGTCAGAAAACCTTCTTACTTATTTATTACTGAACAATAAGTCCTAAGCAGCATTTTCACCCCAAGCACCAACCCACTTAGGCCCCTTTTTCAAGACAGGACTCTCAGATGCACCACAGCTTAATGCCTCTGCCACATACCTGTATTTCTCCTGTGTTTCTTTAATCATTTTCTTCAACTCCTCAACTCGTTCTGCAGTCAGTTTTCGCACAATAACATCTTCTACAGTTTCCACAACTTCTCCCTTCTCCCCACGTTTTCTCCTATAGAATAAGAGAAAAAACAAAAAAGTTAGACATGAAACACAGAAAACCCCAGTTCTCCTTTTATAAATGCCTGCTGTCTGTCATTCCTGACAAACATGCACAAAAGAAATCAACCTCCTCTTCAATTTCTTTTAAATGATATTGGACAGCACAATGTTCAAACAATCTCTTCTGAAAAGTTTATCTAATTCTTAAATGCGTCCAGTGTTAACGACTTCAGGGATAGATCAAAGATGCAAGCCCCCTGCAAATTCTCAACCTGAAAAAAATCAATCATTCAACTTCAGAGAAAATTCTTACTACCCATGAAGAAACATCTATTTCTTTCCTCAATAAGTCTACTCAGCCTTTTGTCTTTGCACCTCTAGTACTGAAGATCACTCAGCACTATCACAAATACTACTTTTAAACACCCTGCCTTTAATTTAATTTGATGTGAAGTCTCAAAAACAAATGCCTGGATTTAGGAGTGAGAAATATCTGAGACCACAAAGCTGTGGTGATAGTGTTGATAAGAAAACTATAAGAAACAACTGGAAAATAGAGACAAATACAAAATGTTTCCCCTTCTCACTCTCGCTGTCTTTTCTACCCCTATTCTGAATGATAATTTTATGTGTAAAGCTTCTGATCAATAAGATTAATATGTAGTGTTTTATTCTAGCCAAATAAATGTTTCTTTTTGCTGCATTAAATCCCCAAATGCACACTGCAACTCTTACAAATGGAGCTGTGGCAAAGAGGCCCCAATTACCCTGCCACATATTGTAACGACAGTAGGGGTGTATGGAAGACACTAACAAGTACACAGTGACCAGTTTTAGAACCATGTAATACTGAAATACTTCAGTCTTATGAAAAAAGGAGACAAGATAAGGAGATGTGGGAAGCATGTTTTAAGAAATACCTTGGGCTTGCCAATCTCCCCATCTGCCATACCCTGATCCCACTGTCCACTCATGCCAGCTATCACAACTGAATTTCCTCATTCCTGTACGCTCCTTTTGGGAGGAGCACTATCAAGCTCTTTGCTGTAAGAACCAACAAGTCCACCCAAAATTGCTGCAGTCTGCACTTGCTTCAGACTTTGTACTCACTTGGGGGTCTCCGTAGTCTCCAAGAGCTCTGAATACTGAGATGCACAGTGCTAAGAAGAAACAAAAGAAAGTCAGAGGACACCAAAGAGTCAGCATCAGCAAACGCCCATCAACAAAGCCTACAGGGCACTTAGTCCTACTTCTTCAGAGGTCTAACACTTTATGAACATATCTGACAGAGTTTGCCCCATGGCTATATTTTAGTGTAGCGCAAAGTGAGGAAGCATATTCGCTCTTTTACTCTAGAACTGCCCAGGCTGATCTCCAAAACAAAGCTAAAGAACAGACACTCCCAACTAACAATTTAGAAATCAAAGCAGGCAAGCATGATTAGGAAAACTGTAGACGTAACGTTTCTGTCTGTGAACATGAACCAAAAATATTTAAATGGAAAAAACAAAATAACATTATATCAAGGCCAGTTTCATAGCTTAGCAGAAACAGTAAGGAACATAAAAACCCCAACTTCTCCTCCCTTGATTCTCTTAATCTCTCTGTCTCTTATACAACAAAAATCCCAGGTGCTTGCTCAAACAGCAGGACACACCAAAATACACGGGCATTCACAAATTCCTGGGGCAAGAAATTCTGCAGCTTAATGACATGCCTGGTGAAGAACACTCTCTTTAGGCTTGCTTTGAATCTGTCTCCTGTTAGTCTTACTTAATAGCCTCTAAATCTTGTACTGGACAAAGCTCTTTCAATTAATGCTCATTCATCCTCAACTTCATGCCACTTCTGATTATACAGACACCTGTCGTATCTCCCATTATTCATGTCTTTTTTATGTCGAAGGGTTCTACCTTACTTAGCCATCCCTTACAAGGAAGCTGTTTCATGTCTTTGATCATCCTTGTCTTTTCCTTAACCTTATCCAACTGTACTGTAAGCTCAAATTTAATTTCAGAAACAGAAAAAAGTATTTAATCTGATTTATACAAAACTGATTTTTTAAATTAATTTTGCTATCTTTTTTAAAAACAAGAAATACATTCTCTTAGGCAGCTGTCTTTTATATCCCATGCAGAACCCATTTTTTTCCAAGACTCAACTGCCAGTACCTTACCTTCTGGGAAAACCAGTCAGGTGGGCGTCCTGGCTCTGCAAAAGGTTTGATAGCTCTGCTGACTGAGACCCTACAGGAGAGAAATGGTAAGTCACCGTCAACTTACTTTCTTCCCCAACCAACATGCAGAGAAAAGATGCTGACCTGTCTTGACATTCATCACTGAATAGCCCCCGTAAACACAATGAACTTGCCGATGAGTTGTTATGTTTGGGAATTGTTGAAGTACAGCCCTTGGACTCAAAAATATTTGCCCAATCCCAAACAAACAACACCTTCCCTTGCTTTGAAAAGCAAGTTTCTAGCTTTTGATGACACCATCACATTTCCACAAAAACTTTACTTTGGAAAAAGGCAGCAAAACAAGTGCAGAAGCAATGCACAGGACTGTGATCAAATATCCTCCTGGACCACAACTCACCGCTTCCAATTTATGTTGGAATAATGTTACTCTTTGTTCTGATTAACACACTTGTGTTTTCACACAATAGTTATGAAAGAAGCAAAAAGATTTTCAAGGTACACGTCTAATACTTCCATCTTTAATAGCCCAATTTTGTTTAGAGCAGAAAGTACACAGAAAGCAGAAGTGTTTATGACTAACTGTTGCACAACAAAGTGGCATGGTGAAAAAACATGCACCAGTGCAGCACGCAACCCGTGCTTTGCCCCGGGAGTCCGGTGCCTGTGCCCACCCGAAGGCAGAGCAGCGCACACAGCCCTCGCCCAGCCCCGCTCCCTTACCAGTTCTGGTCCCCGCTCCGCATGACGGACGAGGCCAGGCAGAGCTTCTCGCGGATGGACCAGGGCTCCGTGGGGCCGGCGCTCAGCAGCTTGTGCTCTGCCGGGAGAGGGGAAGGAGTGCACGGACCCGCCTCCCCCCTGCGCAGCCCCGGCAGCACCCCCGGGGACCCCAAACCTGGAACCCCGCCCCCGTCCGCTGGCCCCGCCCCCTCCCGCGGCGGTGACCCCGCCCCCCGCGGCGATGACCCCGCCCCCCGCGGCCGCACGAACCATAGCCCCACCCCTCTCCCGGGCCGTTAGCTCCGCCCCCTGGCGCCACCGTTGGCCTCGCCCCCTCCCTTCGGAACTGCTCAATTCTCCTCGGGCCGTTCCCTTGCCCCCTTCCCGCTCCCGCCCCGCTGCCGCGGGCCGCCACCGCTCCCTCGCCACCGCCCACCCGCTCCCCGCCGCCTCTCCCGACAGGCCCCGCACTCACTGCCCGTCCCCGCCGCCATCTTCCCCGCCCGGCCCGAGGGAGGCAGGGCGGAGCCGCGCGCAAAGCCCGCTGGGAGGCGCGCGCGCCCCCAGCCGTCTCCGGGCGCTCGGGCGGCCGAGCGCTCGGGCCCCGCCCCTGCTGCCCCACGGCGGGCGCTGATTGGCGGTCGAGCGGGCGCGGGCCCCCATTGGCGGAGCGGGCGGGCGGCGACGTTTGAAACCCCAACAGTAGGCGCCGCGCGGGCGTGAGGTGGGCGCGAGGCGGCGGCGCCGGAGCCGGAGCCGGAGCCGGAGCGGGCCGCGGCGGGGCCGGGCCGGGCCTGTGTAGGGAGCGGGGGGCCTTTGTAGCGGTCTGCCAACGTGAGGAGTGGGTGAGGGGGTCTGTGAGCGGCGGCGGCGGCAGCGGTGATTCCGTGTGCGTGCGGACATGCCCTGTGTAGCAGTCTGTGCCTGTGTGGGCAGGCCCTGTGTTGTGATCTCTGGGGTTGTGTGTGTTGAGGGGGGCGGCCTGTGTGTGGTTTCTGTGTGTGTGGGTCCTGTGTGATGGTCCGTGTACGTGTTACGTCTGTTTGGACCCATGTGGTGGGGGGGGGCGTGTGTAGGGCTGGTGTGTGTGTGTGTAGGTGGTGTGTCTGGGGTCTTGTGTGGTGGGGGGGTGTGTGTGTGCATTTGCAGCGGCATCCTGTGTGTCAGTGTGTGTGTGGAGGGAGGGTTCTGCGCTGCAGTCTGTGTTTGTGGGGAACGGATGGATTTGGTAGTGGCAGACTGCGTGTAGTGGGGTGTATGCGTGGGGAGCAAAGCTTGGACTCCCAGAAGACTGCTGTAACATCACCCTATCTTCACTGTGCCCCTTTTTCTCCAGGAGCCGTGTGAGACGCCATGGCGCAAGCACTTGCCTCCCCAGGGCTGTTCTCTGATGACGATGCTGCAGCCTCCCCTGTTCTTGAATCCACAGCAACAGGGTTTGGAGCTGATGTGCGCAAGGACCTGCTGTCGGAGTTCTCTGCCATCTCTCCAGACCTGGAGGGCTCCCAGCAGGTGAGGCTGGAACTCTTCTGTCACAAACAGGGCAGTGTTTTGACTTGTGGCTGCTGTCTCTGCACAAAGGTGTTGTGATACAGGGCCGACAGATGAGGCTAGAACAAAATGTTGCATTGGGGGAACAGTTCCTGTTATGAACAGTGTACTATGAAGGGCACAGTCAGTAAGTGCCCCTTAACATGATGCCTTTTAGTGTGGTGCTTGGTTTGGGGGCTGGTTTTGGTTGTTGGTCTTCAGGTTGTTGATCTGATTCACTAGATAAACAAAATAAATGCTGGCGTGCCTGGAAATGCCTGAGAAAGCTTCTGGTGTTGCTGGGGATTTTGGGACCAGAGAAGTGTCCATTAGTTACTGAGCACTAGTCAGGGTAGCCACACATGTGTTCTATGCTGTGGTTCCTGTTAAGAATTCTGACGGATGGTTGTGTGCTGCCTCTCTGGCTACCATGTTTAACCAGTGCTGATTTTTGCAGGCCGTAGCTCAAGACAATAATGGAAAATTAAAGGTGTATCTGAGAGTTCGACCTCTGAAATCTACAGAAGTGGAAAAAGGGGAAGACCAGGTGAGACACTGAATGAAGCAGTCTCTGAGCTGGTTGCCTGTGTGCCTGCTGAGAGATGCTATTATTCTTTGTTGTTTACAGTACGGCCTTTTGTAAGCCATTGCGATGATGGGGCTTTTTGTGTTCTTTAGGGCTGTGTCTGCATTGAGAATTCGGAGACCCTTCTTCTAAAAGCCCCTAAGGACTCCTTCACCATGCGGAGCACAGAACGTGGAGTGGGACAAGCAGCACATAGGTTCTCTTTTACTCAGGTAGGTAACTGGGACCAACAATCCATCTGGAAGCTTTTCAAGCATAAACCAGCCTTTCAGCTTGAAAAGCTGGCTTACTAATACGCACTGATTCCAATGCACTGCGTGAACTATGTAGTCTCGTACAATCCTCTCCACTTACATTTGTTTCTGTTGCTGTTTCTTTAGTTTTTCCTCATTTTAAGCTGATCCTGACAACTTTTTCGGCAGCAAATGCCAAACTCTTGTTTTGTTCACGAGGCTCTAAACGCACTAGAGGCTGTAGTGATACCAGATGTTACCGGATTAAGCAAATGAACAGCTTGTTTTTGTAAGGGGCTTGGACTGGAATTACTGGTGCGTCTGTTGCTTATGATGTGGGGCTAGTGGAGGGGACAAAGGACTACGTAATATCCACTAACATGGAACAACCATCAGCAGTCAAAAGATAGGAAAGATCTACATGAGGCCATTTTTCATGTGTCTTGTTTACAGATCTTTGGACCAGATGTGGGGCAGAAATTGTTCTTTGATGAGACAATGAAGCAGGTGGTAAAGGATGTACTGAATGGGCAGAACTGGCTGGTTTACACCTATGGCATCACCAATTCAGGGAAGACTCACACTATTCAGGGTAAGGAAAGCACTAGGTGTTAGTAGCCTGTTGAGGGAGTTGTCTGCTTCTACATGTGAATCCTCAGCTTGCTGTTGTTTTTCCTGCTTCAGGCAGCCACAAAGATGGTGGGATTCTGCCCCGCTCCTTGGCGGTCATCTTCAACAGTGTGGGGGACCGGCTGTACCCAGCCATGGATCTGAAGCCTTCCCTCTCCAATGAGGTGATCTGGCTGGACAGCAGGCAGGTGCGGCAGGAAGAGACCAAGAAGCAGACCATGCTGCAGGGTGGTCTCTGGGAGGTAAGCCTGTGGCTTCTAGGAGGTTTAATAGTAATAGGGAAAGGATGGTGTCATACTACATACGTGCTCGTGTTTGTTTCCTTCCAGGAGGAGCTGCTAACGCCACTGAAGAGGAGTCGCAGTGCTGAATCTCAGCTCCAGGCCACCACCAGTGGCAGTTTTGACAGTGGGGTTGCTGGCCTCTCTTCATCTAGCCAACTCACCAACCATTCAGATGTCAGCCAGACAGAAGGTATGTCTGGAAGCCTACTGCGTACTACCTGCTGCTTGTTGTTGGAGGATGGGGGAAGAAAGGGTGATGGCTGCGTTGTGGGTAAGGGAACAAAGGTGCTGTAGTCTCACAATTTCCTCTTTGAAAGATAAGGATGTCGGGGCTAAAGAACTTTGTACGTATGTCTTGCCAACGTATGAAGAACTCGCCACTGCATAATAACTCAAGCCTTGTGAAATGAAAAATTACTTGATACCCACTTACTTCATTCAAGGGATATGGTTATTGAGCAGCTGAATGCCATGCGATGGGGATAGCTGGAAAGCAGGGTGCTAAAGTGGCATGTTGCACTGTGCACTTGTGCCCAGACTTTCAAACCTAGGAACTACTAGCTGATTAGGTATCCAGAAGCATGGAGTGATTGAGGTAACAAGGACTAAAACTTTACTTATACTGTATGTTTGAAATATCCTATAATTCTGGAGTCAAGATCTTTTTACAAAAAGTCCTTACGTAGAAAGGGGGATACAGTTAAAGGGAATTGTAGGCTGTCTGACTGGGGACAGGCATTAGTGTAGGTCCAAATGGGAGGAGGTATATAGAATAGATTTGAGCCTGGGATAGTGTTCCTGCTGAAGAAAGATATCTCAGTCTATAGCTAAACCAATCAGGTTGGACCCATGAAAAGCTGCAATCCTGATTTTTTTTTTTTACTTTTTTCTTTATCTTTTCCCCAGAACTGGGCCCTCGCTGGGCTGACTTGGATCGCGTTTCACTCACCAATGCAGGAGACATCGAGTTCTCCATCTGGGTTTCCTTCTTTGAGATTTACAATGAGTTCATCTATGACTTGTTAGAACCAGCTTTACCTGGCCAGAACCGCAAGAGGCAGACACTGCGGCTCTGTGAAGACCAGACTGGCAACGCCTATGTGAAAGGTAATTTACCTGAAAGATATTTTTAGTGGCCTGCTAGGGAGACTTGAGAACTGACTGGGTGGGTGGCTTAGCAGTGATGTGTTGGGGAGCACGATGGGGAGTTCTCTGTGGCCTCTCAGAGATCTCAGATGTCTGGATTATGGGAATGTTAAGTCTGTTAATGTCAAGCAAATGCGACGGTGAAGTTGGTGCTGAGATAATTAAGTTTTCTGCCAGTCTCCTAACTGCCTTGCCCAATGTGTGCCTGCTTTTCCAGATCTGAACTGGATCAATGTCCGGGATGCTGATGAGGCCTGGAAGCTCCTGAAACTGGGTCGGAAAAACCAGAGTTTTGCTAGCACCCACATGAACCAGAACTCCAGCCGCAGGTCTGAAGGGGGAGCGGGGTTGTTTAGACAGACATACAATTCTGAGGGGCTTCTAAAGGTTGTGTTTCCCTTTTAAAACATCTGTGTGTTTCTTTACAGTCACAGTGTCTTCTCCATTCGGATTCTGCACTTGCAAAGAGGTGGCAGTGAAATTGTTCCAAAAATCAGCGAGTAAGTTTCATGCTCTCTCTAGGATTTGGGGGTGTTCTCTGTGGACTCAACTTTCCTGTTTCTTTTGGTGTGGATCTGGGGTATCAGAAGTATCTTGAGGAAGGTCTTGTTGAAAGTACTTGGAAGGAGTAAATGTTTCCACTCTTAAGTCTTGGAACTGACTGAGGAGTTTGTGAGGAGTACTGCGAAGTACAACTTGAGGTAGTTCTCAGTTTTGAGTGAAGGTAAATGTGAGTAATCCTACCCTTGCAGCGGGGCTGATCTGAGTGCTGCCGTTGCTTGTTTCTGGGATGTAGTTATCTGGAAATGGGTGGTCTCAGTACCCAGGAAGTGGCTGTCCTGAGGACTGGCAGAGAATCTTTGAACTTGATGCTGCAAAGCTCATGTTGGTGTTACTTGTGTAACCCCTACACCTAGGGGTAGGTCCTTCTGTCCAGCAATAGCCCATACACCCCAAAAAAGCTTTCTGTGCCCTTACGGGGAAGCTGGGAAGGTGAGCAGGGTAGGTGATTGCAGGGTGTCTGAATTGTAAACGTGGCTAGAACAGGACAAACCTAGTAGGCCATGTGAATATCGCCTGTGTTTTCTTCAGGTTATCCCTGTGTGACCTTGCGGGGTCAGAGCGCTGCAAAGACCAGAAAAGTGGGGACCGAATGAAAGAAGCAAACAACATCAATACCTCCCTCCACACGCTGGGTCGCTGCATTGCTGCCCTGCGCCAGAACCAGCAGTCCAAGTGAGTATCCAGAACTCCACAGGGAGCGTGTGGGCAGGCTGTTTTGCTTTCCCATGGGCTCACTCTTGTCTCTCCCCATAGATTGAAGCAGACTGTGGTTCCCTTCCGGGATAGCAAGCTAACCCGTGTGTTCCAGGGTTTCTTCACTGGACGTGGGCGCTCTTGCATGATTGTCAACATCAACCAGTGTGCATCTACATATGATGAAACTCTGTATGTAGCCAAGTTCTCAGCCATTGCCAGCCAGGTAAGTAGCACACACCAGGATCATGGCATGGTCAGGATACATCCTGCTTCGGTGGGAATGGGCCCCTTTCCATCACAAGGCAGGGGGGATGCTTGCACATCTTCCCTACACTTCTCCAGTGGATTATTACCTTTACAGTATTTCCAGATTCTGCTAAACTGAAAGGGTTGACAGGTTGCAGAGAAGTGCCGTGTTTAAAGACTATGCAACTTCCAGGCTTTGTAGACTAGTAATGATGGCCTTTTCCCCTTCAGCTTGTTCAGGCACCTCCCACAAAGCTGGGACTTCCATCCATACAATCAATCATCAAAGAGCACAACAGGCGAACCAGCCAGGGTCCAGAGGCAGCGGCAAAGGAAGAAGTGGAATCAGAAGAAGGCAGTGAGGATGAAGCAGATGTTTCCATGTATGAGAAGGAGGTGGGTTGTAATTTGTTTTACAGCCTTTATGGATAGAGGGGCAAGAACATGACTGTTAGCTTTGGCCTGGGAGGTGGGGCTGGAGCTCAGCATTATACCAAGAGATCACAGAGAACCTCAGAAGGATATGGGACCCGGGAAATTGGGAATCCATGAGGAAAACATTCCACTGTGGAATAGGGACAGGAAGAGCTTGGCTGCAGACCTATAATCCCTACTCTACAAGGGAAATCTAGAGATCAGAAGATATGCAAAACAGATGGCTAAATCGAGGAAAAATAACCAAACTTCCTAGATACTTAAAGCAGGCAGCTGGAATAGCTGAAAGATCAAGATGGAAGTCATTTACCTACAGAGACTTGAGTTGTAATGTGTCAAGGTGGCAAATGCAGGTGCAGCCCTGGGCAGAGCAGTAGGAGAAGCTGCTCTGGAGAAAGCTCCATCTGGAGTGCAGTGTTGTTTAAGCCATCTCATGGGAGACGAATTAAGAGCAAACCTGGCAACTTCTCTTTCCAAGTGACTGAAAGAATCTTAAACCTAGATCACCCCAGCCTACAGATATGGCTTCACCTAGTTTATTCTAGGTCTTAATTCTGATGTGCAGTGTGGGCAATGGAGTTCGTGTCCTTCTTGCAGGACTTGTTGCGTGTAGTGGAAGCTGCACGAGAACTGCTGGTGCAAGAGCGGCAGGAGAAGCTGCAACTAGAAATGCGCCTCCGTGAGGAGATCTGCAATGAGATGCTGGAGCAAATGCAACAGAAGGAGCAATGGTGCAGGTACAGCTTGTGCTGATCTCCCTTCCTTTGTGCAGGGTAAGCTACAGTACCAAGAACTGCCAGACCCTGACGTGTAGTTGTTTACTCTCTTTGTAGCCAACATGTGGATGCTCAGAAGGAGCTGCTGGAGGAACTGTACGACGATAAACTGAATAACCTGAAGGAGTCACTGACTGACTATTACCAGGAGGAGATCCAGGTTTGTTCAGGGCAATGAAATGACATCAGGAAAGTGGCAGTGGGTTGGGAGGGGACTCAGGGTACTTGAGTCCAGGAAGGTGACTTATGCAAACTGAATGGAAAGATTTTGCTTTTTGTGGTATTTTTTGTGATATTATTTGATAGCTTGATCTACAATTTTCGCTTGTCTACTGCTTTATGTAGTTCACTAGGCTTTCTAATTTTCAGCCCTTAATCTAGAAACTAATGTGCAACTATTGACTCCTCTGTTTGTTCAACATGATTCTCTCCCCTCTTAGTCTTTTCGCTAGTGCCTTGCTTTGCACTCTTCAGATTAACACAAGTTCTGTGAATTTCTCTTCTTAGTTAAATGTATGGGCCTGTCTACATTTTTCATGCTATGGCATTTGAGTGGCCTATGGGACTTGTTGCAGACCTCTCTGAAGATGCCAACTCTCAAAAAATCCCTTGTATTTAGAGGCTGTAAAAAAGTGATTTAGGCTCCCAGGAAATGGGTTCACTCTTTTCACTTAAAGGATATTAAAGGCTGGGTCCAACATGTGAAGTGTGTGATTGAGAAAGTCTCCCGGAAGAAAGACATTGAAAGTTTCAGAAAAGCTGTGTTAAGAAAATCTTGTTGAATATTTGAACAAACTTGCTTTCTAAGGAGCGTGATGACAAGATTGAGGAGCTCCAAGCTGCTCTGCAGGAGGCAAAACAAAAATTGGAGAGTCTGGATACTAAGCAAAAGGACTCAGGGCAAGGCTTGCGTCGATCGAAGCGAGTGGCTACCTCATGCACTCTGCAACAGGAGCTGGTAGATACCAAAGCCAAACTGGAGCAATGTCAAACGGAGTTAAATACCGCAACAGCAGGTAAGGTAGTGATGCTGCACTGGTTCTGAACTATGCCCGAGCAATCCTTAGAGGGTTAGAGACACTTTTTTCAGTAGGGTACATTGGATTCAAACATCCTGAAACCACTATTCCTAGTTGTAGATGATAGGAATAATGAGCTGGATGGACAGGGTTTCACTTCATTTTCACACGGACTTTGGGGCAGGATCATCTTCCTGTTCAGATTCTAAAGTCCCTTTGCGTAACTGAAAGAGAAGAAGCCTGGAAAGTTTGTGCACATCTGCACAAACTCAAAGCTTTTCTCAGCTTGCCTGTGGCAGCTTGTCTCAAGGCAAGTCCTGACTTCAGAAAAACTGAAAGCTTATGAGTGTACTGTTGCTCACCACTTTTTGTCTGTTCCTAGAGTTGCGCAAATACCAGAAATTACTGGAGCCGCCTCCCTCTGCCAAACCCATTACTGTGGATGTAGACAGGAAGCTGGAGGATGGACAGAAGGTAACTCCATCTCTGTGTTACAGAAAGGACACTTGCAGGGCAAGGTGGTTGACAGTTTAAACAGTGTTTGGAGCTGCTGTTTCCAGGTTTTTAAACAAATGGTTGATGTTGAAATGGGTCTGTTGGAAACAAACCCTTACTAGAGACGTGGAAGATTCTGGTATCTGTGATCCCTGTGTACCTCACTCAGATGGGATCCTCCCTCAGTACTGCATGTCTGAATTACCCTGGAGTGGCTTTGTTTGCAGAGCAATGTCAAAGCTAGCTGTTGTATTAAATCTTTCTCCTGTAGAATGTCAGATTGCTGCGTTCAGAATTACAAAAACTTGGGGAGTCTCTTCAGTCTGCAGAGAGGGCGTGCTGCCACAGTACAAGTGCAGGGAAACTTCGAGAAGCCCTCTGTACGTGTGATGACATTCTGGCTAGACAGGTAATGTGTCAGTTTTGTTGTGGGTTGCACAGGGGGATTTAGTCTATGCACTTTGCCATAATCACCAGAATAACCTAGGTTCTTGCAGCTACAAATAAAAATTACTTATTCTCTAGACACATACTGTCTATTACATTAGGGGAGCTATATTGCCAATTTTTTCAATAGCTGAGTCAGACTGCATATTTAACTCTCCAAAGAGACCCAAGTTGTTCCTGTTTGGTTAACTGACAGCCTGTGCTTAAAGTAGGAGAATTCAGAGTTCTCATTTCCTTATCCACTTCACTCTATCACAGTTGCTATGGCAGCATGTTTGCAGGAGGATGGATTCAGCTTTTTCCTAGCCTTACTGTTCCTATTTTGTTATTGAACTGCTACACTGTTGACAGTAGAAGCTTTTATGCACAGCCTTATTTAGCACACCAGTTAGTGAATTTTGGCAAAGGCAGTTTATCCTCTTCAGTTCATAGTAACCAGGGAGTTACTTGTCATATCTTTACATATATATTGCCTTCCCTTTCTCAGGACCAAACACTGGCAGAACTGCAGAACAACATGATGCTGGTAAAACTAGACCTGAGGAAGAAAGCAGCTTGTATTGCTGAACAGTACCACACTGTGCAGAAGCTCCAGGCTCCTCCAACAACTACCTTAAAGAAACGATTCTGTGCCAACAGGGAAAACTTACAACCTAATCAACCTCCTGGTAAAAAGCCCTTCCTGCACAACCTTCTGTTACGTTCAGCTACCCGTCCTGTTGCTGGCAGAGGGTGGCAACTTCGTTCAGTTGCTCTATGACTTTTCACAAAGAGATCCCTGCCCCGCTATTACTGGAACAGGTGGCAAATCCGATATAATAGCATCTATTTTTCTTTGTGTGCTTGTTTATTGTTATTGTAGCTGCTTGAGAGCTTATGGTAAACATTTTTTGATATGTATGGTTAACCTTTTAATCAATACCAAAGTGGACAAAATGGCCTTTTGTAATTTAAACACTACAACAAGGAAAGTCTTTAAAATAATGCAGATGATCAAAGTTGTTTAACAAAAGGACAAGTTAAAAGTGAGTTCTCATCTTCAACTATGTTGGCACATCATTCAAAAATAAGTTCACAAGATCCTCCTTGAAAGATATTTTCCCTTCCTTGAATTATAATCCTTTATTAAAGTATACACGTTCTAGTTCAGGGCTGCTCTCTCGGATCTTGGCTTGCAATTCTGGCTCCAAGCGTGTTACAGACATAGAACTAAGCAAAAGAAACAGTAAAATGATTATATATAACAAGCACTTGGATGTAAAATAAGACGGATGATGCATCTGGTTAAACTTCCTGGATTGTGAAAAGAGTTTTCAGATCTTTTTTTAACTTCTTATGAAGGAATCATGCTCACAGACTAGGGGCAAATGAATCCCTGCTTAAAAGGCAATAAGATAGTCTACAGAGTCAAGAAATGGCTGTTGCTACTACCATGAGGGTAGGAATCTACTTAGTTGCTTGAGGTTGTTGCTGGCAATAGAAACTTACCTTCTTAAAGGTGTTTTTATTAAATATAATGTATTTGCCTATTTAACTTACTGCATGATTTTATTCAGTTGAATAAAAGGTTTATTTTTATAAGTCATCTCACAGTAAAGCAAATTAAGCTGCCAGATCATTTAAAGGGCTGCAATTTCTTAAATACAGTTTAAGGCCTTATCTTCCTATGAAACCGAGAGCCCTGGTTAAAATCAAGAACAGCACCACCCTTGCTATGCTAGCGTGTGAAGTCATCTCCAGGTAGCCTAGTGACACTCATCTACCACAATTCTCTATTCTACGCCAGGCAGGGAAACAGATGGTGTCAGACTGCTTTGTTGTACTCAAACAATTGCATCAGATGAGAATTAAGTATTGTTTTCTGGAAGTCAAAAGCTACTTTAGTTGCTCAAGATTTTAAAGGATTCAGCTCCAGCTTGCATCGTTTAAGCTACATTTGGCAGCTTGTCAAGTTTAGACAACCACTGAAAATATGAGAGGGACAGCTTAGGAATTTAAGACCCTGTTCATACCTACATACTGCAAATTAAGCTAACTTTATTTGTAGGTAACCCATCCAGGTTTCATTATGATTTCAGCTATAATGAATATTGTTTCTAAGACAGTTTTCAGTACTGAGGTATTTGTATTGATGAAAAATTCTTTCTGGAAAAATATTAATCAAATTGCAAATAAGCACATATAGTCAAGTTCTGTATAACCAGAGGAGTTTCCAGCTGAAAATCAAACGGGCTCTGACTGTATTTAATGAAGCCATAACCTTACGGGACATAATATATTGTTTGGACCACATTAGCTTTTTTAATGAATCATTCCAGTGATTCCTAACTCTATTATCAAGCTCAAACTTCTCAGCTTGAAATAGCACAGTTAAACTACTCACCTAAACCTCTTGTTCACTATCCCCCTATGTAGCTGCATCTCAAGCTGCTAGGAGTTTGTAAATGAGCCAAATTCAACTATTTTATATTACTGATGAGTAACATAGTTATTACTTTTCTGCATATTCTCATGTTTATCACACTTGTTATATGGGAATTAAGATTGTATGCTCTAGGAGGCAATGACCACTTGTTTCTGTCTTTTTGCAGTACCTTGCATGCATCTGGGAGTGTAACATTAAAGTGAGAGTAACGTAACAGGAATACGTACCTTTTTTGAGGAAACAGTGCACAACACAGGGGTGTTGCAAACACAAGACTAGAAGAGACAAAAATGGGTTTACAATATTTAGGGTGCTAAAACAAAATTCAAAACCCTTGGGCATGGTCTTCTAGGCAGAAAGCTTTTTTTTGTATACAGTGAGGTAAAGTTCAATGGAGTGCTATGTAACCTTTATTTCTCACTGCATTATACCTATGAAATAATTTACCTACTATGTAGTACTAAATGCATCAATACCGTGCTTACAAATGTGTATAAAATTATCATTTATACATCCTTTCAGTGTTTTGCATTGGTGTGCATGACAACATAAAATGCTAGACAACAGCAAATGAAACTCTCCATCAACCAAATGTTTCGAGAATTCGTCAACCCTACAGGATTGGATTTCAATTATTGTTTATGGAGGTAGCAGCCAAAGCATCTTTTCTAATCCAGCTGCTACATGCCTTCTTTCCCCTTCTCCCTGCTTTTCTTGGCAGCTTCTTCATTACTAATGGCTTTTTTTTAATATGGTATTATCAGTTACAGATATGGAAGTGAAGTAACTGCTGTAGCCTCATTAACTCCTCTCAACTTTTTTTTTCTTTAAACAAAGTGCAAATATTGCTACTTCCTCCAAAAAACCTACAAGTATCTCTTAAAATAGCAGACACAAGCCAAAGAAATCACTTACCAGAATCCGACTAATCCAACTTGAATGGGAGCACTCATCCAAGGAAACCTCTGTTAAAAATAAACCACACACAGTGAGTATGGTATCTTTTCTCCCCCCTCTTCCCACCTTCCTGGAATTCTTGTAAGAGACAGATTGCACCTAAAAGACTTGGACACGATGAAGGCAAAACAATTACCAGCATACCTTAAAGCTGAGCCCCATTTGAGAGCCCAACCCCTTTGAAAGGTAATAAAATTCCCAGTGATATCAGTGTACACTGTTACCCGGAGTAAGTGTCCCTCAGAAACTACAACAGGGGGCTGACTGTTTTACTTACGACCCGATCCTGAGTACGTGGGCCATTCCTTTGAGTCACACAAGCCCGCAGCAGCTGGCAACACAGCCAGTGCTTGGAGCGGTGCTGCAGGCGCAAGGTGCTGCCACACCTCCTAAGGGCACAGTGAATTTTGCCCAGGTACCCCCAAGAAGAGCTAGGTCTGGTTACGGCTCCTGTCTCTGCAGTGACATCAAATGGTTTTAACTTACAACTGGAGATTTACTTTGTGAGCAAGAGCAACTGCAGCCACCAGCCATAAGTAAGGGAGGTGTCAAGGAAAAACGTATGTCTGCCTCTCATAGCCCTTTCTCCTGTCTTAAGATTTGCTTTGACATGTAGGAACTTGCCCCTGCAGCACAGTCTGGTACACTCCAGTTCTGCAAGAGTCCACCTTTTATTAAAGGGAAAAAGGGTAGAAGAACTGGGGAAACAAGGCTGAGAAAGTAACACAAAACCTATGGGTGCATTTTTAGCATATTCCTCATTACTGTAACTTTTGCAGAACTTGAACATATGCCAAGAAATATGATAGTTTTCTTGTAGGCCTTTAAATGATTTAGGAATCCACTCCCCCATGTTAGAACTTTAGTTGAAATTAATTACTGATGAAATAAAACCAGACCTGTTTAAATTACACTGCTGCAATGGCCTGTTGCTACAATAAAATCAGTGTCTCCAGTAAGCAGGACATACACAACCGCTATGATAACAGGAAGTAGATTTTGAAACAAAACAGCTAATGAGTTAAAAATCACACATTACAGTGGATGGTGTTTTCAACAAAGATGTTTTTTTCTGCAAGAAGCATTTCTTAAGATGTAGAAGTTAAAGGGGAAACTGGTGAACAAAAGATGGGCACTATTTGAGAGCAGAAATAGAAAAAAGAAAGCTCGGTAGGACAAAGCTTGGTGCTAAGGAAGATCACAGCAGCATAAGAGGCATGGAAAACAAGCCTGTGTGGATTAAACTTTATCCAGAGCCTGAGGGAGAAGAAATGATGTAGAAGATTGCTTCTTCTTTTTTTTTTTTCCCCCTGGAGTCAATCTGTAATCCAGGAATGAGTGCAGGAAGAACTGTGCAATTCAGCAATAACCTGCAACAATAGATAACAAATGGAAAAAGACAGCAATAGCAAGAGGATAAAGAGTGAATACAGCAGTGCTCTGCTGTTCTGGCATTCCACTAAACACACCTTCAATTTGACTCTCAGCTGAAATAAATTCACTCAAAATGCTTTACATTTTATACATTGGGGGACAAGAGATGGCGTGACTGGCAGGAGAAGGGATGTACGACTGTGGCATTGGTAAATATTACATGTATTTGGGAACACAAGTCAAACTCTGCACTGCCAATGACTTCAGTCTGAGGAGAATTAAGGGAGAGGGATGCTACGCATTGCAGTGTGAGCGTGGGACCTGAGACACATAACAGAAAAGCCCCAAATATGATTTTATAACTGAAAAGACTGTTGGAGGGTGTCATGAAAGTAATAGATGGTTTCAGGCCTTTATCAGAGTTTGTCATTAATCTGAGAGAGAGGTGTCTACTAGTACAGCAATATAAACAACATCTATTTCATGTGGTGGAACATTTTTTGCCAAGGCACTCGACCTGAGTGACAGCCTTTACTTTTCAAGAATGTTACCAGGCTGCACTATTCAAGAAAGACGGTGAGGTAAAGCTCTAGCACTGGGAGGTCAATATTAAGAATTGGAGTTGCCCAGGGAACAACGTAAAACAATAAAGCAAAACTCAAATGCAGGCTGTACATCCCTACAAAGAGATAAAATGGAGAAGTACAAGACAGCAGAAGAATTAACTGTGTTAGAAAACTATCATTCAACTCTGGAAGAAGTTAAAATTGATGAATTAGGATTTCATTTCCAGATGTCTTTATGGCATCTTTAGTGGTTAGTGCAAACGGAGAAAATGGAGAAATGATAATTAAGCAAAGAAAAGCCATAAGGAGAATCAGCTTTTTTCTAACTGCTTCCTTTCATTGTTGGATCTCAAAATCTGTCAGCTTTTCTAGGCTAGCTATGCCTGTTTTCAAAAAAATGAATAATGAAAATGAAATGACAGTTAAATTAGGAATGCATGGAGGACTCTAAGGCATAAGACATTCAAAACGATGCTTAAAAAAAAAAAAAAGGCTCTCTGTTCTAGTTTTATAACAGTTTTGAATACGTATTTTAGTTGCAGACTAAGAGACCCCAAGGAGCTTGTTTTAAGGATATACGAGGAAATTTCTGGAATCAAATTGAATGTCAATACAATATGCAGGAGAGAAACAGTAGCTGAAGCTGTAAGCGTAGTAATATAAATAAAAATTCACTGTCGATTGGAATTTTCAGAAGTTTCTATGGAAAAAACGGATTTCTTTCCTTAGGAGAAAGGTTACCTGGAACTAAAATAAATCTGTAAATGCTGCACCTCAGAGCAAGGTTGTTTATGGATCCTCCTGCTGCAGCAGATAAAATAACTTGGTTCTGCACAGAGCTAGTCAAGTGTACATCAGTAGGGATAATGAACATAGACATTATACAGCCTAATCAAGAACCACTACAGTGCATAATTGCATAAAAGGCAGCCAAAGCCACTGCTGAAACCTATAGCAAAAGCACATATATATAAAACAATATTTTTTTCAAGTCAAGAAATAGATTCTTTTTGAAGCAGTAAGTATGTGGTTTTGTTCTAAAAACATTCTTGAGTCATTTTCTAGCAATAACTGTTGGGAATATTGTTAATTCATACTAATGTTACCATCAAAACGTCCTCGTGCAAAACATTATCAGAATATGGGGGATGAATAGTGCCATATAACCTACATCTTATTTCAAGTATCAGAGGATGATAGCCTGCTATCACTGAGACCAGCATTCCAGAAGCATTTCTTTCTCTCCGTCTTACTGCAGAACTTCATTCTCTTTTCTTCATTATTTCACAACCATTTGACTATTTTCTGGCCTTGCGTGTTCCTTAATAGGCTTTGGAAGCATACAAGAATTATTTTCAAGAGTGATGGTGTACAAAGCAAAGGCTAAGGAAAATGAGTTAGTGAAGCATTGTGTGGATGGTGTTGGACTACTGCAAATGGGATGGTGCTTCTGAAACCTCAAGAGAGCATGCAGAAGCTGCTTGTTAAAATGCAGCTCATTCCTTAATGGTTTTAATACTAATCTCTACGACGTGTTATCACTGACTACCTGCAGAGCAGTGTTTCACCTGAACTCACAGTCTTTGAGGCTGAGGGGGAGGAACAGGTGAGCATAAACGGTCATGATGGTACCAAAGACCACTGAGTAGTCACTGAAGAAATCGCTCATGTTTGCTGATCTGAAAAATGCACAACACCCTTATATTCATTATACCACACAAAACCAATAGATATTTGTCTCCAAACCCTGAGAATTGTTACAACTTCTTCACAAATGTCACGTATTTGCCAGTTGAGTTGACAGCATTTGTGACATTTCTCCCACATCAAATACATATAAAATAATCTTTGCTCTAAATATATGAGTTTTGGTGTGGTGTTTTTTTTTTTCCTAAACAAGGGTTAGTGTTCTGGGTAATACATTCTCAAGAACATAACAGTACCACAAGCTGCTTAAAGCTACTCGGTAAACAGGGTATGGGTCAAAAAAAATCAGCAATTAAGAATTAGCCAGATCAGTATAGGGCTCTTCATACTGCAGACAAATAGTGTATTTGGATGCACTGCAGTCTCACTTCTTTCAGGAGATATAAGCAGCACACACTGGCTTTCACCCTAAAACTCGAACGCCACATTTCCCATTTTTACATGCTGAGCAATAGCGTTTTCTGTTAACAAGGTGGGGAAAAAAGCAAAGCACTTCAGGAAAAAAAAGTTTTTAAAACTGGAAGACACTTGGGACCTCTTCCCAATGTCTCATTTATATTTACAGAAGCACTTTCAAATGGTGTATGTAACTGGGTAATCTAACTCTGCACAAGAAAAATAAAGGGCAGAAATAGTAAGAAATAGAATTTAAATATTTTAGAAAGCTTTATCTTAGACAAACAAAACCAGGCAACTTCCCCTGCTTGTCCTCTCAGTCCCCACCCAAACCACTTTTCCAAGGGAGGGTCTGGAAACTCAGACCACAGTTTCTTTTCCTAACTTTTTCTAACAGGAAGGAGACCATTGTTCCCAGCTTGGTGGGTGGGTTTCACAGGCGGAGACTTTGCCTGGAGCTATGCAAGTAAGTAAATCAGTGATATCAGCTGGTGAAGATGAAACGCCCTTTACTGGTAAAGAATTACAGAGTCCCTCATCTGAATATTATTCCTCTTGTGTTAGACAACCCTATAATTAATTTAATTATTGTTCTTTACCCTCCCATGCACACATAGTGCATAATGTTGACTTAGTTTATATATTTACTCACACCAGGTGTTTGACTTCACACTACATTAGCATAAACATTAGAATATAGGAAATACATAATCTTTGATGAAGCATGCCCATTCTATGCCTACCCTGCACTTGCTCATCCAGTAAATTTTAAAGGGTCATTTTCAAAAGAGATTTTTATCATCATTGCTATTTCCAAAGTCAAATTGCTATTTGCTATTCCAAAGTCAAATTTGCAGCTAAGCAAAGCCTCCTTACTGATATCCTGAGAAAAAAGCATTATAAAATTTTAAAATATTTTTCTGATAAACTATGTTCCAAGTCTTGGTACAAAGAAGATTTATTTACTAGGAGGAACTCTGCATTTTAAGAACAATGATAAAAATAACAGAAGTTCATATTTTCTTAATGTTATTTTACACTGGGATAAAAAGAACCAAGCTATCTCTAAAAAAGGCATAAAGACAGCAACAGCTGTAAAGCAAGCTCTACAGTGATGTCCTCCCAGAGTGGAGGCACATTTGGGAGGCAAATACGAAGACTCAGAATGTATTTTGAATTAATGAAAATATTAACTCAGGCTATAAAATAGATCTACGTAGATTATCTAAGACCAACCTTTAAAAAGGCTCTCTTTTCCAACGTGTTCATTATGAAGGGAGGAATTGCTGCAAATGAAAAGAAAAAAAGCATTAACCTTGGAGAAAAAGGCACTTGGTTTTCATTTTCTGTTAAGATGAACTAACACCATAATACAATTTTCCCAGCCTTTTGTCATTAACTGAGTTTTCATTTCACATTGCCAATTCAAGATACTGGATTGATATTTACAGAGGTAAATACTCCCAATAAGCAAAACTTCTAATTTCACACATAACTAAACCTGAGCTCAGTAACTTGGCACTGGTCAAAGCACCTGCTTTTCATCAAACTAATTCCACTCAAGCAGAATTTGCTACTATTCCTTTGCTATCTGCCTGTATCTTTTCCGCAAAAGCATCCCAAGAGCTTTTCTGCTGCACTTCAGTGTAACACGCTGTGGATGTTTTCACAGTAAGAAATGTACATTTTTTTGTGGAACTTCTTAACAGAAATGTAAACACTGCCTGGATAACTGTAAGAGAATTTGGCCGCTGAGAAAAATCACTTATATAGAATTTAAGCTCGCTCTCACATTAGGAACTGATAATCAGGAGCTGCACATGACTGCAGTTATTCTTACCCATGCCAGGAGCAGCCATAAGAATCCTTGATATAACCACCTGGGTAATTGCCTGCTCAGCTGCTTTTGTTGATTCACCCAGTCTGTTTCCGTTCTCATCCGTGACGGGGATTCCAAACTTAAGTTCCCTGTTGAATAAGGGGTAAAAATAAAGCAGTGACTTACACGCATTTGTTCACCTTGTTTGTCACTTTATCTTTGTCCCCTTAAAATTGTAATTTGTAAGAATTATGGTTTTTATTTTATTTTCCAAGTTATCCTGTTTGTAACACTCTTTGGCACAAAAATTTCAAAAGGCAGAGAATGATCTGGGGAAAAATATGCTGAAGTGTAAACAACTGAATATTTGTAACAGCAATCTGCCACTTGAGCCTGGTCACATGCATTCCAAGGGGGAAGAAAGGAGATGTGTTATTTCTGTAGTCCACAGAAGGGAGAGGTTCCTTCAAAAAGCAATTCAGAAAAGTGGAATTTTCTGGACTGCTCTGGAAGTAGCCTGTCCTTTCTGACAGACAACACAGGGAAAACAGGAAGATCAGTTTCACTGAACGAAACCAGAATTTTTTGTGAAAATCCCTCTCTGGCATTCTAGTCTGAGTTTTCATTTCAACCACTAAGAACATAATTGAAAGTATAAAAGGATGCACAAAATTACATTTCTGTAACTGTATTATTCTCTATTAGATCTTCTGCTCAAGTGCAGGGTTAGGTGTTAAACTCACATTCTGGGGAGAACTTCTAGGGGACTGAGAAGCAGACAGAAGGGCAGATATACTGAGGACTGCCTTTATTCTTCTCCTCATCATTTATAAGAGATAAAATACTACCATGGATGGAATTTCATTGTAAATACAAACTTTAAATATTCCCTTTTCTGCCCATAACCTTGTGTTTATAAGACGATGCTTTTAATTTGATTTTCCCCACTTCTATTCTTAGTCCTAGTCGAATCAGAATACATATGAAATTTTGTTTCTGAGAAAGTGCGTATTTTTGTAATCTCAGATAATTAAACAGAACTGCAGAGCCTGACTTCTATGACTAACTTCTGCATGTGGGATTTGAAGCACCATTTTTGAAATGACTGTATTTTTCCAAAGTGGAGTTTGTATTTAAAGGGTCCACGTGATCAAGTTTTGAAGGACTGGTACTTGGTTTCTGAGATCTAAGACTGAAGAACTCCATGGATATCTCACTGAAGAGAGTGAGGATGTTCTGTTTTATACCTGTCACAATCAATCAATCAAAACAAGATCATGCATGAGGTTTTTGGAAGGTTCTGAAACAAGCTAAAGATATATAACGTGCTTTATTTAGTAACTTGCTGATCTAAAAACTCAATAACATCCTTTCTTCTAGAATGAGTGATCTTTGTTCTTTTTCCTACCTTTGTCTCATTAGTGGAATATTAATGCAGTTAGCAGCAGCAACAGCAGCAAAAGGAACAAACCGTCCTATAAGAGGTGAGACATGCTGTAAAAACACAGAGAGGAAAAAAAAGAAGGAAAAGAAGAAAAGGAAAAAAAATTACATAATCATTTTCTTTCCCAAAGGTCGTATTAAAACACTTGATGTGCTAATGATAGACCTGAATATTGTTTTTTTAAATTAAAATTCAGAGGAACACTCACTGGTGGGGCAGAGGTAAACCAACCAACAAACAAGACGTAAGTCATAAATTCTTCTCTCAGAGTGAGCAGTGGCAGGAGACTGGCAAAGACAATCTTAATTTAGTAGCATCACTGCAGAGAAGCATCAGCTTCTGAGCATGCCTGTCAGCCCAACAGCAACGCTAAATAGGCCTTAACTTTACTGTCTCTGCTGGCAAGGTCACAGCCAGCCACATCCATACCAGCTGCTTTGCATCTAAGGGCACTGACTGTGGAGGCTATTCATCTAGTCCATGTCTTGTATAATCTGAATTACTCTGCTTAGAATAGTCTCTCAAATAACTTGTCAATGCTATACCACTCCCAGTACATTAAAGCACAAGCAGAGGGGTACAAAACAGATTTTTGCTGTTGTTGTTTTTGTTTTTTTTTTTTTTTGTAAAGGACCTTTTTTCCTTGATTGCGTTGTGCACTTGTTTAAAGAATTTGAGTTTTCTGCATTTAAGAGCGGCACCTCCTTACAAGTTCTTCAGCCAGTCTAGAGCAGGCGTCCATGTTTGCAGAAGTGATACTGCACCTTAAAAACACACCTATACAGTTTATGGGATAATGAGTCCACATCGTTGTAATTACACATCCACTCCAACTAACTTTCAAATGCTATTAGATACTTTGGCATATAAAAAAGAAACTGCAAAAAAGGCATTTTATTAGATACAGTTTGTATTAACAAAACACAAGGCTGTTTGATATACATATAAGGAGGACAGGCTGTTTGAAACACATATAAAACCATCTACATGGGGCAAAAATAAGGTTGGGACCTAAAGGAGGGAGCTGCCAACGGCCATTACAACCCCATACTGGGAGCTGTGCATAACATGACACAGCTACACAGGAGGAGAAATGAGCTGTTAACATCTCATAGAACACCAAAGTCTAGTTAAGAATGGAAAAAAATAGCAGCAATACCTTTGTTAATGCATTAAGTCCTAAAGCTGTTGCGACAGCACCCGTGGTAGCAGAAATATAGGCTGTTCCCAGCTGGCTAAAACAAAAATAAAAGCATTTGCACATGCACAACAACTACATTTATGTCACTTTTAAAAATAATTACATTTTACACAGGTAGTTATGCCCGCCCCAAAGTTAAGTAGTAGACCTTTCTGTGACATCGCAATAAGATGTAGATGGAAGATTCAAACGGATGCTAAATTAAACACTTTTCTTTCATTAGCAGTAAAAATCACATGCAAGCAACGTTTTAACATTGAATCAGGTTCTGCTGGTTCTGCATTGCTATCTGTTCAGCTATTTTCTCATGTGTCTGAATGAACACCTTGAAGGACTTAGTTCTGTATTTAATTTCCTAATTGCTTAAACTAATAAAATCAGTTTGGATTTCTAAGGCCATGTCTACGATAGTAATTAAAATCAACTGTGCCGAAACCTATATACGCAGACCAGCTATGCTGCAAACACCCAAATCCAACCCAATCTGCCCTAAAACATACTTTATATACTTCCCAGCTAGGAGGTGTCTGTATATCCTCGAATCCACTGCTTTCTCCTGGACATCTATAAGCAAGTCAGCCTCAAAACCTGGAAGTCAAGCACTGCGATTCCAGTCTCCTGTTCATGATTTCTAGCTTTCTGCATCTACTTAGTCTCTCTCTTTGCCTTCAAGTAGAAAATAGTACTGTGCAATAGTTCCTTGAAGTGTCCTCTTTCTGTAAATAAGCACATGGTGTGGTGTGTGCTACACTGCAGGGCACTGAGAAGATGACACAGAGAGACACCTGAAGGTCCACACAAAACATCAACTTAGAAATATCCTGGTATAACACCAAACTGATGAGGCACTTTCAAATGGTTGACTGAGCAACGCAACACAGACTCCTATTAAATCCTACGCTGTTAAGCGCTTATGATCAAGGTGCTTAGGCTTATCTTTAATGGCAGAAATGGAGTTCTCAGCTCCATCATTCTCAGACTTCTTGTCTGTGCATATCAAATTAATTATAAGCATAGATGAAAAAACTTATCCCTCTATCACCTCAAACTTTAAAGCCCAATCATGTTCCAGTACATCAGAGATCAATTTATAAACACATCAGAAGTATCTGGTTCAGTGTCTGACCTGACAGTAATTGGGGCATCACCGCTCCTGTTCGTGTAATTTACTATGGCATTGAAGGACTGGTTAATCCATTGCCAGAAAACCACGGCTGGTGTCGTTCTTGAAAAGAGAAACAATTACTATTATTAAAAATAGAGTTGAATCAACAGTACAGAAAAATGACAGCAAATCAAGAAAAGCAAGTGCAAGCAGTAATCATGCAGAGGTTTTTGTTTATCTGAATGAAACAATACAGTCAATGAGATACTGTCTTAATAATGAAAAGTAGAAGCTACTTCTAAGGATAGAATTTAAAAGCATTGTAATTGAATAGCAAGGTTCACTTGGGACAAAGTTTTGTTGTAATAGCAACAGCATTATAGCAAAGATCTCTATAAAAAACACACAGAGAAATATAAAACTCTCTAATTTCTAGAATACTTTTTCAGGGTTATTATTCCTTTACAGTCTGCTAGTTCTCTTAGGAAGCTCCACAAGTGCCTGAGAGGTGGAATTTAGGAGACAGGGTTTATCTTCTCATTCTTCAAAAAGCTAATATGATGCCATTGTTTTAATAAATCCCTGTGACACTAAAACATTCAGTCACATGTAGAACCAGATAAAAAGACACACAACTCCAAAAAGAAAAATTATTTTCATGAAAGTATCTGCACGTTTAAGAAGTACAGGTACAGCACAGAAATGAATCTGGTTCAGTACAGCATGAACCAGATGAACAGTCATCAAAAAACAACAACAAAAAAAAGAGCTTCAAGGAATCCTAATAAATTTTATCAGTGCCAGTATTCAGATGCCTTAGGACAAAAAAGTACTAACTTGTGAGCATGGGTCGGGGGCAATGAAAAAAATATATTCTGTACAAGTCACAGAGTCCCCATTTAACAAGCTAATGTGGTCCCTGTTAAACTGCCGATATAATTATTTTACAAATGGTTATGCTGATAAGTAACAACGGTGACAGTCAATTTGTTTCACAATGTATGGGGCTGACTTGTGGAGGGACGAATGCTTTTGCTCTCAAACCAGTAGTATACTTAAACAATGGGACAAACTTATGAAAAAGAAATCCACTAAGGACCTCTGGATCGGGAAGTTCCTGATCCACAAATAGTTGGAGGCTAGGAGAGTATACCAGGGGAAAAGAGTTTCTTGGTGTGCTTTGTCTCCGCTGCCTCCAGTGGAGAAACCACTGAAGATTCTGCTCCACCAGAATTTCAGTCAGGCCACCAAAACCAACAGTTGCTACTGAAAACTATTTCCCAATCATTAAAATACTTTTCATAGGACTTTAAAGCTTATACTTAATTAAATTCTGTAATAACACAGGCAGTAATGGTAACAGGAGTGTGGTTCTCATTGGAGGGCTGATAGGGAAATTAAGAGCGCTAAAGAAAAAGCAGTGGTTGTACCAATTATTCCGTAAAGGTGGGAAAGCAAAGAGGAGATGCTACAGTAGAAGGCGTGCGTCTATGATGAGACTTCGGTTCTGAAATGGGAAGATATTTCTTTAAATTGCAAAAAATTGAAAGATTCAGGAGATTTGAAAGTGTATTCTTATTCCCTCTGGTTTCCAGTATCTGAATGAAATGCCAAAGTAACAGTGATAAACTAGCTGGATTTTTTCCGTCACTACTGCTGTTCTTCCTCCCTTCTTCCCGTGCATGTGCAACTCTCTCTCCTGACTCATCTTTTCTTGTTTCCTTGCTACTGCTATGTAAAGGACGTCAGGCTTGCTATAAAGTTCAGGCATGACTCACATTGCCTCACTGCACGCCCAAGAGCCCTCACAGATGTAACAAGGAATTTGCTTCTTCCAGTGACGTGCAGCAGGATGGAGGCTACATTGCATCATCCAAGGACTTCTACACAACCCTGTTTGCACTGCTGAGGGCTTGGTCCAAAGAAATCAATGTCTTCCACACTAATAAACCACCTAGTTTTGAATCTAAGTGACTCTACCAATAATGCAAAGAAAAGGTTTCTAGTTGCTATAAGTATTACAGATAATAACAGAACATGCATAAAAGAATAACCAGTTAACAGGAAGCAGTGCTTGTGAATGGGCAGCTGTACTGATGGTTTTATTCATATCTCGACTATTTTTTAAAACACACACGTATATATGCACCATTCAAAATGGCTGTGCCTTTCTGGAGTGTGACTCAAGAATTTGTAAAATGTCAGCATCAAAAATGCTATTGTTATTTCCTCTGAACCTCCCGCCAGTTCTTGCTAACAAAGCATTGTGTCACAAAAATATTTCTAACATGTAGTCTAGTAACAGATGGTAACGGCTTCTGCTGTGGACTTCACTGTATTGGTGATTCAGGAACTACTGAGGCAATGGAAGGATCAAACAGGAGCTGGAGAAACTCGATGACTGATGGACTGAAGCATTTTGAGTACTCACTTGGCAGACAGAACATCCTACATGCCAGATCTCTAAGGTTAGAAATTCCCAGGTATCTCCTCCTCTTTGTCCTCCACACAACTCTCCTACAAGGATGGGATTTCGGCACATTCAACTTTCCCAGTTTGAGGAAAAGTGGGATGGTGAAGGAGAGGGGCTAAGGGCTTATCTCACAACTACTTCTAGAGGAAACACTAATCAGTGTGAGGGAATGCAGAGAGAGAGAAGAGAAAAGGCAGCAAAATTTTACATTTTAAAATACATATTATAAAATTTCTAAAATGCTCTTTTGACAATAACATTGATTTTCACTTATCTAATTTGTAGGCAAATGTTTTATGTGTTATATTGCCATTGCTTACCTATAAAAGGTCATCATACAACCTGTGATAGTCATGTTCATGGGTACCTGAGCAGACATTCGGCCAATCAAGACCATCTTTTCACCAGTGTCTGGGTGAAAGGCTGAATCATAGATATATTTTGCTCTCCACAAGTCATCTTCTGTCAAGCCAGGTGCCACGATACCTTGTCTTGGGACAAGTTAAAAAACAAAACAAGACAACAGCAAAAAGCACAACTGTTATAAAATGCTGCAAGCTCCAGTGACAAATGTGGTATCAGAGGATTTTGGGATGTTCATACTAAGTTAATCTAGCCTCATAGTTAGCTTGTAGATCTTCAGCTTTTAAATGGACTGGTGAAATAAAAAGAATCAAAACTCCCAGCGGTGGTTATGTTGGCTGAGTTAATATATCCAGCACCAAACTTCTATTTACTCAAACCTGTACTAGATTTTAAGCAAAAACGCAGAGCTAAAATCTCTGGAGTCATTAGCGTGAAACTCTGAAAATTTACTTTGCAAGTATTTAAGAAACTACTTGCTTAAAACAATATAACACATTGGGAAGGAACATACAAGAGGAAGTTTTAAATTCTGTTGCCATATTAACTACTTTCAGAATTAGACACTTCTGTATTTCAGAATACTTAATAGGGGTTCTCAGATGACGTAATTTCCCCATTCATTAGCAAATTCGTTTAAAAAAAAAAGTGTTTCAAGCTCTGAAATAAGAAGAAAGAGTGGTACAATGAATACAGTGTTTTAAATATTTCCTTTTAAATATATAACCATGTACTTATCATTGACATGGACTTTTTTGGGCCAGCAGTAAAAGTGATCAATGCCATACCTGTAATCATGCACAATTTTTCTTGCATTTTCCAGTTGGGCATCAGATAACAAAATATTCCGGGGGTCTGTTACAGTAAAGAAGTGACTGGCTCGTCCAACAAAAGTGCTTTGATCCCATCGGGGCTCCTTGATATTAATATTTAACGGTATATCTGCTGACATCTTCAAAAACTCTGTGAAGAAAACATAAAAATTTGCAATTCAGAATTCCACTTATTTCATAATGTATATATAACCTGCAAGATGAAAAGTGGTTATGCTTAGAGTAAAAAAACAGAGAACAAACACCAAACAACTTGCAGAACTGAAGTTTAAAGGGGCAAGTATATATCCAGAAAGCAAATGATGTCAGATATCATCATGGGTTTTAATGAGGTTGGTATTGATAGAAGTAAAAAAGCAAGAACTTAGCTAAATGTCTACAGAAACGTTTCTGTGCCTGTTTCCCCAAGACATTTATATATTACATCTTCGTAAGAGTACGAGTATCTGATTATGAGGTAGTGGTACATCATATACAAATATCTGACGATGAGGCAGATGCAAAGAAAGTATAGAAATTTATTAATAAATAGCTGTACTAAATAACAGTATAGTAATCAGAAGTGTTCTTTATTTCAATGAAGTAGTGTTTGCTGAAAATATTGTCTTGAAGGGAAGGAGAGATTAAATATTTCAAGAGATGCCTGAAGAGCTGCTATAAAGTGCAGTGACAGAAGAAATATTTAATAAAATCCAGTTTAGTTCTCTGGCATAGCAAAAGAAAACAAAAATTAGGAACACAAACGCAACAATTTCTTTTAATAAATGTTGTTTCTCTAAATCCATGTTTTAACAAAACAAAGATGATATAATGCAACAATTTGCCACATTACGAACACATGATCAGATCTCCTAATGATACTTCGAAGATGGTTAAAGAACTACAACGAAGGGCACTGAACTAACATAGTTGGGCATTTATAGGGCCTAAAGCCCAGAAAATTAAAAATTACTTCAAGATGACTAAGTTTATTTCAACATCTAACAAAAGGAGGACAGTCCCTGCATAGCACAAGCTATATGAACTTTAACTTTCTTAAGAGAAATTTAATAGCCAGTTAAAAAAAAAAAGCCATCCTCCAAATTATGCTTGTAATTCAAATGGCTGAAGTGAATTGAATCTATAAAAATACAGATGATATCACATAGCATTTTACCTGTTTTAATAGGAAAAACATCATCGTTGTGAGGGCAACTGATACGTATGGTGTAAGTTGCCACTGAAGAGTATTTTCATCTTAACTCAAGAACACCATGAAGTTGTCTGAGACATTTTGGTCAATTTGATGAAACTTATATGATGTAGAACAGAAAAAAAATCACATAAAGAAAGTAACTGATCATGTAAAGTGTTTCCATCATAAAAAAAACGTGAACTTCATGGGAAAAAAGGAGACACCATTCATGAAATCTGAAGAAGCTATTGTCCATCTCTCAAATGTAATTATGATCCTTCTTCTCTACCTCAAGTGGAAAAACTTGGAAGTCTTTGGGAAAGTAAACTTCTACAGAAATTAAGGCTCCCCATCTATCATAACCAGCCCTAAATCGGCAGCTTTAAGCAACAGGAAGAAGCAGAACACTAATAAATATGTAGAAGACACTATAAAGCAGCATTTCCAGAAAAAAAAAAACAAACCATCAAACCCCCAAAAAGTCTGTTCTTGAAAGTGAGCTAAATCAGCTTATAGTCGTACAAGAAGGAGATTATACATCTTTGTAACAGCTCTCACAGGAACCATGAAATCAACTTTTTAAGCAGATGAGGACTGTGTAAAAATTATTCTGCCTTGAACCACTTATCAGTCAGAATTGCTCTTTGAGTGGGAATTATTCAGGGAAAAGACTGTCTTCCTGCGTTTACCCAGACTTAGCATTTTTATGCTTATGTAATAGCACAAGCATGAATCTTATTTAGGACTCCTGTGGTTATTATTACTGTGATTTAATAACAATGAAAACCTAGTGGCCACATACTATTTTATGGTGTACCGTACAAACATTATGGGAAATGTTTGATTTTCTGATACATCATCTGCCAGAAAGAACCGCCGATGGCATTCAGACTGCTCAAATTCTTCCAAGGTTACACGTGCTCATGAAGTCAATAGAAACTGTGTATGCATAAGCGTGATGGCACTGAGCACCAGACATGATTGTAAAGCTGTAAAGATAAGGTTGCAAAAATGCAGAATAACTGTGTTATACATGAAGATAAGCAATGTTTAAAGAGGATTTGGCAAGTACATCCTATTCAGCACTGCTGAATATTCGAGGCAAAGTCCCACATGTGGTAACGAAGAAAGCTAAGTACCCTACTGCTAGTACACCAAACTTTGAGAACCCAGAATGGATTAAATAAATAATAATGAAGGGTTGTTCTTCACAATCACCGCATGATTAACAGCTGAATGATGAAAATGTCATAGCTCAGCTAGTATTACTAAATAAGTTTGTTAAAAGATCTCTGCTTTCCACCAGACTCAAGCTCTTCCTTGAACAAATAATCTCCAATTCTATAGAAGAGATCTTATTATTGAATTTTACACAAGCTAAATCAATTTGGTTAAAAATCACACAAAAATTTTAACTACACCGATATTTCTGTGTCCTGCTCTCTAAATTTTCCTGACATCGGGAGAAACTCAGAGCTGTACTGGCAAAGCAGAGCTGTTTGCCTCTGCCATGTAGAGAGCAATTGTGTAAAACTAAGCTGTGTTTCTACAGATACTGCTGAATTCTGGATAATCATGAACTGACAGCACAGGCTGCAGGTAGGACACCAGTAGGATTGCTTTTGCTTTTTCCCGATAAACTGTATTAAGAGCTTAAATGCTCAATTAATCCTTTCCAGCCAAGCTCGAAATTCCCAGTTTCTACTCCAAGTCATCACATGCAAGGTTGTTTCAAAGACTCCCAAATCAGTATAAGCTCTCACAGCTTTTATTGCAATAATTAACACCCCCAGCTATTTGACAAAAGCATAAATCATTGTGAATGATTTATAAAGGAAAATATACTGAAGTATCCCCAGAAAATGGTACTGTTAAAAACACGTGATCATCTGAAATCACAAGGCCAGGGTTTTCTATACCTCTCTCCATCCAATGTAATGCTCTTTCTGTACTAATACGTGAAACCAGAACAAATGATGAAATAAAGCCAGTTTCTAGCAACAAAAATGAAGACCTTCTTATGACCAGCACGGACCTTACTGAGAACTGAGCACACAGAGCTGGATTTACCCCTTTTTCACGAGTTAAAAAGCTCTGTTCACTCGGCACTGACCCCAAGCAGCAGCTCTGAACCCTTGGGTACAATGAAGACTCCCATCGAGTAGTGTCTTCTTTCCCATCAGATGTATACTACATGGAATATGAGCTATTTGCTGCAGTAAGTTATTGCATAATTTTAGTTTAATACATTAAAATGGTACTGTGAGGTGCAACAAAAGAATACGCTGATTGTATTTGGTGGATGTTATGAATATTTAAAAGCTATTCGCTCTATAGTGTTTTACCTGTTAAGGAGGTGATCCATTACTGCATAGAAATAGCTGTCAAATGTGTGTTTCAATGATTAAAATGAACATTGATAAATTTATTTAATATTATTAGATCCAACCTATTGAATACACTTTCTTCTTCTTTCACTACGTCATTTTTCCCTAGTGGCCTTCAGTTTTTCTCTGGTACGAAAGACCTCAAGAAAAACATATTGTTCCAAAGGCCTGTTCATGTATTAAAATTTGCAGTCATTAACTCAAATAAGTAAGCAACTACATAAGGAGCATCAGCATTGCTGCTCTAACTTACAGTAAATATAGTTGTGATTCAACTACCGACAGATCTTAAAGTTTCACCATCAAGTTAGGAAAGGTTCTAAAGCTTTCCAGGATACTAGAAGGCTAATAAATGTGGTATAGTAGGGGAAACTAATCTCTTCCCCTTCTTCCACTCCCATTTCCCTCACTGTTAAGTTCATTATGGTATGGCAGCTTTTGTTAAGGTCTTTACTATATGCTGAGACAGGATTTCCCTACAGTGAAACAATAAATCTTACAAACTTCAAGAAAATAAGGTGCTGTAGCAATATATCATTTACTAAGCTAACCTTGAAACATGAAGGCATGTGTCAGAATTATAAACAACTGACATTAGACCATGCAGCTTACTCCAAAGACATTTAGAGGTGTTACCAGCTTTTCAGCACTGTTGAGTCCTTCTCCCCAAACACAGGTAAAAGAAACAGACAACTAAATAACATAACTTGGCTCAAGACCACAGGTCAAATCACAAATGACAGCAGAACCTAAACCTCCTGACCTGTGCTCCAAGTACTGCTGATATGGCAAGACACAAGTTATTATTTCACAAAAGTAATGACGAGAGATGGAAAGGCGCTGGGTAAGAAGCAGAGAATTCATCCCTCACTTTCAGTTTAATATTCTTGTCTTCCTATTCCACGTTCCTGTTCGCTGTAAGTACTTCCACAGTTCTGAAACAGTTTAAAACGCCATAATGTGGAGGCACCTGTGAATTAGGATTATTTTCATGTGATACATTTCTCACCAGGCATGTCGCAGAATGAACACAGATCATGGAAATGAAAAAAGACTCAGGACAGATTTGCAGAACAGAGTTCTCATGCAGAGCATCTGAATAGGAGATGCTCCCTAGGTTTCTTTTCCCTTTCTCAGTTCTATACCATTAAAGACACCCCCCCGTGAACAGTGATATATTGTGAAAAACCAGACCATCTTCTGGTCTAAAATGGTAACTGCTGGTTTTGCAAAGCAGTATGCTATGAAAGCAGGGTGAACTCATCTATTCAAAAACTATTTTCCACTAAAAAAAAATTCTGTACATTAAGGCTGGTAAGTCGTTCTATGAATGCTTTCCTATAGGTATACTATTTGTAGGAAAGTCCAAGTTTCAATATTTTTATAATTAAATTATCAGTTTCATTAAGAAAGATTAAAAACTGCTTAGGATAGCTTATGTTAATCTGTTTAAAGCTGTCTAATGAATGCATAATAAAGCAGTCCATAAATAGAAGCTCTTTTTTCCTTTCACTTTGATTAGCATACATACTACCAGGTTTTCTGTGAATTGTTTTTATATACTTATGATACCTCTGCCCACAAAAACAAGTCCTTTAGTAATAAGAAATCTAAACAATAAGGATCTGCCTTCACTGTAGATGGTTCATGGTTCAATTTTGGATCGTTTCACTCCATTTCATTTAGCCTACCCTGGCGAAGGTGGATCTACAGAAAATAGACGACTTACTACTTTCACGTCCTATCTTTATCCCCTTCCCACTTGATCTACTCTGTGTCCGCTCTGATGATCCTTGAACCATGTGTGCTGATATAACTTACTATCCTAGCAGAAAACTAATGCAGCAGAAAGAAGAGAAAGGCCGGCTCAGTCTCCTGGATTAATATGTTGAACCGGCACAGTAGAAGGTCTGGGAGCACGAAAGGTCTGCATTCCCATGCTCCTTCAACAGACTAACCAGTGACCACCTTGGCTCACCATTTTGCTCAAGTTCAGGATCTGCAGATGTGGGAGGAGCCAGGTATAATGCAAATCTTGAAGCCTAGCCTTAAATCTGCAGGGAAGACAATGAACAAGAAACAGAAAGCACAGATAATTTTAAACGTTGGCAGAGTCAAGAGATTGAAAGTCTACATTACAGACCAAGAAAATGTTTTATATATAAAGAAAATGTTTTCTTTATATATAGCAAGAAAGACCTAACTTGCTATAAACTGGAAAAACTCCCAGACCTTGTGTGTCTACATCGCAAAAAAAAGGTAGGATGGTAGAACGAGCTAACATGATCTAAGCAGTAGGGGTAGGAGGGCAGCCAGGGTGGCCGTACCACATGCTAGCAGAATAAAAGCACCCCAAAAACAACACACAACCATTCTGGTTGTCAGCACAAGGTAAAACTCCTGTTTCCATGCTTTTCTCACTGCTATTACCCATGCTAGCCAGGCTAAGCTAGCAGAAGCATGTCAGCACATGCTTTGGTCTCTCTTTCTCCTTGTAAATCTACCAAAAAAGGGTTAGTGCTGCAGCAGCAAAAAGCAACCTAGCAGGAAAATGGAAAACATACATTAATGGAGGACCCTCGGCATGTGCTACAAGAAAAGATCATGCTTGAAATCACTGCATCTGTTTAGAAAGATAGCAACAGAAAACATTGACTTTAATATTACTAATCTTAATAAAGATAAAGGATAGTACAGAGCATCCAATCCTGCATAGGATGGGGGGACGGGACAGGTGTCCACCCTGCAAAAGATTAGATCTCATGCAAAAAGGGATTATAACTTTAGGTGACAGCTATTTAAGTACACAAACCCATTTTCTTCTAAATGATGCGATTGACATAAGTGACTTGCACTTTAAGAATATACGTAGGAACAATGCTGTTCTAAATAAGTTTAAAATAAAAATCATAAAGACTGTGGGCAGGGACAGACCACCAATGCCCACAGAAAGGGAACAGATGTCACGCATACAAGGGATTGTAAAAATTTCAGACACTGTAACAATATAATTTGGAGACACATAAAACTTGCAGTGAAGTAAAAAAGGTCGCTGCATTTGACAGTCTCGGGACTCTGAGTCATAGATCTGTTACAATGGTGCCTGTCTAAGAGAACCAGTGAATTTCTGTCTTGAAAACTTACAAGTTTTCCAGCAAAATACTTTTAGAATAAAAGCCCCACCTCTTGTATTAAAGAGACTGTATGATGCTACTCATGACTTAGCAGCCCCTATTCAGTAAATGCTGAAAAGGGAAATAAATCCCATAAAGGAAAAACATAAGCCAATAAAATGACTATGTACTTTGAAGGGATCCTCTTGTAAAACAAAATGTCCAACTATAAAGTAAAAATGGTGTCTGTGCACAAAAATGGTTTCATCAATATATTAGCCAACAGCCATGCAGTCATCACCATAAACTGTATGGCTTTTTTTAAATTTTATTTTTTATTTAAACAGTGAGACTGTAAAACTGCAAGAAATAGGTACAACACCCTCAATTTCAGTTGCTGCAACAGTATTTTACCTAGCTATCACCTTAATTTTCAGATACAATTTTAGAGGGGTGCTGCTGTTTGCATAATCCATTCAAATACTCAATAACAAAACCACTGTAATAAAACTATTTAAGATTTAATTATTATTTTAACTGCAATGCTTTGTCAAGGGTGTAACTCCACTACCTTCAGTGATATAATTCTCCATATACATTAAGCGTGCCCAAGATTTAAGTTCTCATTATCCATATATCCATAATAGAATTGTGTAAAGAAAAAATAAAGGACATTTGGGTTAAATCAAATTAAAATAAATCCATCCGAACCGAGATAAGTAGAAAGTTTGTAAAGGGACTGGAAAGTAAACGCACAAATCCTCTAGAACAAAGATAAAAATGTTTGCTTTGTTACAGTCAACTAATGAAGGCAAACTTCAACAACTACCTAACACTTAACTGCCTATATATAAGCATCTGGATTTATTGTTCCCACACCTGTTGCTATTCAGAAAGTACCAACAGAGGGGAGACCACCTGTGAAAAAGGACAAAACTTTGAATCAACAACATCTTAAATTTTAAGGTGGAAGGCTAAGCAGCAAAATTACCCAATCTGATCTTGAAACAACTCTCTTCCTCAAATAACTCCATTAACAGAGGATTTGGGAAACAACATTAATTTTACAAACACATAAGTTACTGTAATAATCCATACTGAAATGTGACTTTGAGGTCATGTTCACACGGGAGGATCAGCAGTACTGGAAAGGATAAAAGACGACATCATAACGCAGTCAAACAGTTAACATCTATCATGGAAAATAAGCAGTAAGGAATGAAATAATACATATTTTCGGTGTTTCAAACAACAGATCAATTAGAAAGGTATTTAATAGAACCACTTGTACCTGCAAACCCTAAGCTGGTAATAGTCCACACTAGTAGATTAAACCAGTAATAAAGAACGGACTATGCTCTCTGGCACTTTCGTATTATTAAACCTTTTCAGTTTGCAAACTAGGGTGGCTGTATCCAAACTGCCCATGGAGAACGGCAGCTAAATCCTCCCTTGTGCTGCCGGATTGTCTGGGTGAGCATCAGCTGTCCTGGGCAAAACTGCTCCACGCTGCGCTCCAGCAAGTTAACAATACGGGGGACCGCGTTCCCATGACCAGGAACATTTTTTGGCACTGTTTAGCTCCCCAACACTGTCACAGAGGTTTGATTATCCATGTGTTTCATGCTGCAGCTCTTCCTATGCACCAAGGCATATTTTCAGAATCATAACTGTGATTGTGTGTTTCATAAAGTTTTTCATAAACATATGACTGTCAAGCTAAAGAAATGGCCACGCCTTGCCATGTACTTGGCACCAAAAGTTGAGCTGAAGACGTGGTTCTGTAGACTGGAGGCAATTAGATGTGGCGGTACAGATGGCTGATCACAGAGAGGACACCGCTGCGTGAAACTGCGCTTCCCTACTGCTTTAAAGCAAATTACACTGCCAGCATCTCCTCTACCACTCTCCCTCCAAGTCTCCCTGCTGCTGCTTCCTCATCTCTCCCCAACACTCTCCCAGCCCTAGTAATCAGAAAATAAAAACAAACTAAAAAGCATGGTAGAACTCACTGACAACTAAAACTAAGGTCTTTGTTTATCGGAAGGGAAACTCTCAACTCCATATTTTTAATAACCTTCTACAAAAATCTATTTTAAATCAATAATTCTTTGACTGTCTTTTTCATCTTGTACTTTCAATCAGAAAGCGACCTTGAACTGAGCCGGAAGCCCCAGTACCAAGCACACCCAAATTTCTTGCCCTCTCTGATCAGATGGAATCATCTGCCAGTTCAAGGTCTAATGTTTAATACTAACATTAAATGGAGGGGAAAAAAGGGCTTAAGAATAAGTGAGAGTGGCCTCTCTTAAAAAATAATTACATAAAAACCAGCAAAAAGTCTGATCAACAGTTTTAGTACAAAGGCTACGTTTAGATTTGCCACAGAACCAGCAATAGTAGAAGACTTTAAACCTTGTTTAAAGGTTAACAACAGCAGTTGCAGCAATCCTACAAAATGCAGATTCAGGAGTTGTCAGGAGTTCGACTCTCTGCTGTTCCTTTTCAAAGTTCACGTTCACCTTCACATTGAAGGTCATATAACCACTTTTCAAACCAAAGCAATAGCCAAAAGAATAGCAATGACTATTTAATTTATTTCAGACAGTAACATACCACTCAATTTTGAACAACTCAGACATTTGATCATTTATTTTAAACCCTGTTGCATGACTGAATAATCCAGATGGGCACATGATCTGGGAAATTCTGGGCAACTTAAACTCATGCAGCAGTGCACGGACGATGAAAAGCAGCTTTGCTACCTTCCTTGGAACCATTTATATTTTCTTATGTTACTGATACCTTGCATTTTAACCCAAGTCTTGAAAAAATCCACTCCACAATTAAGAAACTTCATCAGGTATGTCATTAATTTTTCCAGTATCTAAGCTAAAATTGGGAACAGAACGACAGAAAAAGAAATTTCTTGATGGTATAACTGTGAACCCAGTTCTCCATGTCTGATCTAAATACACATTTTTAAAGCTACAGTCACTGTTCTGAGTCAAGAAGCACCCCTAATGGCAAAATGTCCATTCCTCAAGAGATGCAGACAGCTTAGATTGCCAGGAGCGCAATATTGTCAGAGAGAGTATTTGTGAGAGAAACTCGCCTGAGAACTACCCCAGCTGCAGGCTTTCCTCAACAGATACAAATGCCTGAATTCTCTTGAGTGAGGATCCTTCAGCAAAGATCCTTAGATTGGGTACCAGATAGGGCATGCTTCACTCTCTGTACAGAACTTTCTGTTGCTTTTTGCTTTTATGGGGGCTGGAGTTCAGATGATAGCCTCCTGCACCTTCCCCTACAGAACTGGACTCTATTAATGAGAGCGGCCTTTGACCTCTCTTGCATGCAATTTCAGAAAGTCAGCAAAAATTGAGCTGGGGGAGGGAAAAGTCTAAAGAGAAGTCTACGTCCAAAAGCAGTGCAGACATAATTGCGGTAACAAACATCGTGACATCTCACTTCTTGGTGCCCAGCTCCCAAACTGCAACCTGCAACCCCCTGTTACAAAGCATGGGACACGCTGGGTACTCTAGCTTAAAAGAAAATTCAAACCAGCCTGCATACAGGAGGGCAAGTGAGTAACCTAGCCAACACAACTCCTGAAAGAAAGGTGTAACTTGTACGGTGTCCTTTATCAGAACTTAGACCCCTAACTTCAGGTGATGTAAAGGTGCTCAGGCCAGATCATGATTCACAAAATCTCTTAGAAGCAACTAAGAGTTCTTTTTTTGAAAAATGAGAGTGAGGCTTTTCCCTGAAAACCCAGTAAAAATAGAAGATAACAGCAGTACCTCTTTCTTACCAGAATCCTAAAGAATAGGAATAGTTCAAAAGTTACAGCCAGGTGCTGATGAAAATGTTTCATGTGCAGATTCACTGGGAGAGAGAAAAAAAGATTTGACACACTTAAGCCCCTAGATCTCCATTCTTCAGCCTGAGTTCTAGTTTAAAACTACAACACATTGGCAAAGCAACAGCTGAAAGGCAAACCCACCTACTACCCATATTTTGATTGCTCTGGCGAAGAAAAGAACACCATGTGTTCTTCAGGGATGTCAATCATGGCAGTATAATTAGCTCAAATGAGAAGCACTAACAGATTTTTAGGAGAAGAAAGCATTTTTGTGTGATGGCAAAAGAGCACATATCAGACTTACCGGGGTCATTAAGCAATGGTATTCCTCTATTTGCACTACGTTTGCTACCACAGTTTGAAAGAAGCAGTACGGCTGATGACTGGGAGAAGTATGATGCAATGTACTTACACCAAATGTTAACAAAGCCACTTGCCAAGTTTTCCTTCCCCAAAGCAGCTCCTACCACTAAATACCTATTCAAATCACAAGGAAAAAAATCTTTGTCTGATTTTTCCTACTGCAATCATAAAACCAAATTGAACGCTGGAGAAGGCAAATCATGGCAACACTACAAGATACTTTTTTTTTTTTTGCTTATAAATGTACGTCCCGCTTGTAGCCTAGCAACAAAAGCAGCAGTCTGTGTTAAATGCATAGAGCCTGCTGCTGGGGCTCTCTCCTCAAAACAGCAGCCATCTTTGGCGTGTAACTTGACGAGATTTCATCATTCTGCATTAAAGCTACCTCCAGACGTTAGAGGTTGCCGCAGCCAGCTCAGCGGTGTCAGCTTTCGATTTGCCACCTCTTCTCCCATCGCATGAGGTATATCGCAGAGACACGTCACATGTTCACTTCGTCTCTTCATTAAGAAAAATAAAGCTTCTTTGCTAAAAAGGGTTAGTGCAAGCTCTTATTTTATTTCAGTCCTGATTGCTGCAAGCTTGTCTCTATTCCTTATTTTTTAAACGCTCCCTGGTAAACTGAAGTAGGATTATCTGGCTCTACCCAGGCATGTTCATGCCCCTCTTCTGTAGTTTTTCACTATTTTTTATATCTTTTTCTGATAGCATCCATACAGGTGATTTTTTAATTGCACATTGGTACAAAGTCAGTCTTCACCCCCCCGCTCGCCCAACACCCATTATAATCACAATAAATTATTTATAATTCAAGAAATTAAAAAAAAAAATCAATACTCATAATTAAAATCCCTACCTCTGGCTACCGGGTCTCTGACCTCCAAGTTATTCGACGTATTCCTCCCCTGGAAAGGACGATCCCCCCGCAGGGAGGCTTGTTTCCTGCAGGCCCGGGATCTGTGCCGCCGCCACGCACCACCCTGCGACAGACAGCCCACGCTCAGGGGACGACTCGTGGTCAGGGGGAGATTTTGGGAGCGGGTGGGGAAGCAGGAGCTGTTATGCTGGGAGGAGGCGGGAGGGGAGGGCTGTGGCAGCCCCCAGCCAGCTGTCTGGCACTGCCATTGTCCCCGCAGCACCTGCCCAGGAGAGGGGTGACCCGCTGGGACACCGGCTCTGCTCCCACAGAGGGTGACACATGGGACCCTGCGGAGGGGACGGGGTGACAGGCGGGTCTGGGCGCCTATGGAGGGGATGGGGTGACACACGGAGCTGGGACCCTGAGGAGGGGACAGGGGTGACAAGTGGATCGGGCCTCTGCAGGGGTAACAGAGGTGACAGATGGGTCTGGGCCCCTGCGGAGGGGACCGGGGTGACAGGCGGGGCTGGGCCCCTGTGGAGGGGACCGGGGTGACAGGCGGGGCTGGGCCCCTGTGGAGGGGACCGGGGTGGCAGATGGGGCTGGGCCCCTGCGGAGGGGACGGGGGTGACAGGCGGGGCTGGGCCCCTGCGGAGGGGACGGGGGTGACACGCCGGGCTGGGCCCCTGCCGAGGGCACCGGTGTGGCACTGGGGGTGACACCGGCGCTGGCTCCTCCGCCCGCTCCCCAGCGCGCGGCCCGGCCCCGCGGGGACTCGCCTGCCCGTTGCCGGCCCCGGTACTCACCCCGGCCGCCGCGCGCCTGCCGGCTCCGCGCCGCCCCTCGCCCCCGCTGCCCGGAAGAGGCTCGCTCGGCGCCGCGGGCGAGGGGCCGAGGGAGGCGGTCGGGCCGCCCCGCTCCGCTTCGCTCCGCCCCGGCGGGGCAGGGCAGGGCCGGGCCGGGGGGCGGCGGTGCCGCTGGAGCCGGCCCGGGGCCGCCCGCTCCACCTCCCCCGCCCTCCGGCCGCTCCCCCGAAGTCCCGAAGACGCCCGGGACGATCCGGAGGCCCCAGGAGCCCGGGCTGCCGGGGCGGGGCGGCTCCTCCCGCGCCTCCGGGGGCGGCGGTGCCTCCGCTGAGCGCCCTTCTGCTGCCGGTGGCCGCTTAGCGCTGTGGAGACAGCTCAGGCCACGGTAGTACTTTTATGACTTAAAAAGTACTTTTATAACTATAACTTTTTTAACTTTGAACCTCGTGAGGTTCAGCAAGGCCAAGTGCAGAGTCCTGCACCTGGGTCGGGGCAACCCCCGGTATCAATACAGGCTGGGGCATGAAGCGATGGAGAGCAGCCCTGCCCGGAAGGACTTGGGGGCACTGGTGGAGGAACAGCTGGACAGAGCGCTCGCAGCCCAGAAGTTCAACCGTGTCCTGGGCTGCATCACCAGCAGCGTGGCCAGCAGGGCGAGGGAGGTGGTTCTGGCCCTCTGCTCCGCTCCGGTGAGACCCCCCCTGCAGTGCTGTGTCCAGCTCTGCGTCTCAGCACAGGACAGACATGGACCTGTTGGAGCGGGTCCAGAGGAGGCCACGAAAATGATCAGGAGGATGGAACACCTCTGCTATGAGGAAAGGCTGAGAGGGTTGGGGTTGTTCGGCCTGGAGAAGAGAAGGCTTCGGGGAGACCTTGTTGCAGCCTTTCAGTACTTAAAGGGGGCTTATAAGAAAGATGGCGGCAAACTTTTTAGCAGGGTCTGTTGTGACAGGACAAGGGGTAATGGTTTTAAACTAAAAAAGGGTAGATTTAGGCTAGATATAAGGAAGAAATTTTTTACAATGAGGGTGGTGAGACACTGGAACAGGTTGCCCAGAGAGGTGGTAGATGCCCAATCCCTGGGAACATTCAAGGTCAGGTTGGACGGGGCTCTGAGCAACCTGATCTGTTTGAAGATGTCCCTGCTCATTGCAGGGAGGTTGGACTGGATGACCTTTAAAGGTCCCTTCCAACCTAAACTATTCTATGACTCTGTGATTCTATGATAACTAATGCAAGGAAAGCTCTCGGAGGAGTTACCGGGCCTGTTACGGGCCGCCTCCGTAGCAGGATGGCAATGCTCGGGCTGGGGAGAGATGGATCATCAGTCAGCTGAGGAAAACGGCATCAGGAGCAGAAGAGCCGGTGCCCAACAGCAACCTGGACAGCAACAATGGATTTTTGCTTGCTTTCACATTTTCATCAGTCCCGCTTTAATACGTGTTGCAGAAAACAACCAGCAGCGGGGAAATGTTCGTAGGGAACCACAGTGAAAGAAGCCGTAGAAAAATAATTTACTCTTATGTCCTAATCCTAAAAAAGAATAAAACAATGCATTCCTGTGAAATCCATTCCAGCTGACGAGAACTTTCTTGTGTATGGTGCCTTAAAAATGTCAAATAAACATGGGTCCTTGATTTTGTTGGAAGGCTGAGAATGGATTTCAGAGCATTTATTTCCTTTTGGTAATTATGGTCAATCCACATTTTATCTTTATAGCATCCGATAGCTTCTCTGTTTGAGATTAGATGTGCATTCATTTGAGATTTAATAAAAATAGGAGGGATACTCAATTACACTGTTCCTATTCTTTCTCCAGCCCAGCTTCCTGATGAACACGGTGATAGACACACAAACCAGATTCCTAAAGCACGTTTCAAGAATCAGCAAATTAATAGTGTTACAGGTCAGCAACACGTGAACTGGTCTTATCCCATAACTGATGCTGAGTCTTCTGGGAATGAGGGAAAACATGTTCAGATACAGCTGTACCGCATCCCATTTACAGCCTGCAAACAGAGCTAGTTTACCTCTTGTGGACCAGAATAACGTGCCAACACACAGAGGCCGATTGCAACTACCATCTGTAACCCAGCCCAGCTCCTCTCAAGTCTTCTGTTAAAATTCTCTTTGTAACAGCACTGTTCTGTCCGCAGGTCTCACCCCTGCAGGGGTGGAAGCTGTGCGTGCAGAGCAATGCTACTATTAAACACTTTGAATACAGGGCTGGCAAGCTGTGACCTCCCTGTTACTGCTCGTTGCAGGATGCTAATGGGAATTTTATATTAAAAAGCCAGAACTCTCCCCAGGTATTAAATGTTTGTGGAGATATACTTACTGGTGAAATCTTTGCTGTTAAAACTGAACTTTTGTGAAAAATTGGAATTTTTTTTTTTTTTTTCATAAAAATATAATTGTGTAGGCTGGAGTTTGTTTTCAGCTTTTAGCAAGCCTACTCAGTTTATGATTTTCAATGAAAAGTTAAGATTCAACTTCCTTTTTGAAACAGACACATCAAATCTCAGATGCCCACCTATGTGTTTCCCCCATGGCTCCACAACTTCGGTCTTACAGATATATATACGACAGTTACAGGTGCAAATATAACAGGTGAGATTCCATCATGAAAGTAGAAACTGGCACTGATAGCCTTGCACTGCATTTTTCTTGCACAACAAAATTTGTTGACAATTTATGTACTTTACTGCTAGTGTCTTTAGCTCTTTTTAATCCTGTCAGGCAGTCCCCAGTCTCCATGACCACTGACAGATCCAATACCGAGTACATCTTTGATGGTATCTGGCCCTAACACTTTTTGCTGAAAACATTGCAATGACCAAGCAGGAAAAACATCTCATTCAGAAAATGGAGACAGCTGGATGTTGTGCACAGAAACAAATTAGTTGCCGGTGGGTGTAACTGATAACAGTGGTATATGGTTTACATTCTGAAGACCGATGTCTTCTGCCTTTAATAATTTTCTTGTATGCCAAAGATACTAACTTGTAAATCTGCTTTAAAACCACACAGGCTCTTTTCTGCACATCACAACAGAAGCTCTGCTTGCAGACTCTGTAATGTAAAATATATTAATGCCTAAATTCTTTCTCTGAGCCGCTACATGGAAAGCTGTGGACACATTCATTCCTCAAGTTAATAATTTCCTCTATATTCAGTGCAGATGGTTTTGAACTGCTATATATCTTCTCTTTCACTAGTCATTTCTCCCATTGCTGGGAAACAAATCTGATTTTTTGCCATGAATCCTGAAAAGTCTTGAGATGGCTCTGACCAACCAACAACAATTGCTCATGAGCCACAAAACTGCAAATGGGTGAATATGGGTATTCACAAGGAATATCTAATCTCTGGCTACATGTGTTTCTTCATCTGCACTGATTTTCATGCTAAAATGTTTTCGTCTGCATTAAAAAATGCAGAATCCAGGAGAATGTCCCAGCTCCCAGATCCAGATGGGGATCCAGTGTTTTGGCCTGATCCTGCTTCTGTTCTAGGGCAAGATCTGGTGTACGGATCTCGTCGGTGCCCTCCACAAGCACGAAGGTCAGGCGGGTGGGCTGGAGGGGCTGCCGTGGTCTCCACCCGGCTCTCTGCCTCGGACGATCAGGAGGGACAGACCCCAGAACGTGGTTTTGACCATATTGATCCGCAGCTGAATATTGTGGATTTGTTCTTCAAAAGTCCTGGTCCCCTAAAAAGACTCCTCCACAGACAGTCCCATGCGATCAATCCATCTTGCTTGGTCAGTGCCCCATTTGTACGCTCAAGTGTGTGTTTTCTAACAGGTTCATGCAGAGCTGGTTAAATTACAGTGCAAATACTAATGGTACATACAGAAAGCATGTGCCCAGAGACTACGACTGGATTAATCACATAAGTTGTACCTCAGCTCCTGTTGAAGCATTCCTTTCAGTTGCCTTATTTCCCAAGGAATACATGAATAAGACTCCCGCAAACCTCCAGATGTACATTCAGTCCTTTGGATTTGTTGAACTAGGGATGAATTTAACCATCTGCATGTTTCCACCTGGAAGAATTCCTGGACTATTTACAGGGCAAATTCTTCCCTATGCTGACTAGAAAAGGAGGATTTCTGTTCCTCTACTATTACCGCCTCATCTAAGAAATGAGCTTTACTGTATTTGCTTTCCCAAGCTTTCCTGTATTCATAATATTTACATTGGACATTAATGCTTTTTATGTTTTTTGCCATTTCAAATTGGCACTGGGAATCAACCAAGAAAAACGAAGAGCGCATTGCTTTTATTAACATAAATGTCCAGCAAGTGGCACTGCAGGACCAGGTTTTCTGCAACCCTGGATTACAGCGGAGTCAAAGAGAGTAAAGGCAAGTGTGGGATATGTCAAGACTTTTCTGCTCCGTGAAAAAAGTAGTTGTAGAGCAGGTGGGAGATGATGTGTGGTGACGGCTCTGAAAGCGTAGTGCAAGGAAGCGTGGTCTATTCAGCTGCTGGCCCTGGAAGGTGGTGTTAGGCACTGGCCTTGGCACCAAGCTGGCTGTTAGCAGGGGTTTGCCAGAAGAAACCAGCAACATTTCTGGGAATTATACATTAGCACTCACTTGACGGGAGGTGCCTGTGAAGGCTTTGTGCTGGGTTTTGCTATCAGGAGCAGAACACTGAGTGAAGGGAACCATGTACATACAGCATTTCCTATGGTCTACTGACTTACTGTACATTAATTTTATGTAGAAAATCCAAACCCTGGACTGGAAGGGATGTCAGTACAGTCTGAAGAGTGCCCATAAATTCAAAGATTGTTTCTGTAAATGAGCTAGAGATTTCTGCGAGTCGGTGTCAGTATATCAAAAACCACCACCCTGTTTTCCCAGTTTCAGCTGATAATGAATAAACTATTATCTAGGGAAATTTGGTCAAACAGACAAGTAACTGTTTGACAATATAAATTATATAAGCTGATACAGGATTACTTACAAAATCAGTTAAAGGTTTTGGCTCCATCTGCAATATTTGAGCCCAATTTTAGGTTACTCATGCTATACTGTGCCAAGCTAAATTAATTCATACCCAATTTTCCTATTTATCTAGATGAAAACATGCATAGTTAGATCAGATAAGACTGGAAGGGAATGAACATGAAAAGCCAATCTGCATTTAGAAGGGACATAAAGCTACGTTTAAAGGGATAAACCAGACTTTCAAGCGGATTAGGAAGCCATTTCCTCTATGATGTGGCTATTTTATAAATGTCTCTTGTGGGATCATTTGTGCCCTGAAGCATCTGTGCCAGCCGCTGTCTGTAGAAGACACTCAACTGGGCAGACTGATCTGGGGTGGCAATATGCAGCTATGGATGTAGTATGGGGGCAAGAGGAGGTGTAGCACCATCCCGTAGGGCGCAGGGAACAGCCACAGGAACTCACAACTGCTTCAACCAGGCCTGACAAATGTTTTCATCATCCTCTAGGGACCAGATATCACCGCTTGAGTCTTTCCAATGGCTTTTGAAAATAGCAATTAAAAATATGCACTCTCAAATGTTTATTCCTGCAGCAAGATAGGATGCTACTTGATAACCTCTGACAGCACGCAGAAGCAGAAGATGACACACACAAGAGCATGCCATAACAACATGGGAAGGCATGCAGCAACACGAGCAAACAGGTGAGAATCACACGTGACAGCACAACATATGACAGAACAAGACACCACAGGACAACTCGGAATAGCACACAACATGCCACAACACAAGATAGCATGCATGGAACAACACTTGACACCATGCCACAGCATGATAGATGTACCTGGAAAGCTGATAGAAATGCCTGGAGAGCAGGGAGAGATTCATAGCAGCAGGAAATTCCTAGAAAGGTATGGAAAATGTCTAGAAAACCATGGGAAATTCCTATAAAGCTACAGGGAACTCCTGGAAAATTATGGGAAATTCTTAGAAAGCAGAATTGAATTCCTAGAAAACTGGGGGGGGACTCCAGGAAAGCAAAATGTGAATTCTGGGAAACTTGGCTGCAAATTCCTAGAAAGCTGGAAGAAATTTCCTATAAAGTAAGGTGGAATTGCTAGAAAGCAATGGAGGAATCCTAAAAAGAAATGCGCAGTTCCTAGAAAGCTGTGGGAAATTTCTAAAGAGCAGAAGGGAACCCCTGCAAAGCAGAAGGGAATTCCTATAAATAGTGCACAGTTACTAGAAAGCATCAGGGAGATTTCTAGAAGAGCATTAGAGATTTCTTGAAAGCAGCTGGAAATTCCTAGAAAGCAAATGTAAATTCCTAGTAAGGTAAAAGAAATACTTGGAAAGCAATGGGAAGGTTTCCTAGAAAGCAATATGAAATTCCCTGAAAGCTGGGTGGAAATTCCTAGAAAGCTGGAGGGGACATTCCCAGAGATCACTTGGAAAATCCTAAAAAGGCATGGCAAATTCCTAAAGAGATGTAGAAACATGCAAGAAAGCAATGGAAAAATCCTGGTCAACCTGTACATCCTGAAGTTCCTAAAGACCTGGGGGAAATTCTTAGAAAGTAATGCTGAGAAAAGCACAGGAGAAAATCAACCACTGTAAAGAGTGGGGAAAAAAGTGAAACCAGAAAGTAGATAGGATCAGATCCCATAGCCTTTCCTGAAATGTAATTTTGTACCTAGAAGATATCCCTAATTTCAACTTCTCCTAAATGGAGAGGACCAGCTCACTCTGAACGCCTGTGTTGGTGGCACTGAGCCCCCATGTGCACTAAGCCCAGCTCTGGGCAGCTGAGCTTTGTGGGAAGGGAGCAGGGGGAGCTTGCTGACTTGGAAGGCCCCTGACCTTGAGACAGATTTTGACAAATGGATGATGAAATTCAGGGAACATTTCCAGCCTGGGAAAGTACTGTCTCTTAGAGACTGTCATAGCAACAACTCTTGGCCACACAGGGCAGGAAAAAGCCAAGGGCATCGAGGCAGGCTGCAAAGAGTGAGATGTTGCTTACATTGCTGGGATGAAACAATCCTGCCTGATGTGGTGGGACAGGCATGGAGGCTGGAACAGGAAAACAGATCCACCTGAGCTAGAGTGAAAGTGGATTTGGGATTATATCATAGTTTGGGGTAATCCAGTTAGATCACCGGGTTTTTCAAAAGTTTGAATGAAAGTTATGACAGGAGGAGTGAAGCAGCCCAAAGTTTAGCCTTTGGTTTGGATTCTTGTTTGGAATATCGTTCTAGTGTTTTATTTAACTTGGTGGAACATTTCTGACTGCCATCTAGTCCAGACTGTGTGATTTGGTAAGGACTTGAACAACCAGCATCTTGCCTCCAAGAACAATTTAATCCCAGAACCTGAAGGTGAGACCCTGGGTTGGTCCAGCTGCAACATCGCAACAGCAGCAGGGTGGTCTGGGGAGCTGCAGAGGGGAAAATGCTGCCGGAAACAGCAAAGCTCCAGGACTGGGACATTTGGAGTGGTCTGGTCATCGCTGGACTGCTGGTTGACCCCATCTACCGTAGCTGGACCTGCTGCACTCCTGCGTGGGCACTGTGGGGCTGCCCCCCTTGCAGAGAGCCTTGGCTGGGTGTCCCTGGCAGAGCTGCCTGCTCCTGCGGCTCGCTGCGGCGCCGGTGTGAAATGCTTGTGTCCTCCTTCACTACGAGCAAGAAGTGATGCTCTGTGCAGTATCAGCTTCTATTTTTTTGGTAAGTATTAGTTTAATTACCTTTAAACCAAGGATTTGTAGCCTGCTGATGGAAGGGCTGCGGAGCCTGACCATACTGGATGTGCAATAATGTGGACAACTATTGCTGTGCAAGTATAATGTGCAAACTATTGCTCACTTGCTCCACTAAGCTTTAGAGGCAATGGGCTCCAGTACGTACCAAGCACACTCTTCATCATCACACGTCCTGCACCAGAAAACCACAAAAATCTACTGGTAGAAGTTAAACAGTTCTTCTCCATCTGTCAATCAGGGGCTGGGCTGGAATATAGGGAAGGATCCATTTTATACTGGCACGCAGCTCAGGAGTAAATCTGTAACACCAGCTTAGGAGTGGAGGGTGCCACCTACCAAGCCATCTGCTAAGAAAATTGTATTATCTGCAGTCTCATCCACTATTGCTAGAATCACTGTAGCACTCATCTGTGAAGAGTTCTGCTGCTAATATATCTATTTGTATTCTTTTTATCCATCCACTCAGAATTAATTATTTCTCAGATTAATTTCATTCTAATGAATCATTCTGTATCACTGGCTTTATTTCATTTCTGAGATACTAATTAATATGTCAAAGCCATCTTTAACATTAAAAGTGCTGTCATTTTTTCTGTGACTTTTCTTTTGATTCATATATTCAACTTCAATTTTTCTGAGGGCCTAAAATGTCCATCCAGTGTGGAGTGAAAGCAAAAATGCAAGCTATACAGTATTAAAAAAATTATGCATATGCAAATAAAGCATAAATTGGGACGCAATGGCCCAGTCTGTATTTTTGTGTTGACTTACTAGTTTATGTGCTATTTCATATAATAGGTCCTCAGCAATCAGCTGTGTGGGGGTTTTATATGCATGGATTAGAACATAAAATTCAGCAGTATATCAAGTGTCTACATTTGTCTGTGAAATGATCAGAAATTTTGAGATATTTTGTATGTGTTGGTTTAGATTAGGTTTTAAAGAAGGGATCTTGTTGGTTTGCTGTGGATTTCCTGGCACTGTTCTGCTGCGCTGCAGGGAAAAGGCAGTCGGAGGAAGCGTTTTTCTTTCCTTAGAGCTTTTTTCTCAGCTATAATTTATTCTCATCATCCTCTGCAGTTTGGCTCTCTATCCACTCTGGAGGGACGTGTTGGTAGGGCAGTAATCCCCCTCCTACCCCGTATCTGCGGCTGATGGAAATCCCGGAAAGAGAAGGGGGGAAATTTTAGGTTTCCCTGCTTGAGCAATTTCCAGGGTGATTTAAGATCCAGTAATGGCCTTTGGTTTGACGGAGGGGGTCGAGCTGCGAGAGGAAGGGTCACTGCAAGTGTTCCTTGTGGAAAACTTTTCTTTCTCTGGATCTGTGTGAGTGAGTGGGTGGAACTGGAAAAACCCCATAAAAAGTCACTGCATAAGCTCTGCCAGTTAAATAACACGGTTATTGGCAGCATCACACCAAGCTTAAATTACCCATGGCTCCTGCGTGGCAGGAGGTTGGGGACTGTTTAGATGACAGCTTCTGCTCGGATCCCGGGCCACAGGTTTGGTATTTCTTTTTCTTTCCTGTCTTCCGCTTCTCCCCAAAAAGAGCCATTTTGTTGTAAAATCTGGGGGGTTACAGCTGAAACCAACCAGCTTCGCTCTGGGTTTGCATGCAAATATAGAGAGGGATTAGTGGCGAGGGAAGGAAAGGGGCGCAGAGCCTGAACGGGCTCTGAGCAGGATGGGGGACGGGAGGGAAACACCACTCCTTTCCCTTTACAAACAACCAGATTATGGTTTTCCACCACTCCTAAAGCTTGTGTGTGCAGAGCCCTGCAGACACGAGGCTGCTTTTTGAGTCTGCTGCCTGATCTGCCGCAGCGCAGAAATCCTTTCTGCAGGCTTCCTCCGCTGTGGCCCGGGGATGGAGGTGGGCTCTCCGGCTGGGACCGGGGCTGCGCTCCGGCAGTCGAGCATCAATGTGCCAGGGAGGGGAGATGCCAGAGGAGCAGCAGTGTCTGGTCCTGCCTCGTGAGCACCCCACAGCCAGTGCATGAGTTCCAGATCCCGGGAACCAGTAGCACTGCCCAACAAATCCTTCCCATTTATGCCCTCCTTGCATTACCCTTTGTGTCCAGCTCTGCCGCTGCCTGAATGAGCTGCCTCAAACGAGTCATTTAAATTCAGAATTTCATACATGGTGTTTCTGTTTGGGCTTTTTTCATTTTCCTTTTCCCTGTCAGTGTCCAGACTTCTGCACACACTTCACCAGTGACCCAGGGATGCTTTGTGCGCTGGTTGCCATTGGAAATAGTTCGAAAGTCAACATTCACAAGAGCACTGATGTGCTTTTTGAGATAAGTCCCGCTGAATTCCCCAGACGCTCAGGTCCAGCTGCAGCCCACACTCAATACTTAGGCCTCTCGCCGTCAGTGTTTGGGGACTAGAAATCATTTCTCTCCCTGCTCCTTTCTCCCTGTTGGTGGATCTTTATCATTCAAGAATGAGCTTGAGATCCTTGGAGATGGGTTTTTTTTTTAGCAGGAAAGTAATAATTTTTTCTGCTGCTATTCTTTGCTCTGCGCTTTTGTTCTCACTACTGCAGTTTTCCCTGTGGAATGCCCAACACGATAATATCAATTTAACCAGTGTGCTTCACTGATCTTTAAGAGAGTTCATAGCTGTTGTTTGATTTCCAGGAATCCTTGATTTTTCCGAGAAGGTTACATTGAGGCTAGAGTTACCTTGGCTTATTAGTATAACCAGTTATTTAGAAACCTGACAGCTCTTGTAGACATTATTTCTGCTAACATGCCTCAGCTGATTGCATGTTTAATAAATCCCATGCATGCACACTCAAAAAGTCATCCCAAGAGTGACGTGAGTACAATTTGTATCCACGTACTATAATATTATTCTGTAAATCAAGCTGCCTTTCTCCAGCTCTAGTATGTGCGCTATTCTGTAGATTAAAGCATATTTATCTCTGAATGCAAGATCTGGACTTTGTTCAACTCTGACTTGGTCTTCCAGTAGCTAATTACTGTTTGGATGAAGATCATTTGGATCAAGGTGCTACTCAGTATTTATATTTTTAAATCTTCATATGGATCAAATAGGACTTTCTCCAACCAGAGTCTCCTGGGAAGAGCAGGTGCCTTGCAGGGTGGTAATAGAGACACAAAAGCTTTCCTTTGCTGGGCATTGCTTTGATTCCAGCATCAGTCAGTAGTGATTGAAAAGCATTAAATAAAATTAAGCAGCTGTTTTATGTGGATACCCAGGGAGAATTAAACAAGCTCTGTGCCTGTTGCTGAATCTCCAAGAAACACCTGCACCATCGTCCTGTTGGTGGCAGTTTTAGGCAAGTCCTGACCTGGGCGAGAGCTGATCCTTCTTGCCCTGGGTGGAGGCAGGTTAGCCAAGAGAGCAGCAAAAGGAAAATTCACCTATACTTTGTATAACTGGCTCCCAGACTCATGTCAATTGGCTGCCTAATTCCACCACTAAATTTACCTAAATAATAATAGGGGTTTAATGGATTGCACTTTTGTTCCTCACCTGGGTATGACTATTAAGTCATGAAAGTTTTAAAAGCTTACAAATTAGCTGAAGTGACAAATGAGTACAGCAGGGTGCCCTGCACGAAACGCTGGTGTGTGAAACCTGCGTAGCTTTGAAGGGGCTTTGCTCCACTGGTGCGGTCTCAGCTGAGCCAGACCTCATGTTCATCCCTGAACTGATCACACAAACTTAGAGATGAGACAGGAGAGAGGCTCTGACTTCTGAAACAGATACGGAATTGCCAAACGAATAAAGACCGTGAGATTCTTAAAGGCTGCCGTGAGTAGGAAGATGAAAGGCACTTTTTTATGTTGGATTCTAATGAAAGTTTTAAACCCTCACCCACATGAGCAGCATTAGGGACTTCCAACGCTGAATTCAGCCTCTTCCCCAGGAAAGGGGAAGCAAAAATGAACTGAACTGAAAGGAAGAGTTTGCTCAATGAGCTGATAAGCAGATAATTGAGAGCAGAATGCTCTGTCCTGCAATATGTACCTCAGCGTTTCTCTCCAGTATGCCTCGAAGATTGCGCTGTTTGTGTACTCTGGAGTTGTGATTTCTCCTGGAATAATCCAGGACGGCTGTGGTAGGAAGCCATTTTGGGGGAGCCCCTTGAAGTTGTTACAAATAAAATCAAATCTGCTCAGGCAATGTTCCCCCCAGCCTAGGGTTTCTACTGAAAGGCAGGAGCGTGGTACATTTTCAGAAGATAAGTATCACGCTGTAAACCTCACCTGTGTTGTACTTTAAAAGCAGGAGAAAAAAGAAAAAAAATCTTGCAAATAGAAAAAGAAAACTCACAGTGAGTTTCACTAGAGATGTCTATTATCAAACAGCACAGGATTCATTTTCTTGTCTATTTTCACCCTCCTCTAGGGATGAATGATGATTAAAGGACAGGATAATAAGAAGGGGGGAATGAGAACTTGCTGAGAAGCAGTTAAAAAAAAAAAGATGAAGAAAGGGGAAAGGAAAACAAGTGTTTTAGTTAGGTAGTCAAGGTTAGCTTAGCACTGTCTGCTTTAACTGACATTATGAAAAATTATAGATGGCACAAAAGCAACTTCACTAATGCTGAACCTTACAAAATTTATCTTGACAACTTAGTGAGCTTATTTACTCTTCTAGGAGGTTTTTAATCTTCCCCGATGTCTTTTATCTTCATATTCTGATTTTTTTTGAGAAAGATTCCTATACAAAGGTAGCAACTTGCAAATCAGCATGTTCATCTTCTTTTGTTGCCTATTGTGGGTAAGGCAAGAAAGAAAAAACCGTCTTGGAGAAAGAAGGGGTTTGAGACGTAACCGCTGTGTTTTTCATGCTTACTTGAAGGATTTTTGCAAAGAAAACACAGTTTGAAGAGGGGCAGATTTTTGCGGGCATGGAGGGCAGTTCCTTGCACTGAGTTTTCTCTGCAGACACAAAGCCAGCTGCCCGAAACACCGCATCTGCCATAGGGGGGTGCCCGCTCCGAAGAGCCGGAGCCAGTTGTTCCTCTGCTGTCCCCTCGCCTGATCTCGAACAAGTTAGTCAGGATGCGGGTCCTCAGGCAGCCACACACCCCTGGGAACCTGGGCTTTGGGGTTTCCCCCCCGTTCCCTCCCTGCCTACGCGCAGGGATAACGGTGCCCTTCCCCTGTCTTACGAACCCAGGGTTTAAGCTCGTCTGGCGGCGGGTTCGGGCTGGGGCGGGGAGGCTGCGGAGCACCCCGGCACAGCCCTGCCCCTCGGGGCTGCCTTGCGCCGCGGCGGGGCTGGCGGCCGCCTCCGCGGGGCGGCGCGGCGGGGCGCGGGGCCGCGGCCGTCCAGGAGAGGGAGCCCGGCGGCCGCGGCTGCGCCGGGAGCCGCGGGGGCGCAGGGCTGCGCCAGGCGGCGGAGAGGCGGCGCGGAGCGGTGCGCTGCCCCGGCTGCAGCCCGCCGCCACCCCCGGCCGCAGCCCGCCCCGGCCCCGGCCCCGGCCCCGGCCCTCCCCGCGCCGGTGAGTAACCGCCGCCGCCGCGCTTGCCGCCCCTTCCCCGCTGTGACGGGAGGGGGTCCTGGCCGGCCCTCCCCTCCTTCCCGAGGGGTAACGCTGCTCGCCTGGGCCTGCAGCCCGCCTCCTGAGCATCGCCCAGCCCGAAGTTAGGTGCCGGTACTTACTTTCCGCATGAATTAATTGAACTCAGCTGGCTCGCAGCGCCGAGGCATCACGCAGCACCCCAGGCTCGGCGGAGCTCAGGACGGGGCAAAGTAATCCCGTTTGCGCTAAACTCCAGGACAGCCGCTCCAGGAGCCCGGCTTTGCCTCTCGCCCCGGCTCCTTGGCTGGCGGGGACGTTATCCCCCAGGAAGGCAGAAAAACGGGGGATGGGCTGCCCAGAAGAAGCTGCGCCCGACCGAAGATGTTAGAGGGGGTTGCTTTTTGCCTGCTGAGTGCCTCCATGCCTGTCTTTCCCTTGTCTTAATCCTTTAGGAAGGAGACGCCAGGCAGACAGACCTTTCCTGGAGGGGCGATGCTGCCGAGCCCTGCCCCGGGCAGAAGAAAGCCTTTGCCGCCGGGACCCCCCGGCACCGGAGATGCACGGCCCGGGGCAGGCTGCGGGAGAGCGTGAGGAGCTGCCTCCGCCTGCGCTTTTCTGAGAGGGAAAAAGCATGGTAAAAGCTGGACCCGACCCCTGGAGCACAGCCCCGCTGAGCAGGAGGTGGGATTATTCCGGGGTAGTTATGGAGAGCTATAACCTGGCAGCGGAGCGTTAAAGCGACTTGTCCCCGCTGGAAGAGGAACTCGCTGCGGGCACTGCCGGTGTCGCACCCCGCGTCGTGGCCGAGAGGAGGTCACTCAGGTCCTTCTCCTCCTCTCGCCCTTCTTTCTCCTTCCAGTGAATGACAGAAGAAAGAACTGGTACTCGGCTCTTGCCAGTGTTGGGAATACCGTGCCTTTTGCCTGGGATGATTTGCCCTGATGTGCCACTTCGACGGGATGTACAAAGTGCAACTGGGACTGATCCGGCCAACAAAGTTTGCAGAGTGATCAGCAGGGACTGTGGGATGAAAGTAGCTGGGCACACGCCGGTGGGGTCTGTCACGCATGGTCCGACAGCACAGACCTGCTGCTCCCTTGAAAACTAACTCCTGATGGTCAAACTCTGCCGGCTCCTGTTTTTACTTCTCCCCTCCCAATTTGCACTTTCAGGGAAAAAAACCCACACACACACCTGATGCAATGCAGTGTTTCTGTGTTGGTTTTGTATATAAGATTTGCTATGCAATTCCAAAACTGAAAGAGGAGGAGAGACGGCCTTGCATCCCAGAGCAAACAGAGAATCAGAGGTGAAAGGTAGGAGCCAGCATTTCTCATTTAAATAAAACCAAATAACCTGAGCTACTTCTTACTGAAAACCTTTAAAACACACCTTCTGTATGTTTATTTTCTTTGTCTCGGAAGTGTAAAACTTAAACAGTTTGAAACAAAGTGAAGAATTGCTCTCTGACGCTGCCCAGAAACAGAGAACTGATGCATTTTGTAACAGGAGTGTACCGAGGAGGAAGGATGGAGTGTTTCATCAGCAAGACATTTAGGGAACTAGAGAAAAAGCACCTCGTATAGTACGCTTCAATAAATTTGAAGGGCTAGTGCAGTGGACGCTGGAAACACTCGATCAATAGGCTATTTAAGTGGGAATATATGCAAGCATGGAAAAGTGATTGCTTTCCTGTCTGTGGGGTATATTTGCAGAGGACAGCAGCAGAACATTTGCAGGTGAGCTGTCTGAACTAGGCTACTTCATGCTGGGATGGTGCGGTGTGTTTCTGAAGGGATTGCTTAAAAAAACCTGTCTGTAGGGTGGACTGTATTCGTGCATTTTCAGTTCCTGCTCAGAGCTTTCAGTGTTCAGGGAGATTCAAAGTGGGTGAAGTTCATCTGGGGGCGAAGGGACCGTAAGAAAGGACCTTTGGTCTGTTTGGTGATGAGTAATTAATGGACGTCTGATGTCTCTGATCTCTGCAAGGAAAGGAGCTGATGTCGTCATGAAAATCATGATATGATTTTCCCTCAGGAGAAACTATGACTTGGAACGACACCACTATGGATGGGGAAGGGTTGCTGGTCGAAAGGGACTCTTCCTTTCGGATCCTCACGGGCTGCTTCCTCTCGCTGCTGATCCTCTCCACGCTGCTGGGAAACACGCTGGTCTGTGCAGCTGTCATTAGGTTTCGCCACCTCAGGTCCAAGGTGACCAACTTCTTTGTCATCTCCTTGGCCGTGTCAGATCTCTTAGTGGCAGTTTTGGTCATGCCGTGGAAAGCTGTGGCGGAGATCGCCGGTTTCTGGCCTTTTGGTTCCTTTTGCAACATCTGGGTGGCCTTTGATATTATGTGCTCAACAGCCTCCATCTTAAATCTCTGTGTCATTAGTGTGGACAGATACTGGGCCATCTCCAGCCCATTTAGGTACGAGAGGAAAATGACGCCCAAGGCAGCCTTCATCCTGATCAGCGTGGCGTGGACTTTGTCTGTGTTGATTTCCTTCATCCCTGTGCAGCTGAACTGGCACAAGGCTACAACCACAAGCTTTTTGGACCTAAATGCCAGTTTACAAGGTATAAGCATGGACAACTGTGATTCTAGCCTAAACAGGATGTATGCCATCTCCTCTTCTCTAATTAGCTTCTATATACCTGTGGCCATCATGATAGTGACTTACACGAGGATATACCGGATTGCTCAGAAGCAAATACGACGCATCTCAGCTTTGGAGAGAGCAGCAGTGCATGCCAAGAACTGCCAGAACACGAGCGGCAACAGAAGCAGTATGGACTGCCAGCAACCAGAGAGCAACTTCAAAATGTCCTTCAAGAGGGAAACGAAGGTTTTAAAGACTTTGTCGGTGATCATGGGGGTGTTTGTGTGCTGCTGGTTGCCATTTTTCGTATTGAACTGCATGATTCCCTTCTGCGAGCCTACCCAACCGTCCAAGGGAGCAGAAGCTTTCTGCATTAATTCCACCACCTTTGATGTTTTTGTTTGGTTTGGATGGGCTAATTCTTCCCTCAACCCCATCATTTATGCCTTCAATGCTGATTTCCGCAAGGCATTTTCGACCCTGCTAGGATGCTACAGGCTCTGCCCTATGTCCAGCAATGCTATAGAGACTGTTAGTATTAACAATAATGGAGCAGTTGTTTTTTCGAGCCAACATGAGCCCAAAGGGTCCAGTCCCAAAGAGTCTAATCTGGTTTATCTGATCCCACATGCAATTATCTGTCCGGAAGAAGAACCTCTCAAAAAGGAAGAAGAGGGTGAACTATCTAAGACCTTGGAGAAAATGTCTCCAGCACTGTCAGGTATCTTGGATTACGAAGCTGATGTTTCTTTGGAAAAGATCAATCCCATTACACAAAATGGGCAGCATAAAACCTGAACAGTAAGGTTTACCCAGCAAGACCTAATAGTGTATATTGTAATAATCTTTTAAAGAAAAAAGATATACAAGATTTTTTAGTAAGAAACTAAGCTCTAGGGAGAAATACACATTTACATCAAGCCCAGAATTCATTTTCCTGACATTCAAAGCAAATTTAACGTTTGAAACAATAAACAGAAAAAGATACTGAAAATTGGCTAAAAAAAGGATATTAAACTGTGCTGTTTCATACTGAGGAAAATACACAAATTTAGGTACAGTGCAGTGAGAAAGAAAATATTGCTTCTTCTCCACACAGAGAAACCAATTTCTAGCTTAAAATGAGGCAAAAGATAAATGTTAAGTATTTAAAGACTAATGTTTACTAGAAGTTAAAAGATTGCTGTGTCTTGTGATAGTGGGTGTTAACAGGTCCTAATTACAGACTGAGGGATTGTAAAGGTAGGTACATGCCTTCTTAACATTATTTCTGACAAATAATTGAGCCTTATAACGAGAATGGTTATTTTTAAAGCTTTGGGAGGTAATACATTGATACTGGTTTTATTTATTTATTGTTTTAAATTGATATTTTTCATATGTTATAACAGATCTAGCTTTATTTATGTTATTTAAGATGTCTAAATAATGGGATATTTTTGGAGTGTCATAACTGCATTTTGACCAGTCAACCAGTCAGCACTTTATTACAAGCTCTGATAGTCTGGAGAGCCAGTGAGGGGAACGAAGGAATGTTAAGAAGCTCAGCACAAAATGAAGGAATCAACAAAACCGATGCTGTGTGGAGTTCGTTTGCTTGTGGGCTTTTTTTTTGTTTTAAGTGGGATTTCTTTCAAAAGATAGGACCAGCGTTGACTGAGTTGTGAATTCTCTTCCCATATAGAAATAAAAGAAATTGCTGCTATTTATTTTTAAAAAAGTTTCATGTTACAAAGACTTTGCTGGAATGTCAAGTTTGTGGATCTGTAAATACCTGAAATATGACTACAACCTTACGAAGAATCCAATTTGAGAAGAAAAGCTTCTTAGATAACAATTCTTAGTATACAATGTTTTGTATTTATGTAAGATAAACAGCTTTCTCAGACTTTTCTTATTTCAAGTCTTGGATATCTTTTCTGAACAAACACAATTGGTTATACTGGTAGTAAACATGCCGAACCTCATTATCATCCGTATTATTGCAGTACCACCAGGATCATGCTGTCTGTCTGCTGCTGTATCGCGGTCAGAATTAAAAAGTGAGGTACCTGGTGCTTTACTTTGGAAACTGGGAGGATGTTACATTTTAGTAATTGCCATGTCAATAGTCCATTCAATAAGGAATAGTGCCTCATTACCATTTGGGATTAAGACATTTCTAAATGTGGATGGAACTGCAGCCCTCACCTCAAAAACGTCCTGTGAGCTCCAAAAAAGTTGCCAATGTTTAATTCAAAAAACTGCTACTTTTCCATTGTCCTTCCCTGCTGCTTTCCCTTTGTAATGCCAAAAGCAATCAGTGAACGTTAGCAACAGGAACGTTGGGTGTTAATATTCAGCAGCATTCAGAGAAAGCTCTTTGTTTTCTGAATGGGAGAAGATACCCTTTGGAGCAACTTTTTCATAACATATATCAAAAAAATGTGTTGTCAGGAAAAGAGAACTGAGAGGAAAAAAAATTTAAAGTCTAATGAACTATATACATCCTGCATCAGGTCTGTGTATTTATGTATTGTGAATGTTTTCATAATTTTATTGCCTGTATGCTGCTTTCATACATATAATAAAATTATTTTGTGAACAGAAGGTCAAATAAAACAATCTACATTGCATTTATTAAATACATGCTGGTTTTTGGCGGTTGTATTGGTCGTGTTAAAGGCGAGGACGGTTCCTCTTTTTCTATTTGCCCTTATTTGGGATCACACCGATGAGGCAGATGGGAATTTTTATTAGAAGCAGGAGAAAGTCCTCTCTACTGAGAGACCTCTCCAGCCCTTGCTCTAAACTCAGATTTGAAAGCAGTAAACGCAGTTTGGAAACAACCACACTCTGCTTTAATGTGACTAGTCAAAATGTGTAAAACTCGACCTACTGGTGACTCTTATTTCAATGATTTTTTTGCCTTGGTGTAACAGAATAATGAACTTGGTTTATAGCATGCTTTTATTGTTGCTTTTTTTCCTTCTGTTTATTTTTTCCCCAAGCTGTGCAGTACTTTTCAAAGCCTGGTACAGCCGCACTGCTAGTGTCTGTTTTTTGGAACCAAATGAATCATTTCAGAAGTGAGGCGATGGTGGGTGCAGCTGAGGTACAGCAGTGTCCCTCTATTCATGGCAGCCCTCTACTGTGTTTTTGCCTCTGTCAGCAGATTCGTTTTGAAATGAAGAAACAAACAAACGAACGTGGTCACTTCTGTCTCAAACATTACCAGCATGACCGATTCAGCAGCTGGGATCTGAGCTGGTGCACGAGCTGCGGTGATGTCCAGCTCCCCCCCCTTAGTGCCAGCCTCCCTTGGTCAGTGAGTGCAGCAGGGCTGACGGCAGGCAGGGGGTCGTGGCTGCCTCCAGGCTTTCTTAGCCCCTTGGATAAAATTTCCTTGCATGGTGCTGATGCCTGATTTCTTTTTTTTCTGTACCTTTGACGAACTATTTTACTTCTAAAAAAGTACACAGGCCAAAGATGAAGTTCTATGGTTGCTTACTCAAATACATCTACCTTCAAGAGCTTTTGTTCTCAAAACTACCAGCAGTCTGATATAATAGCAAAATACAAAATATGATTTAAGGAGATCATGTAATGCAAGATGCTATTTTTGTACTAGTTTGTATGGGGATGATTTGTATACTGAAACAAATGGTTGCTCTAGCGTGACCAGGAGCCGTCCCAGGACCTCCCTCCTTGCAGGTGGCCCCGAGTTTCAGAGGGGCTCTGCAGAGGTCGGTGGGGAAACGCTACCTGCTATTGCTGGTACTTCCCTCTGGTATGACGGGCTCCCTGCTAAAGGCAGGGCAGGAAAGACGCTTTTCTGACTTTATTTTATTGTTTTCTCTCTACCTCTATTTAAACTAATTTTTGCTTCTGCTTCCTTTCCCTGACATATGTTTTAGAATACCGTGAATTCGCCTTGATCCTCATTTACCGATGTACCCCATTTACCCCTTCATTTTCCAGCCTTCCCAGCTCAGGTTTCTTTATCTGCCCTTCTTTCTTTCCTCGTGCTGCTGCCGTTCTGTCACCCTGTTTGGCTTTTTTGACCTCAGTAATCCTTTGCTTGGGAGAAAGTCCAAATTAAAATCCTTCCCCCCAGTACAACCAAGAGTCCCCTTCCCCCAGCCTGCACCCAGAAGTGCCTCTCTTACCTGTTGCAGGGCCTGGAGACCAGTGTCAGGGGTGACTAGAAGGGACAATGGCATGTACCTGCTAACTGCTACTCTATTTACGTGCTGAATTAATTGCTCAGAAGCTGTATTACCTGTTCTGCGCCTGCTCCCCAGCTGCTGGAAACCAGTGGTCTGCTGAAACTACTGGTCACGCCAATGTCAGGGTGCACCCCAGGGGCTGGAGATATGCCAGACCCACGCCAGGCTCTGGTGGAGCCCATAACAGGGAGTGAACTGGTGAGGTTTGGCCGTAGTCACCCTGCGAGTAGCCTGCGAGGAGTGCTTACCGCTCCGTGCTAGCGGGCAGCAGCAGCCTCTCTGCTCGTCTGGAGGATGGGAGCAGCAGAAGTTCGTTTGCAATAATGTCATCTGTGAGATAACAGCCACTTCGGTGAAACACTTCCCCAGGAATATTTTTCTCTCCGTGTGTTGCAATACGTGGCCGGGCAGAGGCCGAGAAGCAGCGAGGTGCCAGGACACCAGGATGTCACTGCTCCCACGAGGACGGCCACCTCGTCTGCCCCGCGGGCATCAGGCGCTTCAGGCTTCTTGTGGGAGCCTTGCCCCCCCACAAGCAGGATTTTCCACTGCGGAGTGAGCTTTGCTGTATGCCTTTCCGATGCGCCCACAAATAACCCATGTAACCTTTTTTTCTGCATTGCTTCCTCGTGACTGAAGGTATTTTTCTATTTGTGGATGGAAGAGGTTAATAATTCACCTGATGGCCTTGATGAAGGAGCTGTTTGCAACGAATGAACCATAATCACTAGATTAAATCTGAATACATTTCTCCCTTCCCTTGGCAAGCATTTCATGCTGATTTGGGTTTCTAACTTAACAAAGCGTACAAAAGATAGAGGATGAAAGAGGAAATGCCTTTGCTGATGTACAGTTTTAATAACGCAGTTATTGGGAGCCAGTCTTGGATTTTTTCAAATCAATAGTTTTCAGAAGCACCCAAATCTGATTGAAATCTCAAAAAAACTGCTTTGATTAGTGTCTTGAGAGACGGATTATTCCAGTAAATATTTTGGTTTTTTGGTATAATGATAGTAGAATATGTTCCTAGTGATACCACTTACGTGGCCACACAATGAATGTGACTTAAAGAATAAGGAAAACAACGGCATCTAGTTCATAGCTTTTAAAAGATTGAAACACATAACCAAAATGTTCTTGCACTGTTCTGTTGCAGTAGAGGTGGGCTGTGGGCTGAACCCAGCGTTGGGCTCCAGCCACGAGCCTCGGATCAGGTTGGTGGTGATCCCCTCTTTGCGAGCGGGTCTGGGCTGTCCGGCTGCCTCCTGGAGCCCCTCGGGCGGCTGCTGGGTTTGCACAGTGGTGGTCCTTCCCCCCCCAGATGTCAAAGTCGGGGATGCACTTGTGAACACCAGCCTTCCCAGACGGATTGCAGAGCCCCGTGCTGCTGGCCCCGCTGCCCTCCCCAGCCAGGCACAGCTCTTTCCAAAGCGCCACTGGAAGTAGTTTTGAGGCTGAACGTGTAAATCGAGTATACGATGGCTATTTTCATGTTGGTTGTCTTTACAGTCATGGCCAGAATGAAACGGCAATTTTCTGCCATGCCTGTTTTTATTCTATTTCTAGGAAAAATCTCCGGGCAATAACACAGGAGAAGGCTGCCGGCCCTGCTGGGCTGGTGGCCATTGCTTTTCTATTTCGATTGCGTTTCCCTTTCGGTCCCACCAGGCTGTTCCTCCCCCTTTCCAGTAGGGATGTTCCCGTCGCTTCTTGGGTGAAGGAGTTTGCTCAGCGCCCGCGTGGGCAGCGGTGGTGGCTGGCGCTGGCAGGGCGAGGCACAGCCTGCTACCGGTCACGCCGAGCGGCAACAACAGACCCGGGCTCCAGGTTGCACACCGAAATAACGTGACTGGCATCAATGGCATTGCTTTAATTTCTGTCCTTCTGGATGGGGATCAAAGGGATACCCTGGGCCTCCTTCATCATCACCCCGTGGACCTGGTGAGATGGATCGTTTGGTGTAAAAGAGCCGTAAAAGAGCAAGTGGCAAAGGGGCTCCTGCGTTGGCTGCAGGGGAGCAGCGCTGGGATGGCGGCACCGGGGAAACCCCGTGCCCCAGCTCCCCCGCCACGATCCCGGGCAGCCGGAGGAGACGGATGAAGGAAGAGCTCAGGTCCAGACCCAAGGACCAAACCACCTCCCGGTCCCCGTGTCACCACGGGGCCAGCTCCACGGGGAATGCGGCTTTCGCTTTGGGGCCAGCTTGGGTACAGCCTGCGTGGCCCCGACGCCAGCGGGTCTCAGTCCAGCCTGAGAGTGCTCGGTATTGCGGTGAGATGCTCAGCAGAGGAGCAGGTCTGGCTTCGGGCTGTGATTGGACTCAAAAAGAAATGAAATTTGTAGTAACGTATGTGGTGGGGGATCTGTACAGCTAACTCACACTTTGCTTTGCTCCAAATAACTCATACATTTGTTTCTCTCGCATCTTCTATATTCATTATGTCAGTAGCTCCCCTTTAAATCAGTTGGATTTTTCCCTGTTTGCATAGTTTCCACCCAACAGACCTGTTTGTGGGATATTTCAAATAAAAAACAAAAAATAGAAAAAGTGTTGTTTGGATATTATCATTAGAGGTTGTTTTCACATTTTCAAAATTAATTTCTTTATTTTTAATTTACCTAACTTTTCAATTTGCAGTGTTAGATTTTTAAAACTCAGATCAGACCTCTGGTTTGAAAATATTGACAAAATGTAAAATATTAAAAATAACATGAAATAATTTAATGTGACTTTTATTAAACAGTTAGATTGTTCAAAACTTTTCCCTGCTCCCATCGCTTGATTTTCAGATCATCAATCGCCTATTCATGTCACATTTTCCTAAGACAAGGAAGCGTTTTGAAATCTTGAAAGAGGATACAGAAGGAGAGAAATATTTGCTTCCCAGATTCTCCTCCGCTGATGTGAGAAGTCAAACGTTTCACTGGACTGAACTACCATTGCAAAGTTTCTCTTAATTTCAGAGAGAGAGAATTACGAATTCAGACACCCAGATATTTTCCTCAGTTCCATCTTATTTTCTCTCTTTGTTAATAAAGGAGTTTCCGATGGTACTGCTTTTCCTAATCATTTGGATGCCATTCTGTATCAGGATGCTGTTATGTACTTTTTAACTTTCTAGAATTCTAAGGCTTTTGTAACTATTTCCATAATGATTTCAAGGTTGTAAATTGTACCATCCGATTTCGTTCTCTTTGCTCTTCTGTGGTTGTATCAGACTTTGATGCCAATTTGTGTTCTCAGCTGCACAGACTCTGCCCCAGCAGCTCCTCCAGCCTGCTGACGCCTGCCGAAACCCTGGATCCCACCAGGGCCGTTGGGATGTGGGACAACGGTGAAAGGAGCCCCCTGGAAACGGCTGCTTTTGAACAGTGGGAAATTATCTTTGAGCAAAAAATTCACTTTTCAAGTTGAGATCTATTTTGTAGGTCCTAAAATCAATCCATTTTCATATTTTTCCGGATTTATTTGGAAACAGTTTGAATTAATTTTCTCAAAAGCAAGACTTATAGCTTAAAGAACACCAGTGTTTTCTGAGTGAGAAAGATTTTAACATTATAACAGTTCAGAAACATTTTAATTAAATATCATTACAATCCTTATAAAGTAGAACATTTTCAATGCATTTTGTTCACGAATAACATTCTTCAAAATCAGAGAATGATTTCTGCAGTTTAATGAGAACAATTTAATGCAGAAACTTCCAGTCATATTTCTTCCTAGCTTGAGAGGATAAAATACAGTGATAGATGTCTTTGTGATAGCATTTAAAAATAAATTAAATAATTATCTAAAGGTAACTTCCATCATAATAAGTGCCATTAATTGGCCTTTTGCTGGGAGTCTCAACAGCCCTCCCGAGGATGGAGCCCTGGCCAGGGCTTAGAGGGACTTTTTCGTACCTGAATTCCTGCCCTCTGTGTCTGTCTTGCCGCCTTTCAGCAGGAACAAATTCCTTCTTCCCCCTTCCCTGTCTTTTATGCATGTTCTCGCCCTTCTGCCTCTTTTTCCCTTACTTGTTAGAATTACTACAATTTAGTAGTAGATTTACTACAAGTAAATTGTAGGAATGTGATTTGAATTGATGGAGTGAACAGTTTTTTACTCTAACAGCACAAGATCCCGTCTCTAACTCAGCCTGTCCGGGTGTAAAGACAGCCGTGGTCTAGGCTGGACTCCCATCCTTTTCATCCTGCACACGGATGCAGCGGCCCGGGGAGCTTGTTTGGTGGTACCTCCCCGCTCACAGCCCCGAGGTGAACGATGCACATTTTGAAGTGGGATGGGGAGAGCCCCAGCCAGCGTATTGATGGAGACATTCTCAAGAAAAGGCTGAAAAATCGATGAGCTCATACCCTTTTGGCAGTGACCGTATACTTAACCCCTGAAATAGCAGTCCTCCGGTACCGCCGAGCATCTGCCCTTCCCAGCTCCAAAAACATTTTCAGCGATCGATTTTATTTTGCAGTATTTGCTCAGCTCTAACGCGCAAACACGCATATCTCCTACGTGTAATTTAAGTAAAGACCCAGCTGCACGACAAAACCAAGTAGAATATAAAGTATAGTTATCAATCCTGACACCCAGGGAAAAAACCCACCAGCGAAGGGCTGGATTCCCACCCCCCTGACGCGGATGTAAACCAGGGCAACCACATGGAAACTGTGCCGACCTGACGTGGTGTGAGCAGGGAGTCAGGCCGGGGTCTCACCCAGCGACAGTGCTGCGGTCCGGGCTGCAGTACGCATGCGTTCCCACTCCGAAACCAACACAATAAAAGAAACACTTTACATGCCATGGGCTGCAATCAATGGAGCGTTCAATATTTCAGTCACTTTCTTTTTCACAATGACCGGTCGTTCCTTTCCACCCCCATTTGCTGGCTGTGCTCGAAATTAAATGTAGGAAAGAGTCACCAGTAAAAGCCTCTGGGGTTTATAGAGCAGCCGAACGGTTGCAGAGAGGGGTGTGTGGGGTGGGATGGCTGAGGAGAAAATGCACTTTTCCTTAAAATGGAGAGGCTTCTGTGGTTTATTTTATTTTATTGTATTTTATTGTATTTTATTTTATTTTACAGCTTTCCCTTATTCACAGCCGACAGAAAATCATTCCTGAATGCTACTTTCCTATGTGCTTTATGTAGTCTTTAAAAACTATGAGCACCTGTAGGTAACGAAGGCACCAGCTCGCTCGCTAAGCTCTGCCCCAGGCGCTCCAGAAACGGTGCCCCAGGAATGCCGCGGGCAAACCTGGAGACACCGAGCTGAGGAGGAGGGTAATGTTGGGAAGAAGGACCTCCCTTTCTGAGAACCTGTTTCTGGCCTCTGAAGTGAGGATTTCTCTTCCTTGGGCTGAATGCCTCATTTATTGCAAAGGACTTCCTTATTTTGAGTGTGTTTTTGGGTTTTCCCCCTCCTCACTCAACTGACTGGAACTGGGAAATTTGGCATCGTCTTGTAATGTTGCTTCTTTTGATAGCAGCAAGTGGATGTTTAGTTGTATCCATAATTCAAGTGCACTAAACAGTCTGTAATTGTTTCAACAGTTAAGTTAATCGAAATGTCCCTTATACTTTCATTCCTTAAGGAAAATAAAAGAATGACATGTAATGCTGCAGAGTAGTTCCTCAGTCTTGAAGTTCTCTCCCAGGCACATGTGAGCTCCAGTTTGCAGCGACGCACAGTCACAGCATGGGTTGTCGCTTGTGTGTACAGTGCATGGGAAAAGCTGTTCAAGAAAAACAAACAAATTAAGAGGCCTCCTGATACACAGTCCTACTCACCACAGGCAGATCTGGGGATATTCACAGTGCTAAGACATGCTTAAATATTATGATTTCTGTGATTGTTATTCAAGCCAGCATCCTGGGATGACGGTACGTTGTTTTACTGGGGATGTCAGGGAGGACACAGTTACCGTTTGTTATACAGATGCAGGGTGTAATGCCATTTTATACTTTAATTCCAGCTGGTTCCAATCTATCACATCTGTCTCAGTGGGAAGCCGAGATGGAAGGAACATGCATGAGGAGGTTTTAGTGCTGCTTTCGTGTCATTATCATTTGTCATTCCTGGAGGAGCCGTCGCTCCTGTTATCACAGCAGTCCTGGGCGTGTGGGTTCAGGGGACACTGCCGTTAGGTTTGCTACAAGGACATCATTGTAATGCTACCCGATTCGTCTTCGTTACAGCCGTCATGTTGTGCTCCACGCTGGCATCCCCGACGACTTCTGCTTCCTCCGTTCCTTTCTGAAATCAGCCTCTCCCGTAAAAAAAAAAGAATCGCCTGTAACAGTCCCTCAATGAGCAATTTGTGGGGGCAGGGTCAGCTAATCCTGAATGCTTCGTTTTGAGTAGATGGGGACGTTCCCACCCTCGCAGCCGGTACGTGATGACTGACAGTGTGGGTGCTACCAAAGCAACCGCTCTGTGGTCCCGTGGTGCCTCCCATCAGTGACACTCGGGGGGCAGCTCTCCATCATCGGCGAGAAATCATTGCTGTGACCGCTGCTCTGGGACTGCCGGGACTGCCCGGGCGAGCGAGCGCTTCTCCGGTGGGCAGAGACAGCCTGGGCTGGCCAGGGGTGGCTTTGCTTTAGAAAAACATTGCCATTTCGGGAGAGAAATGTTACTGATCCAACCCCACAGACTCACTGCAACTCACATGGAGCCCTTGGGATGCTCAGCAAGCGCTGCCTGAGCACGGTGCCTTCTGCACGGCTGATGAAGGGGGCACCCCCGGCCCCCACTCCCCAAAGGCTGCCCAAATTTTCCTCCCTATGTTATCTCCCTGCCTGCAGCTCAGGAGCTACAGCAGGAGCCAATGCTGGAATTTCAGTGGAAGCCTTGATTTTATTTGTTCTGCAGCCAAAATTAGGCCACCAATGCTGCCAAGAGGCACGCTTTTTTGGTTTGATACACACGGAATGCATTTTTAATGCTATAAGTGCTGTTCTCTACCATTGGACTCCCATGTGATGCATAACTGCAGTCAGAGCCTAGCAGTAAAACAACATTTGCTTCCAAGGAGGATAGAGAAAAATACAACAAATAATATTTTTTCATTAAACCAGAAAAATATTACTTTTAGCTGGCCGACCTCTGACCTTTCTCAGATCTCAGCTGCCAAGTATTAAATCTGCCTTGTGAGGCTAGAACTGGAGAAAGAACAAATTTCTAATCAAAACCAATGCTTACCACTGCAGGAAAAGTTGTGTGTCTAGACATGGACACCAACCTTCAGCTACAGTTGAGAAACATTTAGTGTAATTTTTTTTTTCTTTCATCGTGGTCATGCTGTGGACTGCTCCTTAACTGTAGAAAAGATTTGGGATTAAATGTGCAGGCTTCATGAATCTAAATTCTGAGCTGGGCAGAAAAGATGTAATACTGAAAACTACCTCCCAGAAAATCCCAAACATCCTCCCCAGCAATGCAGAACTCGCTGTGAGGAGGAAGCAACCGTATTTGATTCTTGGACATCTGAGATTCCTTTCAGTCATCCCTATGAAGATTAGGATAATAATTGCAAAAAAATTTGGGAAAGAGGATTAAAGATTATTTTCCTGCATGAATATCCACTGTGCTTTAGATGGGAGGGAAATTCTTGCCTTGGGTTACCCCACAAAATAAACCTTTCTGGGGCACGGACAGTTGCCAACCCCTCTGCAGAGTCATTAGGAAGCACGTGGAACGTTGCCCTTTGCTTTCTCCATGTGAACTGGGAACTGGGATCAAAGGTATTGGGGTGCTTGAATGAGAAAGGAGAGCAAAAACTTGGTCGTGATTTTAGGTCCTAGTTCCCAGCTCTTGACACAGCCTGCTGCTTTCACTCGGTCTGGGTTGCAGTTTCTCACCAAGTCACCCTGGTGAGAAAGGTTTCCCATCCCAGAGATTGTTTGATTGCAAAAGCTACCTGGTCAACACCTAGAAAGAAGAGTCATTGCAAGGAATTAATGAGTCAACTGAAATATAGTCACATAAAATTATGATGTTTACTGGAAAACAATGAGTTAAGCAAAATCTAAGCAATGAAGTGTTCACGAAAGCATTTTGCTGTTTCTGTGTGCCTGGTGTTCTCCCCAGCCACGTGCCGCAGGAGGGGGCCGGATCCGGCCGTGCTTTAAAGCACAGTGAAGCTGTTCCCTCGCTCCTGTCTCATGGCAGGGGTTGGGAGCAGCGCTGCCGCGTGGGATCTGTGTGGAGTGCATCTGGTTAACGTGACTATCTGTGTCATTCGGAACAAGATTAGAAACAACGCCCGGGCAATCCCCGCTCTGCCTGGGAGCACTTTCTAATCAGCAAGTTTAGGGGAAGAGACGTTGCCGGATGAGCAGCTACTTAATTTCTGATGCATCTTAAAGCATGCAGAAAACGGGGTGCATGCTTACAAGAAACTGGACAACTGGTCTCTTTCTGGATTAATGTGAAAGGTGTTTTCAGGAGAGAAATGCAGAGGTATGAATCCCCTTAAGCTTTGAGGATTTTCTATTTCAGATCTTCACAATCTGAGTTTATCGCCTTTTTCCATGTGGGGGCATGGTTACATATCTGCATTCATTTGAGACAGGAGGCCCTGTCTCAGAGCAATTGTACACTTGAAATTCTCCCATCAAGCAAAATGCAATTGGTTTCTTCCCCTGTTTCCTGATTAGCAGAAGAAACGTTCCCTCCCGTGGGGATGCATTAGCAGGGAAGAGACTGTACACACAGGCAAGAAATGCTGGAGTCACTCAGGGACAAATGTTGATCTATTACAGCTGAATAAATCCACAGTAATACAATTTATTCCCTGGGATTTGCATTAGATTTATCCTGGCATATATGAGGTCGCAAAGTTCTGCATGCACAGTTCCCCCGCTGATTAGCACAATGCGATTCTGGTGAAATTCTAGACTGTCTGATCTTTCCCTCAGAAGACCCTTTCTTCAGTCGCTTATCTCTTTGCTGAACCTCAGCCGTTTGGATAGAGATTTTTCTATGCTGGATATGTGCCTCAGGCAAATCTACAAACTTTTAAAGTGTCAGTCACAACAGCGAAGTCAATTCAGCGTAAGAGAACTGGAGAAAAAGAAAGTTGCGTTTCCCACATGAAAATGTATGGCTGTTGTGAGGAGAAGCTCAAAGGTTGCTGCAGTTTGGAGCGAGGGCAGACAGTTCTGCAGGTGGCTGGTGCTGGCGGTGCCTTCTGTTGGATTTTGCTATTCCAGCAGGGAAAAATACACCCAAACTTCAGCAATTTAGGTGTTTCTGGAACCACCTCGCTTTGCGTGTGCTCAGGAGTGTGTTGAGCAGCTCTGATGAACGCATCCCCACCACGCGTGCTCCTTCTCCTTCCACCTGGAACTGGGCTCACCTCCCCTGAGCTTTTGAGCGTGACCTAAGACAAGGTCTGCAGAGGCAGAGGAGGATTTTCTCTGCCTTGACTATGGTCGTACCACATATGAGAGGAGAAGCCGTCTCCATCCTTTGCCTTCAAAAACCTATTTTGATGCTCCCAGGGAAGTCTGCACCTGCCTACCTGAGACATTTCAGTTTAAACATACAAGAGATGAAAACTGCTGTTCTTGCAGCAGAATCACCTTATTGCACGAGTAGGTTAGAAAGGAGCTAAGATATTTTTCAGTTGTTATTAGCAAAGGTGGAAGAAGGGGGCTGAGAAGGTTTCCTGACCAGAGAAGACTGTCCAGCTAGATAAGGGACCTCTTGGTGAACGGCACAGAAGAGTTACAGGCAAATGGGGAACAGCGCTGAGGACGGGAGCTGGGAACGCAGGACCCTCCACTCCCAGCCCCACCGCATTGGCTGCGGAGCTGGGTTTTCCCCTCCAATATTAAGGATTTATTATTAATCAATAACAAGAGAGATTAAGGATTTATTATTAAACAATAACAAAGAGAGAGAGGTTTCGTTTGCATTGTTTTGTCTTTAATAAAAGGATACACCAGTGTCAGAAAGGGAAGATATTGCTAATCGCTTGCTTCCATGCGTGTGTTTAATTGACAGTTGTGTGCCCACGGTGATTCCAGCATTGCCATCCAGGAAAAGAAACCAGCAGAAGTCTTTCCTATTAAAGCTGACACAGCTTGAAAGGACTTAAACAAGAAAACTAAAAAGGAAAATGAACAGCTGGAGCTTCCATTCACATTGAAGCAACAGGTAGGGGAGAGGCACGAGGGATTTGGTGAATCTGAAAAAAAGGAGTAGCGTCTTACTCATAACGTGCTGCTGGCAGCAAAGATCAGCGCTGGTGAGGCGCTGCCCCCACCCGTGATGCCCAAACCTAACTCCAGAAGGCTTCCTTGGGCAGAAACTTCTGGGGAAACAGTCCCTGCAAGGCTGCCAGCCTGCATTGCTGGAGTTCACACCAATTTTGCCTCATACTAACAACATATCCAACTGTGTTCCCAACCCACCATGCAGAGCTTCTGTGGTCTGGCTTCAGGCATCACATATGCCTGCTTTGAAGCAGGAATTGCTTTGCAGGATTGTGTTTTCTTGCAAAATGTTGTATGTTTAAAATAACCTGTGATATTAAAAAAAAAATCTCCTCTGTATGTTACTAGTCTCTCTGAACAGGAGTTTTGATGATAAAGACTGTACGAAGTGGTCTGAAATAAAAGCAAGCTGCATTCCGGCTGTGTTGCAATTAGACGTGGCCTTTTTGAGGTATTAAAATGAGTGTGGAGAGGGGGGAGAATTGTTTAAATTAATTTTTATGCCCATAGGCATCATAGTTACATTTTTCTTTTCTTAGCTGACTGAAAAAAACACTGAGCAAGGCTGCGACAGCTACAGAAGATCCTGCTTCTGGGTGACATGGGTGAAGCACGAAACCTTCGACCTCTCCCTGGTCCCTACACCAGCGGGCACAGCCTTGGGATTGTCTGCGCCTTGCTGTCCTGCCCGTGTTGGTGTACAGAGCTTTATATACCTTGGGTAGAGCTGGCAGGCTCCAGATGGTCGGCATGGTACCTTACAGAAGAGTCAAATCATAATTAAAAAAAGCCACATGAATGATTTTGAAAGTAATAAGATAATGTCGCCATAACACGAGGGACCTGGGATCAGAAAAGCAATCACTTTTGGATAAATTGTTCAGCCATTTAACCTTCTTAGCATCTGAGAAATCCCCTGTAATGGACTCGCGGTTATATAGTACCACCCCGTCTGTGAAGCAGACACTAATAATGTCGTTGTTTTATCCCTCTTCATTCTGCTGTCAGTTAACCACTGTTTTCTCCGTTAGATAATAATAAAGCTGATGTGCATTTTACTGGGTTCAGATATATTGCTCTCTAAATGAGAGGAAATAATTTCAGTTTAATGTCAGGCTCCAGTGAAGGAAGAAATGAACATGAAAAGCAAGTACCCCCTTGAAATATTTGTTCCAAAAGCAAAATTTATTAGTGCATACTGCATGCCCATTTTTCACCAGTGTTTTGTACAGTCACGGTGAATTACGCATAAATTGTCACAGCTCCATTGGCTTTAATAGCACTGCACTTAGATCTAACACCTCATGTTGACACAACCCTTTGGAGTGAATGATATTTAAATATGGGTGTGAATATTGAGAAATCACAAAATTGAACCTTTTTGCTGAGGCTCGCTACCACATCTCTTGTCACTCTTCACCTATTTTCCTAAAAAAGGGAAGATCTGCCGAGAGCTTGCTCCATTGCCTAACCACCCGCGCAGGCAGCGTTATCTCCCTTTCCATATTGTATTATCCATCATCTGATTTTATTGTCTTTTACCCTTTTAACAGCATTGCTACAGCACGTGGGTGTGAATGAGGAGAAGGTGCCAGCTCGGACCTGGGAGGCTGGCTCTGCTGCCTCTGCGCAGGAGCTGCCGCAGCTCCCTCTCTCCCCCGCTGCGTCCGCCCCGGCCCGGGCGCTGCTCGGGGGGAATATCGGGCCGTCCGAGAGCAGTGAATGTCACAGGCAGGGTTTCATCCTACAAGGTGCACGAGTGGTTGTCTAATGCCTGTCTGTGCTCGTTATCTTGTTTCCAGCACGGAGCAGTACCTCTCCCTGCACCAGCTTTCAGGGAGGAGGTAATGTGAAGGGTTATACATGTTCTCAGTTACTGCGAAGAGGTTGCACAGGCAGCACTGTATTCAGAATTTCAATCTGTATTTTCACTTTCTTTGTTACACTTTTGCATGCCCAAGTTCCTTAAACTTGCCTAACAAGATGTTGTGTGCACCTCTGATTTTAGTTTGAATTATCTTTCGCCTTACTATATTTATTATCTATTATTCAGATAGCAATAGATACCTCTCCAGGGGCTTCTAAAAAAATGAAGAAAAACAAATTCTCTGATTGGAATCAGTTGCTTATTGTTTGTTTATTTCTTCAAGAAATGGCTTTTTTCAGATCTGAAATATAAATCTTATTGTAGCATATGTAGACTATGGTAAACATCTAAAGAAAAAGGCGAGCAGCTTGTGGTTGAGCACAAGCAATAAAACAAATTTCAAATTTAACATCCTATTTTCTGTAATGTGCTTCTGCCCTTCACGCACACTGTAATCCATCCTGGGGGTTGAGTAGGGCATTGGCTGAATGCTCAAATAACCGCAGAAGGGAATATTTCACCACGGGCTAGTCCAGGAGCTCTGTTCTGAGATGTATTTAACACAGCCTGCCAGGAGACGAGGAGCTCAGGTAGAGCCAGAAGCTTGATTTATTTGCAAGATATTCTCTTCCAAAGCCTTTTCTTCAGCTGGTGAGGCAGGCATGTCTGATGGATGACTGTCTTCAGACAGGGCCAAGAGCTTGAAAAGCTAAATAGGATGTCTGCCGGAAAATATACTCAACAAAAGCAGCAATTTGTCTCTGCAACAATCTGGTGTTTGCAGTGAAGTCCACTTTGTCCTGGAAAGCAGAGTAAAAGAGGAAATGTTGAATAATACATGAGAGGTATCCTTTCATGTATGTAGACATATGATGGGGCTCAGGCTTAAGATGCAATAACAACATACAGTGAAGGCATTCAGCAGAGAGAGAGAAGTGGATTAAGACAAAAAAACCCCCTACATTTTCAAATAAGGGTCACGGACAGTGTATCTTTACAGTGTTGTGGAGAGAAATTAGAAAATGGTCTGAACCCAAAGGAGACCGAGACCGTAATGTGTGAGTCACAGGAACTCAATCACAAGCCCGAGAGGTAGAAAGTGAGCTCAGATTTTCAGTCATCCTCTCCAGGCAGGAATGAGTCAGGCAAACAGACATTTGATGATGCTCATTCCAGAGAGGAACTGGAAAATTTGCAGCGGGAGAAGAGCAGCCAGCGTGTGAGCTGGGCGGCCGTGCGGAGCACCGGGAGATCTCAGCCCAGGGCTGCCTGCCAAGGGGAGCTATGAGAGGTGTCTGAGGGCCGATTTCTAACTGCTCCAGCCCCCACCAGGCTCTCATTAGGAGGGCTGAGGTAAAATCCTCATCCAGATGTAACCCTTGTTGCTCTGGCCCTACTACAATGTCATTTAGCCTATCTTGTAAATAAAAAGAAGAGCATTCTTGTACTGTCTTATTACTTGATCTGTGCTTGCTTCGCTCCAGATCTTTTGGCATTGACTTTAGAGCTGATTTACTTCGTGGCTCTTTTGGATTTTGCACTGGAAATTTACTGCAGGAGATCAGCGAGGTGCATTGAAACACTCGGCCCTGGCGCTGCATCTCCAGCAGCACCTCGGCAATGTGCAACTGCTGCGCGGCTGCTTTGCAAACCAAGACCTTGCACCCTGCCTGGTGCTACACAAAGGAGGCTGGGGGTGGACTGGTGATTCAAATGCAGGAACTATTGCATACAGTGTTTAGGAAAGACTGTAATAGAGGAGGCTACTTTGGGAAAATAAAAGGTTGGGGACCCATACAAGCGCACAGAGCTGCGTGGCGTGCCCCTGCACTTGCTTTGCTGCAGGATTTGGGGAGGTTTGTGTGTGGGGAAGTCACGAGCCTGCTCTCCTGGCAGGAGGCGCTGGCTGTTAGATGACATGATGGGAGGAATTTTCGGAGCAGCATCCCGGAGCAGCTGCGTGAGGCTCTCGCTGCCTTCACCTCCCAGCAGGCTGAACACCCCTCTGGGTGCACGGGGACAGGGTTAAAAGGAGAGCTCCAGGCTAAAGGAGTCAGACCCCAAGAAGGTTAGGAGTGACCCCTGCTATTTAGGGGCTGTGAAGGGGATGAAGTCATTAACACAGAGTGCACATTAACACAGTCATTAACACGCGGTGCAGCAGGGAATGTGCCTCTCTCCCTGGCTCTATTAGACCTCCCGTACCGAGGCATGGTGGAGGGAGCTCTGCAAGGACTTCAAATGAAACGAAAACCTCTGGCCCAGGCCACTATTTGCTCCGGGGGCTGAGTGCCGGTGGCCCAAGGAAGCCCTTGCAGGCTCCGCAGCGCGGGGAGGTCCAGCCTCAGCTCCGAAGGCAGCAACTTGCTCTTCCCCTTCTCCAGAGGCATTAGGTCGCATCACAGCTGTGTTAATGCCGAACCACAGAGAATACTTGTTAACATGAAGCAAATGCTTTAAGCCTAACCCCTTTCAAAATTTTCCCCAGTATCAAAGCCCTTTTAACGTAAAGGTTTCCTTTCCTTTCTTTTTTTTTTCTTTCTCTCTTTTTAAGTGGTTCAAAGAGAATATGCTGCGTTACATAACTCCTGCTATTTTTTCAAATATTAAAAGCCGCCAGGAAAAGCTATGCTGGTGAGTCGGGGCTGGATAGAGGCGGCTCTGAATTAGGTGGTCCCTGGGCTGGGAGGTAGATGTGGCACCCAAATCTAGGCTAGGACGGTGGTAGATGCTCTCTCTTGGGCTCTGCTCCCCAACCCCTGATGCTGTAGGAGTTGAGGCATTTTTTGCTCCTTCCACATCTCCCCCTTCCTTCTGCCAAGGTCCTCTCTAATAAGGACATGTTAAGCACAGCTGGGTGGGCTAAAGGTGGTCTCAGCAATCAATGTTTTTCTTCTTATACATGCAAAACAACCATAAAAAGCATTATTTCCTATGTATGCTGCCCCTACTCTTTTGGAAATTTTTCTGAGATTCTAGGCTCTGAGTCTGGATGAAGTTCTCCTCCCACAGAAAATGTAAAGATAAATGATTTGGTTATAAAAGCATGAATTCTTATTTAGTGTGAATATTCTCTTGAAATAGAAGAGAGAATTAGAAAACGTTTTGTTTTATAAAACGAAGCTTTTTGACAAAAAGAAGAAAGAGCGTTAATTCATTCAAAAGGCTCAGGATTGTTTTTTAAGTATGTAATGGAATGCATGCAGCAAAATGCAAAATACCTGAAATCTGAGCATTTTTGAATGTCCCTGAAAACTCAGGGTGGGGCTGGTTTTCTGACATTTTCAGTTGGAAGGTGATATTTTCCAAGCAATGTTTTCACAGGACATTTTCTAAACTGTGTATGTGTCAGAGTGGCTATTTGCCCAGAGTGCAAATTCAAGCTACATCAAGCAAAAGTAAAACCTCCATAAGATTAATCTAGATTTAAAAATAAAGGGAAAGAGCCAAAACTGAAAAGTAAAGAAAAGAAAATTTTTCAGCTTCAGAGTAGCATAAGATTAAGGTGGGTTTTATCACTTTAGATAATATCTAGGTTATTAATACATCATACATAAAAAGTGGGCTATTTTAGAAGTAACCTGAAGGCTTGTTAGAGAAGGTTTCTTTCAGTCCCTTCCTGAATAACAGCATTTCCCCAGTTCAACTCCTTTGCTTATGTTGCCCAAATGTATTAATGTTGATCAGTCAGATGAAGGAGGGTCCGCAGAGCTTGCAAAGATCACCTTTGCTTTTCTATCCCTGAAGCTCTGTTCTTCATCAGCTGCTCTTCCTCTTCTGTGCACGCACGCAGCTTCCCTCCCCACTCCCTTCCCTGCAACGGAGACTTAAAACGTCTGTATTTTCCTTTACTACAAGGGAGCTCTACCGTTGTGCTCAGCGTGCTAACGGGCGCAGTTTTTCCTGACATTTTCCCTGGAAATTCCCGTTGTCAGATGTAGCTATCACGGAGGATCATTCCCTCTCCGGGGCTTGAATAGCTGCTGATGAACTCCAGGACCTCTGCGGCAGCTCTGCTCGGCGTGCACGCATCTCTGACCTCTCCCATGCGCAGGCATCTTTCATTACATTAATGCCCAGGCTTGGCTTTAATCATGTCAGCAAACCCACAGAGCGACTGGAGCGGTGTGTTTGACTGCTCGGTTCGGTGAGGACACAGAGCAGCATCCAGCCACATCCCCATCACTTCTTGGGTTTTTTAATGAAATATTCCAAGGCTGATTAAAGTATTTGTTGAAGAGGACTCAGCTCAGACAAAGAACAGGGCTTTTAGCGGCACAGATCATTAAAATCTGGACAAGATACAGCTCTTTCAGGGCTAATGCATTTCTAAAAAAATTCAGTTGCAGTGATTCTTGAATGTATCGAGTCCGATGTTGTCCACTTTAACTGAACGACCATGTATGCAAAATATGTTTTTTTCTCGGAACTCAGAACACCTTGAGGACAAATTTCATTGTAATGTACCTTTTTATTGTCCTTTTCAGCACAGTTTTCCAGGGAACTGTATAAAAATGTATCCTTTTATCCACCAGCTCTACGCAGCCCCTTCTGGGCTGAAATAGCAGTCTTTTTTATAATGCACATCATTCAGTGCAAACCAGCTTGGGGCAAGAAGGGAGACAATATCCTCTATCTATTTACTTTAAAGGACAATTTGAGATAGAAGGCAGTTAACTGCTCATACTGAACGGGAGAAATTCTCTGCACTAATTGTTGGATCTTTACTAAGCAATGAGAGCCAGATATTTGCTTTTTTGTTTTGCTCCTATAAAGAAACCTAACACATCCTGACACTGAGATAAAGTACATGATTGCCACTGATTTAAGCAGTGAGCTAACAGTAGATATTTTACCCTTCCTAAACTGCAACTACATGAATTTTCTTTAGAGGTCTAGGATCCATGACAGATCCAGGAGTATCTTGCTTAAGCTGTGATGATACAAAGAAATCAGAGCCTGTTGGTAGGCATGCATGTATGTGTGAGGTTGTAATCAAATATTCAAGGCTGCCAATAATGAGTGATGCCAATGATGGCAACGCTGCAACCAAAGTGACAGTGTAGAACTGAGTCCTGCGATCTTACACATAAAAATTACAGCTATGCTGCAGCCTAACAACTTTTATGAAGTTGCTTTGATGCATATTTTATTTTTTCCACTAAATAAAATGCCATGTACTCTTTTGCCTGCAGTTCTCTAGCTCTGCCCGTGAAGTCTTTCAGGATGTCATTTCTCAGAAAGTTCTCCTGAGTAAGTCAACACACAAATGAAAGCATGAATTAATATGTCAACACACTCATTGGGATGGGCGATTTGCAGGGAAATAACAGTTCAGTAACAGCGAATCATCGCGTAGAAAGATGCTGTCCCATGAGCATTTCGTGTCTGATGAGTGTTTGGGCGTGTTCCCCAACAGCACAGTGTGACAGAGCCATGAGATTGCCATTACTATCAATGACTCTGGTGTGCCTAATCCACAGGCACTGGGTCGCATACTCAAGGCATCTTGGCATAAAACTGCCCAGATATTTGTGAATTGCCACTTTCCTGTTATTAGCCTGCCATGCCTGCTCCTACTCTGAATTTATATAGATTGCAAGGTTGATTCATCTCTGATTTACACCACTGGTTACTGAAAGTCTGCTAATGATCTCCTTGCCCAGAAGCAGTACTCCCTTGCTCTATATCCCCTCCCTGACGTTAGCTGACAGAGGGGATCTCATACACACTCGGTACCTGCAGCTCCCCAGAAAATGTATTTGCAAAGACTTTGGGTGCACCCATTTCTTTGCAAAAACTGTTCCTTACTGTGTGAACCATGTGAATTAAGTATGTATCGATGGCTATAACAATGCTTGTAGAGAAAGGTAGTATAACTGCTGTAAGTGGTTGTGTTAATAACCAGGCTGCCCTGCGCGGAGGATGCTGTCAGATTTCCATATTGCAACACAGATTGATTTTGTACATTTTATTTTTAAGGCAAAGTGCAGCCAAAAATGTTTCAAGAATGAAATGTTTCTGCTGCAAAAGAAGCAGCTGGCTGGGGCGAGGCAGCTCCTGGGAGCCACCCTGGGGTAAGTGCTCGTGGGGAGGCTCGACAGCACAGTCAGGGCGCTGTGGGTTGCAGGACAGGGGAATCACCATGCTGCTCTGCAGCCCCTTCCAGCCAGTGCCACGCGGACGCCAACAGGCTCTGACACCCTGGGCAGCCCCATCCACGCACCCTGCGCCCGCTGGCCACAAAGCTGCGTTTCAGCTCAGCCCCTTGGTCCTTGTGTGAGGTGTTATGCCCAAACCTGTGCCTTGCCCCTGTGACTTGATTCGCAGCTGCCCCATCACTATGCACTTGCCCGGGGCTCTGGGCTGTGGGTGACCCTGGCTGTGGCCACTGGACCTGCTCAGCACTTGCCCAGGTCCTTAGCTGGGGCTGCTGCCCTGCTGTCACCCTCGGTCCTGCTTGCCTGTCCCTTGCAGAACAGGCTGCTCTGTCCCCTTCTTGACTCTGCCATCCACACTCCGGCTGCAGCCAGCGCAGCGATGAACCAAACCCTCAAATCCTGGGGCAAGAAGAGGGCAATAATAATAGGTGTTTTCCAAATGCATTGTTCCTCTTAAGTGCAACTTTTTCCTCTGCACATATGGCTGGAAGAGATGGCTACAGAAATCTGTGAGAAAGCACAGGTTAGAAATGTCTTGGTCCTGAAACATGTTAGTCAGTTTATAGCCAGGAAGAAGGATCTCTCCAGCCCTTGTCTGGGTGACAATGTTCTCGGCAAGAAAAAAATGCAAATCAAAATCGCTGTTTTTAAAATCTGGCCCTGTGAAGGAGAAAGGAAAGAAAGAAGCAGAGAAAGCACACAGCTACAAAACTGGGAAAATGTGATTTTCTGGGCTTTGGGAAACTTAACACCTTGTCCAAAGCATTCGGATGTCCCTATCTCATCCAAAGCATGTTACATGGCTGGGTGAGCCAGCAGCACAGAAATGTGCTCTCAGTGATATGGAAGCGTTGCCTGAGCTAGCAGAAGGCGCTTACAGTGCATCTGTGAGCAATAAATCAGGAGGATACTCTCAGGTAACAGGACTGGCCAGACTGCGGGGCCGGGAGGCTGTTCCCCTAGAGCTGCTTGAACTGTGGTTAGAGAAGCTAACAAGGCAGGAGAAATGATGCTTTGGACTGTGATTTTCTATGCTTTGCACCTTTGGGAGAAATAAAAATAACCTGTGCTTTGCCAGCAGGCAAGAGAGAAGAAAGATGTTTTAATATGAAATTAGAATATAAAGGGCAAATGAGGAAATTGAGCGCTGTGAAAAGTGAGGAGAGCACAGAGGGCATTGATGCAATGAGTTTTGGCTGGAGATGGGGAAAAAAGTCTCATGGAAAATCGCTCCAGAAGATGCTATCTTCTTCTGCACCAGCAGTACTGAGCGAGTCTCTGGCTGAAGGAACCAAAATAAGTTTCTTCTTCTATTTCTTTTCCTTCGACATGCCAGCCGAGGGCTTAGAAGATTTTCGTGAAGGCCTTTGCTCCTGATGAGGCTGGCAGGCATCTGCCAGGCTGGCTGCTGGGGGCTGATGGCAGACCCTCCTCCTCCTCCCTCGCACCCCGCTGCAGCCTTCCTCCACCCGCCCCGCTCCCGCTGCCAGCTCCTCTCCCTCTCCGGGGCTTGTCAGCTCCCTTCCTTCCCCGCGGGCAGAGTGTGAGATTGAGAAAAACCTTCCAGGCAAGCAGCCCAGGAAACGTCGCAGAAGAACACCAACGCTTTTTCCAGCAGAATTGAACATTTCAGGCAATGTTGCCAAAAAAATCCCAAACCTAACAAACCAGGGAGCTTTGCCCAAAAAAGAGAATTCTTGACCCAATGAAGACTGCCAGGTGAAATGATGTGTGGGGCTGGGAGGCCAACTGGGAGAGGTGCGGAGAAGGTCCACCAGGATGGTCGGGAAAGCAGAGAAAGCCTGCCGAAAGCCAGGTGTGCTTCCACTCCCGACACGAGCGCTGAGGGGAGGCGGGATAGCTGTCTACGAATGCGTTAGGGAATACGTACCTTGGAAAGGGAGGGGGAAAGCAAAAGGGGCAGCTCACGAAGAAGCTGGTACACAGAGGTCATGGATGAACTTCAGCAGGAAATTACAAGGGTCTCACCCTCGGGACGCTGTGGCTCTGGGGCAGCTCGTCTCCTCCCGAGGTGTAGCGTGGGTGGGAGAGGCTCACGAGAGGGCTCTGAGCGCATCTCAGCAGCTCCGTCGGGTCGGGGAAGTGGCTGCACGATGCTTGTGCCTGGACCAGCGGCTGGGCTCAACGACTCGGGAGGTCCCTCTTAATGCCACGTGCCTACATCTGCTCATCTTTCATGTTTTTTCACTAGTGCCTATCTGTCTGTTTCCTCAAGCAACGGAAATAATTTTTACCTTGGGTGAAACTTGCTAGTGGCGAGAAAAGAAGAAGAGAAACCAATGTAAGAAAAATACTGACATCATCACTGTCAGAAATGTTTCATTTTTTTCCCCAAAGCCACCGCAAATCCACTCGGGGTCTATTTTACATTCGCTTTTGAAACACCTGCATTCAGCAACCGTGCTTCAGCTCAGCTCTGTCATCTCGTCTATTACGTGAAATCATTTCCTTGCTTAAAATGTTAACATAAAATAACTTTGTTTCATCATAGTTAGAACTCTTTTCCTGGAATTTATATACGGATTCTTCATTTTGGGAAGAGGTGAACATGAGGGAAAGGCACAAAGCAATGCCTGATCCGTGAGCAGTGGATCAGAAACTTCTCTGTGTGTCGTGCTACATGAACAAAGGGATGCTGGAAGGTGGGAAGCTGCTGGGAGTGGGGAATAATTTCATGAAACATTCACATAAATGACAGTCATCCAGAGCAAGAATTTTGATAAGAATTCCAAAGGAATTTGGGTCTTACAGGAATATCAGGAATATTCAGTTTTCATTATTGATTATAACTAGAATTTTGGAAAAGCTGTTCAACTTTGTGCATTTCATTGCTTATGATTTTCAAATACTAAACCACTGCCTTAGTCATAAGCTGACATTAAACCCAGGTAGATCCTGTCTGAAAGCTCTTTCTGATTAAATCGCAGATTAATGACCATTTCAGTAGATCAGTGGTTTCACTTCTGTCCTCAGTGGCCACATTTGGATGTGGAAGGAAACCCAGGCCATAGCTGCCCACCCAGCTGGCAGCCTGGGTGAGAAGGGGAGCCGCTGGGCAGGTCATGGAGGCTGAACTATTTTATCGCCTAAATAGAAAGACGGAGGTGGAGTCGCTGGGGAGGTGCGTGAGAGCTTGCCCTGCTGCTTCTGTGGTATTGCCATCTTAGAGAACAAGGATCTTCTGTCTCATTATGAAAGAGGAAAAAAACATTAGCATTATCCCCAGAGCTCGTTCATCTGTTTAAATTTTCACACTCAATTCTTTTCTGCTGTCAATCTGCTTATATCTCTCCCCGAGGAAGAATTAAGGACTGAAACACTCTTCAAATAACACTGGAACATGCCTCAAATAATAAAGGGACAGAGAAAGAGCAAGGGCAAACTGTACCATGGGGACAGAGCTGGTTAAAACTCGAAATGTCTTGAAAACAAGAAGTGCTGAAATTTTGTGATATGTTTTTGTTCCGATTTGGAATGAAAACTATTTTTTTTGGGAAGAATAAAAAGAAAATACGAAAAGTGTGTTTTGTAAACATTTTTTGTTCAAGAATTGTGTTTCAAGTCTGGTTACAGTTGTTTGCAGTTCTCTATTTTTATATTGGTCTCATTATATGTTTTCCACTGTTTCATTGACAAAGTATGACATGAAAAAGCGTTAAAGTGACCTTATGAATCCAGTATGAAATACCGTACTAATCCAAACTGCCCTCAATGATAATATTTTGGTGTTTATACCACCTCCTTCTTGAATATCTAGTGGAGGCATTTCTTATTTTTTCAATTTTCAAATAATTTAAAAATAATTTTTTCAAACAATAAACAAACACAAATAAAATATGCTGAACACTTTGTTCACTTACACTGAGAGGTAATGGTCCTCAATTCCAGTTACTACACCTCTTAAGTCTCCTAACTGACCCTAGTGAATAACTGAGCTCTGAAAATTGCAAGCTTCTTGAAAAACTTGAGATTTCAGACCAGGAAGAACTCTGAGCATCTCAGCCTACTTTTACTGTCATCAGACTAAAGCAGAAGGAGCTGGAGGAGCAGCAGTGCCCTGACCTTGGCTTGGAGGGTAGATCCTTCTGTGTCCCTTCCAGCATGGGTCCTTGTGTATTTGAAACCTTACATCTCATTAAAGTAGTAGCAAACTTGTAATGAAAATTTGGGTGGCATAAATACACTTTTTTTTTTATAGCTCTAACTTGATTATCACTTGTTACGAACAAGCTCACAACTTTATATACCTAATGTAAGTGAAAATGAAACCATCTGTTGAATGGCTTCCCACTGTGGAATAACAGATGCATAAAACATGTGCCCTAAACGGTGTCGGTGGCTTAGAACCTACTGTGGGAGGCCAGATTGTTTTCAGTCTTCTCCCACAGTGATCGCTTACCCTGTGGGTGTTGCTCAAGTGGCATGTTCCACTTTTTGTCTAGCATGAGGCAAAACTGAGTAAACTGATAGTTATTATACGGACTTAAGACACAGAGTTCAGCATCTACCGGACTTCCTCCCTAATGCAGCCCATCGAGCTTCACACAGTGGTTTCTGAATCCAGCTCAGCACTAGCTGAGCTAAATAAGTGATTTTTCAGCCCAAAGAGTTTGAGGACTCCTGACAGCTTTGCAGCAGAGCTGTTAACTCCTGTGTTTCGAATTTGAAATGTACACACCATATACTGTTGAAGTTACTTCTTGCACGTATTTCACAACAGTTGTGAAAAGGATAGGTCGAAAACCCAGAGTGAAATGATATCTTTTAGCTTGAAATATGTGCTAGGACTCCTGTGCTTCAGGAGAGAAATGTTTGTTTTTGCACAAACCAGCCTGCAAGATAAAGAAGGATATAAAAAAGATACCAGAATATATTGGAGCTGTTGCTCGAGGGGTCTCTAAAGGCTGTTGCTGCTGTTACCCTGTAATGGGGAGCGTCTTTGTGTTTGGCCCTTCATGTTGGTGTTTGCTGGTGATGGGCAGAGTGTGCATCAGGCTAAGCCAGGTTTGTTTTGATAAGCACTCACAAAGATGCCGAGAGAGAATAATCTTATAAACTTTTTTTTTCATTATAGCTAGACCTATACTTTGATTTCATCTCCTACTCTGCTGACTTTGTCCTGGAATTGTTCCATTTGACACCTGTCATTTTTGGAAGCTTTTGTTTCTACTGCCTCCAGCATTAACTGAAATGCCCATCAGATAATTCACCTTTGGAGGTGCGAGTACAAACCACAACATTTCAGGGTTATTTTAACAGTTCTGCTTGCCCTTTCCCTTAATTGACAACATATAATAGATAGGATAGAGAATAACCAGCCTCTGGTTTATCTCAGTGGAGTCTCATTATCTTGCACAATCAAACCTTGAACAAATTTAGTTTAATGACATTTTGTGTTGGAATAGACAAGTATTTCTCAAGAGCTCCATAATAGGATTTCTTTGGACATATATGACTTCTCCAATCTCCTCATCCTTTCTTCTGCTCCTTTGTTCCTCAGTGAAAGTACTTTTTGCTGTAAAACATTTCTTTTCACTAGCTACACACATGCAGAAATTCAGATAATACTTTTTTTAAAGAAACTCTTAGGGTTTTTAAAATATGTGAATACATATAAGTGAGTTCTTTGAAGATAATTTTTGGTCTGCTGAGGCTCATAAAAATCACTGAATATTTATAACAACCACCACAACAAAAGAAAGGAAGAAAGATATCAAGTATAGACTAGAGAAACATCTTTAAAAAGATCTTCATCTCTTTGAGAAATGACTTTGAATGCAGTTGTCAAAGAAGCCTGAGGGAATTAGGTGCTTAAATTCCATTAAACTTCATAGGAATGTAATCATCTCATCACCTTGGTCTCGTAAGTAGAGCCAAGCTATGTTCTTAATATTGCTACAGAAAGAAGTGTTTAGAGATGAATGATTTGCATCTCTTTTAAAAATACAGGATCATTTGATTTCCTCCTCATTGGGAAGATCAATTATAGTTTTGGTTTGCAATGAAGAGCTTCATGAAACACGGCAGGGCAACACTGCCTCCGTTCCTGCCTGCAAATTCTGTTTGGGAAGAATTTAAGGATTTTTACATTTGTCCAGGATTTCTAAATGGTCCTGAAGCCCAGCTGAAACGCTGAGAAAGAGTACAGAGGGGCTACAGCGTGCCCAGGGTCCAGCATAGATCTAAGCTGCTTGGCTTGTGAAATAGGTGAGGGAATGACGTGTGGGCAACCAGATGGCGAAAAAGCAAGTTCTGCAAGAAGGGTGATAACAAGCAATGGGTCTGGTGAAAGCCTGCCATGGGTCTCACTGCTATAATAATTTTGGGATAAATCACAGCCTGCAAAGACCAAGTCATCACACCAATACAAAAATCTGTTCTTGTATAGGCATAAAATTGGCAGGATCAGGCCTACAGTTTGCTCCTGATCCTGAACTCACCAAAAGAAATGAACTGGCTTTCTGAATGGAGCTTGTCAGTGCGCCAGATTATCAGCCTGGCTAAGTTCATTAATTAATTACGTTACAAATGTGATTTGGATGGAAGAAAAACCACATAAAAATTAGGTTTGGATTGAAAAATTGCATCCCATTTGACCCTTTAACAATGCATTCAAGAATTTGTTTCATTTAGGGATGCTTCCTTGTTTTAAAAATATATTTAAGTTAATATCTAAATGTAATGTTTTTCACAGAAAAAAACCCTCGGGCTTTTCATTAGAAAATCATCAGAACCATTTTTTTTTTTCAGTTTTGAAATTTCTGTCTCTGGCTTTCTTAGCCAAACCAAGTCAATGAATTTGACTCACAGACTTGTCAACGGTTTCAGTTGATGTAAATGGTGGCTTTTTTTCTTTGACTTGCTGTAATGTTGAGTGGCAAAACTTGCACAATATGGTCTTCATCTGATGGGTTAGGTGATTAATCATTAGTTCATTAGTTTCACCTTCCAAGTTCCCACATGTCACGTCCTCTAAAGAACATTAGTAAGTTTTGAGGTAATTTGAAAAGTCTTTGCAAGTCAAGTTCAGTTGTAACCCCATCGAAGAAGCATAGAGCGCTTTGGATTTGTACTAACAGAATTTCAAACTTCCTGCTTGGAGAGTAAATAAATGAAGGAAAAAATGAAGGAAAAATGAGAGGAAAACCAAAAACTACTTCAGTATTTTTAATGAAAAAGATACTTCACTAAGAAACCAAACTCTAAAGGTTTATTTGACGTGCCAGAATTACTTGACAGAAGCCATGTACTAAATGCTGCCAAACTGGAAAGCCAAGGATCTTATACGGCAGTAAAACATTTACGGTGTCCCAGAGCTTGACCATTTCCTATTAACTGCTGATGTATGAACTACCTTCCTCATAGCCTTAGCTTTTCTTGGTACCTGCAATGGGCTTAAGTCTAAGCAGACTGTTGTGAATGCCAGTCATGCCATAGGACATGCCAGAAACTCATTACTCCGTGCTGTAAAAAGCTCAAGGTCCAACATCATCACAGCAGCTCCAAAACGAAACTGAGGTCCACAACACCTACAGCACTTCCCTGAATATCATTATCTTTTTCTAAAACAGAGTAGCAAAAGCTCTGCACGATTTTAGATTTTGGTTTTCATTTTTTTTCCAAGACACAAATGTACAATTTGTTGCTTTGAAGAATATCCAGACGAAGACATTCTTATGAATCTATGACTGCTCTGGATTTATGGTTGAGGCAATGCTGCTTGCAGGGGTTTATAGCACCGAGAGGTGCAACCCCCAGACCCCTGTGCTTTGAAAGGACAGTCTCCTCTGAGTCTCTGAGGACAGGCATGCTCCAGACTTCTGGCACGCAGCACTGCGGGAGAGGAAGAGCAGAACTGAGTAACACAATTTTTTGAACATTTGAACTGTCTCGGGATGGCAGGGCTAGGGAAAAAAAAATCAAGGACATGGTTGATGGCAAACAAGAGGCAATACCAAGCACCAGTCCCCTCATCGGAAGTCGACCTCTCCAAGAGACTGGGTGAATGGTGCTCTAGAGATGCTCTTTGTCTGGGCTGACTAGCTGAGACAAAGTGGTATGTGTCATAGTTGTCTAAGATGAGACAAAATAAATCCCGCTCTGCTGTTTAGTTGACTTCTGTTTTGCTTGTTCTCATCATTTTGTGACAAATTACATGATGCCAGGCATTTCTCTCAAAGCTCAGTACTTTTAGTCAAGCGAATATATCAGTTTTGGCTTCCTGATAATCCTCTGACCTTTGTGTTTGTGAAGAATAAACAAACAAGATCTCCAAAAGATCAGGATCATATATATATATATAAAATATATATGTATAGATGATAACAGAACAATTCTATTCATCTTCTGTTTTGGACTTGCAGAAGACTGGTATTGAAATCCTAACAAACAACTGTGTCCATTTGTAAACTTTCAAACCAGTTTAAGGATTTAATGTTTTCAGTGATCAGCCTTGTACCCTATATTCAGAGGGTCTGAATCCTTTTCCATTACAGTTAAGGGAAGCTTCGAAAATTAATTCAGTAGAAGTTTTTAACTTTAGATTAAAAGATATTTAATATTCAAAAAGTACATTCTCTTAAAAATTGTTCCTTGAATTAGAAAGGGAGCAGAAGCAGTCTCCTGTTTACCCTTCTGTAGGTCTGTCCCTATGTAACAGGCATTATCCTTTTCACAATTTCAAATTATTTCTTTTTCATCCTTTCCTCTTCATCACTGTCACTGAATTCATTATTCATTTTACTGACACATCTACTGAGCTAAGCCCTATTATGATTAGCTTCAAAATATGCTAATCAAAAAGCCTACAGTATAAATATTTAAATTTCAGATTTTAGTAAATCTACCTTATCAAAAGTAAAAGGAAAGAAAATGAAGCAACAGAACACATGTATTATGTATACTATTATTATAGGAATGTATGAGAAAGCCTCCACAAAAAAGCCTCTTTTTTTTTTTTTTTTTTAAATAGGGGTCCTGTTGAGAAATGTTATTGCAGTGAGTAGGTAAGCAGCCTATACCTACGCAGTGGTGGTAATTAGAGTGGTGCCTTGTCGTTCTGACAGGCAGCATTGCTATTGATCGATCAATCTGATCAGCTGGATTCAGCCCAGCAATACTCAACAGTCAATTTCTTAAAAAATATGTATCTGCATTTGGGTGACTCTCCCCATATTTTTTGTCAATTCGACGAGGACCAGAGCCAGTTCTAATACCCACAAGCCACATCTGAGTGTGTTTCCCTCTTCCCAGGGGAGGCACCACCAGCAGCACGTGCAGTCCCACGCAGGTACCGCCGTGTGGGATGTGGGACAGAAGGTGGAAGCGGAGGGCTAAAACCTGGCAGGGAGCCGGAGGCAGCCTTGTCAGAAGGGGAAGAGAAACAACAGCTTCCTGAAACGTCCTCCTAAAGAGGCTTATCTTGGTCTTCACGTGTTGATGAGCCCAGCATTGTCCTGGAAGGAAACACTGCTCTCCCAGCCATGGGTGCATACTTTATGAAGTGCTGGATAGGAGAGAAAAGTCTCCGTTGGAAAGATGCAGTCTTTGGTGTATCTGTTTGTTTGTTTGGTTTTGCCTCCAGAGCTTCCTATAGTTCAATATTCAAATGTCAATTGATTTAACAGTCCATGACCTACAGCTTTTGTTTATAGAGTATTTTGTGGGTTGCTCAATTCCTCATGTCTTGCACATCAGCAATAAACATAAATTCCCTTGATCATTGGGAGACAAGAGACTAAAAGAGAACATTTCTATAGGAAAAGGAGTTCTGTGTCCCTTGCTGTTGACGAACAGAGGGAAAATGTAGCTAGTAAAGAAGTTTCATTTGCATCAGATTACTTCCTTGAAAGCCCTTAGGAACTACCATCACCGTGCACACATTCATAATTGATTAATGGGACAGTTTTTAATGTTTTTTTGGTCTGATGTATCCACAAAAGCCTGACATATGTGAACTCATGCAAGGCCAAATTCTCAGCCTTTTCCATGATGGTTTCACTTGAAAGAAGGAACATCAGCTTCCTGCAGCTGTCCCAGGGTTTCCCTACACATAGGCTTATCCCATTTTAGAAGCCCATTCCTGCTTACGAATGAATGCCATGAATCTTTTCCAGGATATATTCTATACCTTATACTATACCTATATCTCCCACTGAACAATTATTCTATAACATTACAAGATTGTGGAAGAATAAAGAACTGTGTATCTCATGCTGTGTATTTTTTATATGTGACATTATTCTTATATATCTATCTGAAATCGTAGAAACATTAAAAGGAAACCAAAATCCACTCTGATTTTATTTTCCAGAAGTATTTCTACAATCAAGAACTACATTTTAAAAGCCAGTAAGTAGCTAGATCACGGCAGAAACATGATATGGAGTGCTGTTAATGTTACTTTGCTTTTTCCAATCATATTCGTTCTTATTGGTATAAATCTTTTCAGACCTCATGAGAGAGCACAGAATCCCACATCCCTACCAACTTGAAATAAAATATGCACAGTATGAAAATATCAGCAATCAATAATTCCCAAACTGGCTTCCATCAGTGGCTATCCAAACTTATCATACTGCCCGAGGACAATTTCCTGCTGAAAACCCAGACTGAAACAAGCGATTAAACGAACAAGTGATGATAATGTGCTTTGAAAGTTAAGCCAGGGGTGATTAAATGTCTGTGGGTAATAAACAGAATTATAAGTATTTAGGAAACAAAGCACAAATCCAAACACAACCAGAGCATAGTATATCATTAGCTGTTGTAAGCAAAAGACATTCATTTGTGGGACAAGATAATGGCTGGACGTGAGAAACTGTCTGTTCCATTAAGTGCTGTTTTCTCCACTCTTTAAAATGCCTCCCCGTAAGCTAAGTGCTGTGTTATAAGCATTTAACATGCTCGATGATACATTTATACATTTCATAATTCAAAGCTGCTTCCATGCCCTCAAAAGTCTCTTTGGCATATGCTATTTTGAAAGGGATAGCTTAACGAGGAGAGAATTTGGCTCTTTCAAAAATGAGCTTACTCCTGTGTAAGATGGATCATGGTGAAATTTGACTGGGAGAGGCCCTTGGGAGTTGAACTAGAACATATCAGCTCACATTTTAAGCCATTCACTTGCATCATATTTTCAGACAATAAAGGATAATAATTCAAGATTTAAACTTTGATGGCTTCAATTGCTTAGCAACAGATTCAGCAAACTCAGATTGTTTCAACTATGAAGTTGAAAGAACTGTTGGAATCTGGAAAACAAATGATGGATTAATCTAGCTAATTTAATTCTTCATTTCTTTTGCCTTAATTGCAGGGGAGCAGATTAGGTAAAATCCCATACAAGCAGTCATTGTAGGCTGAAAAAGCAAAGTGATTTGTCCTTTAAGGAAGCTGTTAGCAAACATTTCTATTTTGGAATATACAGGCAATAGCACAGAGTTATCAAGAGATAATCTTCAGAGCTTGGTGTAGCTCTGCAGAGCACAAGGTTTGAATCAACAGGTCCTCATTGTTGTCAGACAGATTTCCTGATTAGTGTTAAAAAAAAAAAAAAATCTATTTCGTGCCACTAGATAGAGTCAGTTGAAGCCTGGGGATTTTTGCTATAAATATTGATACACCCCCGCAATCACTATTCTGACTCATTCTTTTTCTCTTTCCTGTTCCCCTCTTTGGCTTCAGTTTCCCACTAACGTTACACTTCTTACTCACCAAGAGGTACCGTCACCGCTGCCTTCAGCACAACTTTAAAAGCCTTCCTTTCAAATCTTTGGAGAGAAAGCACAGTCTGACAGTTCACCTTTTATTTATCCTGTCTGCTTAGGAAGCCATCTGCCCAGGCAACAAGGCTTGTACTGAGGCAGCACCTGTGCCGCACGCCTGGGGAGGAGTCCCCCCCATCCCAACGTGGGTCTGGTTGTCACCGGGCTTGTTGAATGCGTTCCCCTTCCCTCTGCTCCTCCTGTCCCTTCGTGGCCTTGTGCAAGTGCTGCTGGAACGGCCGAAGGGAAAGGTTTCCACGTGGCACGGTTCGCCTTTTTTTTCGTTCTTGAACAGGTTGCTCTGAAAAGAGCCAAAAGCCAATCCCAAAGAAGGCACAAGAGCTTTCCCACCGGTGTTGGGTCAGGAGCACTGTGAAAGACGCATTTTTAAGGGAGGGTACAGTAACCCTGCTTGTGACTATAAGGTGAGCCAGTTGAAGCATACAAAGCATGGAAGAGTATGACCAACTCTGTGGGTAAAGGGATGCATGGATTTCACGGAATTTCATGGCTGACCTCTAGCTACGTTTGGAGGTTTGCAAAACCAATGTCCATTTACTTCTCTTTTCCAACTTTAAGTTTAAGCCTGCAGGTTTTCAAGGTGCTTCAGCTAAAATCATCATTAAGCAGGAGATACGAATTATTGATCTTGTTTTTTCGCCTTCCTTCAAGTCTGAATCCAGGTTTTCTAAGGTAACTTCTTTTCACTTCAGTGGTTTTTGAACTGGGGTCTTCAAGAGTTTTCAACCATGACAATACTATCGCTTTGCATCCGTAAATACTTTGTTTTATTAAAACCAAAGTTTTTTGATGGACCTTCTTCAGGAAAACCCCAGATGGACTGTATTGCCTATTTTTTTCCTTTTATTCATTAACTAGGTAACATTACTGGATTGGACAAGCAGCGTTCTCCTGTAAATAGCTATTCTGTTTTGTTTGTAACTCATTGTGATCTTCCAGTAGTTTTATTATTTTATCTCTTTTTATATTTTCAATCAATTTCCTTGTAAACTACGTAAAACTCAGTATTTAAAAATTCCTGTAATCAAGGTCCTGCCCTTCAAAAGAAGGCTCCAGATCTCGGGTACAGTTTCCAGTTTCAGCATTTTTATTGACATTGTCATTAACTCCTTTTCAAGATCTTTCAGATCTCTTGCATGAATAAACTCTGATCTAATGATCCCAGTCTGGTCTTTAACCAATTTATGTTAGTCACTGCCCCAGGCCTTTTCAGTTTATTACCTTGCTTCAATTTGTAAACAAAAGAAAGGACAGCCTTGTCTTAATTTGAGATGTCATTGTCTGCTCTTGAAATGTAAAAAGAATTTAAAAATAAAGCAAGAGCTTCTCCAAAATGAGATGTTAAGATATTCAAACAGAGCTGACAATTGAATCAACTGTTCAGTCTTGCAAGCATGCAAAGTTTTCCTCCCAAAAATGTGGCTGTAGAAATGAAATTGCTGGTCTGTGTCGGCTGTGCTGGTTCAGGTTTGAGAAACTTACCTGAACATGTCCCCGTGATCCCTGGCTTCAGACGAATTTATGATAAACTCGTTGCTCTGTGCTAAATACCACTCCTGCCCCACGCTAATTGCTTTATCATTAATTGTCCTGCTGTTGCATCCTCACTCTCCAGTTCTGTGCATTAAATTCCAGTAACCTAATTTCTACACTTTTCTGCCTCTAGCCTGGAAACAGCCCACCCCAGACTCTTTTGATGAGCATTAACCTGGAAAAACAATCCTGAGCTTTCCTATTACATTTCTCAGTCTCCTCATATCGTTGACTGCATGTTGGTTGATCACCCTTGGACTGCGAGCACCCAAACAAGCAGGGTGACGGCATCTGCCCCAGCTTGGCTGGAGGCTGGCAGCGGTCATCACCTCTTCCGTGGGCATCTCTGCAGGGAGAGCAGGAGAGCCAACGTCTGCTGGTCCCCGAGGGACTCCGGTCAAGACAGAGAGGAGGCAGCCAAGGGAGGAAACAAGAGGGCATCTGGGCAAGCGCCTGCCCTGCTCCTGCCCTTGTTTTCCCTGCTCCTTGGCTATAAATAGAGATGCCAGTCTCCAGAGCTGTCAGTCTAACAGCCTCCACCCTCATGAAAGTAACTTTTAAAAAGTGACATGAATCGAACATGTAAAATGCTTTTTAATTTTCATGTAAATTCCATCTTTGCTCTCCTGAGTCTGGAGGTGTCCAAAATTTGAGAAGCAGAAAATAGAAGATTTTAAAAGAAACATTAAGCTATTTGCTAGCTTCTCCGTATAAAAAGCAGTTAAATGTGCAAAAGCGTTCTGAGTCTTTAAATACCATGAATTGGGTTTTATATTCTTTTGTTTAAGTTTTGCCCATGATTCGTATGTCAATAAGTTTGAGCTGTGTTTGTTCGCCGATCACTTTTACCTTCTGTTCCCCAGAGCGAGTGCCATCGTTTTAACAGGCAGCTCTCTATCATCTCCCCGTGTTTGCCAACTGATCAGTTAATTACTGGTCCCGGCCCTCAGCACACTGGGTTATGCCACCCAGCTAAGGTTTGAGCTGGAAGATTGGCTGAAATATTGTTTTAAAGTGTTTATTTTGCTGTGTTTTAAGAGAACAGGAACTGGGCACTGTAGGACATGAAGATGAAAATTAATCTATGTCCCTTTTTCATCCAAACACCCAGCAGTTCAGATCCTGTAAAGTCCTCTCCCCGTCTGCTCCCCGCGGCTGCCAGCCGTGGCACTGCTGCAGCAAAACAGTGCCATTCCCGCAGGGATGCCTTAGAGGAGATGCAAGAGACCTCAGGAATGCTTAGCACTTGATTCTCATACTTCTGGTTCAAAAAAATTAATTGCATTGGAGAGCTGAAAGCCTCCGTAGAGCAAGGCAGAGCCAGGCAGTAGTGCTGTGTGTGCCTGCAGGCAGAGCAGCGAAGACTTGCCAGACTTGGAGGTCCCTCTCAGAAGCCCATTTTCCAGGTTTCCAAAAATGGAGATGAAAATTCATCCTTTTATCATCTCTGAAACATTTTCTTAAGGATACCCTGCTGTGCACACACACACTTTACCTGGGTCCACTGGGAAACGGAGTTACAAATACAGTGCCCCTAACCATACTTAATTTTTGGCCCTGGCTTAGAGTAATATTCAAATAGGATTAGTGTTGCTTCCAGCCAACAATGCAATTGTTGAATAATGCTGAGGAGGTGAAACTATTTACACGTGCTCAGAAGACTGAAACCTAGAGATGGAGTAGACTAGCCCTTGGGTTTTATTATGGGATAACCTAGGGAACAGTGAGCTAAGCCAGAAGCGTGAGCAGGCTGACATGTGAATTGCTTTGCCACGGGGAAAGTCCCACGGATGTTTCAGTTGACAGGTGTCAGCTGATATGTTGTGATGTTTTGGAATTTTTCCTTCTGTTCCCCAACCATTGAATATAGGGGGGTCTCCTATACTGGGGTTTTCAAGTTATCTAATGAGGCTTTGAAATGGAAAGGTGATTCAGTGAATTATATCTTTCTGGCTGCAAACTGCCAGCCAGAAGACCACCTCAGATCTGGGGGGTTTTGCTCTTTGCCAACATTAATCAAATGATTTCTGTGAATAGTTCTTGGTTTGTGACACGCTATAAGCAGTTTATAATCCTTAACTGATGTATGATATTAGGTGCCAAAACACTACTCCTTTTATTGCACATTATAGTCATATAGTATATTTTTCTTATTTGAATGATTTTATAAATATGCAGAAAAGCTTTCCTGGGGAATATCATACCATCCTAATTTTACTTTTGTTGAATGATGTCCAATCTCTGCTTAAAATTCCCTGTTCTGATGGGTATTCCAGCTGGCAAACTAGAACAGTCACAGTAAATTCATTTCAAAGTGCAAATTAGTATTTGCCAAGATGCACTCGCTCTCTTTGCAGCATTCAATCAGCTCTTCCTAAAGCATAATGGGTGGAGAGACTGAAATGGATGAGATACCTATTGCAATTCACATTAATGTTACTAATGGGAGTTCTAAATGAGAATTGGATCAGGCACTAGATGAATTAATATGTCTCTCTAGTACTTAATTAATCAGTCAGTTTATCAGTAATTATGAATACAGCACTTCCGATCTTCAGGAAAAGCTCATCCCCCTCCTAGAAACCACACACATATCTGATTTTCATCAGAGAAGTGTACATTTATGAGTTGCTCACTACAATTCTGTCTGGTGTGTGTATTTTTTTTTTTTTCAAATTGAAAAGTTTCTTGCTTTTTTCTGTTTTTATTAAGTGGGCATTTTCATGGAAAGCACATGTTCCCACTGGAGAATTTATGTGAAAACAGCCTTTTAATCACCTTTTATCAGAACTGTTTTAAACATTCTCCAACCAGTTGCAGAGTTTGCACATGCTGAGTGTCCCAGAAACCTGGTTTTAACAGAGTAGGTAGAACCATTTTTATGTAGTATAGATGTTTTTATTCTTTCTTAGAGAGAACTAGAAGAAGTGTTTGTGCGCAGATGTTTTGAGATTGTATTAATCTATGATATTTAGGACTGATTTTTATACTGGTATTTATCAGACAGATATAGCTTTAGTGGGACATTTCAAAATCAGTGATAGATTCGTTACAAAGAAATTTAGTTTGTGATTTGAAGGTAACAACCATAAGGGCTGAACAAACTTCAGCTGGCAGTGCTAGGTTAATGGTTGGACTTGATGATCTTAAAGGTCTTTTCCAACCTGAATGATTTTATGATTCTATGATTTGCTGGATGAAGAAAGAATTTCCAGTACAATGTGTTCACATCCTGACACCTCTTCCGTTTTAGATGCTTAGTTGAGCTGAGGCTCATCTGGAGAAAGAATGGTCCAAAACACTGATATTCTGAATTAGCCTTGAAGTTAAGAGGCAAAGACACGGCAGGAAGTCATTAGATGTCAGTACTGTGGGAGTGGGACCGGTGAAAAAGCGATGTTGGTAACAAGGACACTAGACAAACATTTGGGTTTAAGCCTAATGGTGGCTGCTGGCATACTTCAGTCCCGCTGATGGCTTTGTAGGTGACTGGGTAAACTTCAGGTTTGTCAAATGAGATTAGCCTTGGAGGGATCTTGGACTTGAAGCATTGGCAGCAAAGTTTGTATCCCAGTGCTCTGGCTTTCTAGACAGTGGTAATTGTATTGAGATTCCGGAAGGAAGTGGGAATGAAGAAGGTGGGCAGGTCGGAATTACTTCTTTTTCTTCGACAGAGATTGGGAATGGAGCAAATGAATTTGAATACAAGATAAAAAAAAAAATTTGTGGAACTGATGGTCTTCTCAGCTAGTGGCTTCTCCGGCTGTGTCTTCTCATGTGTCTTCACCAAGACCCTAAAAGAAGCATGGCAATTATGAGGCCAAGATAATTAATTTTAGGGTTCTGCTTCTTCTGTGGCTTGAGATTAGTGGGGTATTTTTTAACAATGGCCTGATCTTGGTTGATTTGTTCTGCAGGTCTTCTGTGTTGGTCTTTGTTGTGGTGGGGTATAAATCAGGACTAAGACATCTAGGAAGGAGTGGATTAGAGTGTACTAGATTAAAGTCAGGGGTTGTCATCAGTAAATGTCTCTTTTGTGGATGATTAGTGGGAGAATCAAACGAGACATTTTAGACTCTCTGTGTGGATAATCTGAATAACCATACTAGGAGCTGGCAAACTGACTTTTGTGGTTTGGCATTATTTTTACCTTTCATTTTGTTCTCTCTGTTCTAAGTTCAGTATGTATTTTTCACTTACAAAGATGGCTGCATTTTCATATAAAAGATATATTTTCTAAAAAAGGGAAATGAACTCAAATATTATTTGTTTCATTTGAAAACTGCATATTAGCTGTTTTTTCCTAAACCTTCTGTAAAGTCAGCTCAGTTTCAAACTTTTCAATTTGGGTAGTTGTAGAACATATTAAAAATCTTGAATTTAAGGAAGCTAGCAGGTTGTTTTTTTTTTTAAAGTCAATCCCTCCCTCAATTTCCACCCATATTGAATTTAAAGTAGACTTGCATTAGGTAGCAAATTTTCACATGACAGTAACCTGTCTTATGGGCCATTCTCTTTCTAGAAATATTGAAGTTTATATTGAGTTATATTGGAGAGCACAAAGCTTTCCAAGGCGATAACACTGTGCCCTTGAATTGCTCTATGCATTGATTGTGTGGAGATGTGAGGGCACTAAAGAATTCTGCTAAAGCAATCCTATTCAAACTGAAAACATGCCAGTCATAGTTTTCGTTCCTTTTTCTCCTCTTTCTTCACAGCCTTGGTGGCCTTTCATGATTGTAGTGAGAAGTAAATCAGCCCCCTCAGCCCGATGAGTAGCAGTTAATTCCTGTGATTGATACATCCCTGACCAGGGCTGTCACTGAGGACGGATTTCAGGATATTAATCATCTTCCTGTATATTTCTCTTCTTCTTCACGTTGTTGTGACAGACAACGTGCATCGCTATCAAGTAAGGTCTCAAGCAGCTGAAACCGAGGGCACGGTCATAGCCATATCAGAGGTGAAAACATCGCTGCCTTGCTGCCAGCTGACCTCGAAACTGGACTGAAGGCTTAATGTGGCTCGGAGGGAGCACCCAGCACCCTGATGGTGGAGGGGCTGGTTCCTCAGGTGGGACCTGGCACGGAGAAGAGGTGCTCATGTTCACGCTGGTTGGTCCGGGGAGCTTGAGCACCGGCTGCATGTGCGCGAACCCTCTCTGTGCTCAGCTAATATTGGAAAGGTTTAATCGATATTTTTCCGACAACTGCGTTTCAGTGGGTTGGTGAGCCAAACTGTGGGAGATGTAGCACCGTTCCTAACCTCAGTGGACCTTTCAATTCTGAGTTGCTAACAACTATTTAATGACTGAGTAGCTTTGCTGTTCTGCTAACGTGCCTTCCTTTGCTCCCTTGTAGTAGGTCTTTTCCAGTTCCCTAAGCTTGTTCACTGCCTGGTTGAGCCAATAGCTTTGCCATTTTAATGAGAACGGAATGGCTTGCTAGACTCAAGCATAAAAATATTTGCATTGTACATGCAGGCTGGAAGGAAATGCTTTAATTAAAGACCTGAGAGGTCAGGGAAGATGTATGGAATGAATGAACTCAATTCATTTATCAGTGTATGTATGAATATGCACAGATTCAATGAATTAGTGAAAGCACAGTAAGTTTAATTCAAGCAGTGAAAATTTAAAACATGGAAAGGAAAATCCAGGAAGGCTTCTCTGCCTAAATAATCCAAGTGGGAACAGAGCAGAGATCAATTCAAAAAGCACACATATGGCCAGACTTCTCTGTGTTAGAAACACCTCCAGAATCACTCTTTACTTAACAAATAGAATTGTAGTCTTTGTTTCTCTTTGAATAAGTGTTTAAATATTTTTAGAATATTTTAAATATATATATTAAATACAATAAATAAAAGGAAGAAGAGGAAGACATATAGTTGCAGAAATATATGCTAGTTCTGCCCTCTGATAATGCAAGATGGTATTTATAAACTAATTGGTGATTTTGGAACCACCAACCTGTACAGGATTTCAGTAGTGAGGAATTTAGCACGTCACAAGGTCTGGGAGTCTCTGTGATGGAATGACACTAGTGAAGTGTCAACTTACAGTTGTCAACTGAAGTGAGAAATTTACAGTTGAAAAAAGCTAACCAATACAAAAAAGAATAGGCAATTTTAGTAAAGTTAAAGAAAAGTGTGTCTAATTTATAATTTAATTAATTTTTAGGTTTTTAATAAATTTGGTTTCTGTCAATGGAAACGTAAGGTTCCTCCAGCTCACCAGTTACAGACATCAAGTGCCATGCAATGCGTCAAGGTAATACATATCTGATCTTAACAGAAAAGCTGTAATGTGAATGGAGAAACACCTGTCCAGAAATAGAGGAGCAGAGCTGCCCTGAAGCCTCCCTGCAGTGAGGATTTGAGCCTAGGGACAACTGAGCATCTGTTTCCAAAGACCCATGTGTTTCACTCAGAGATAAAGCAATGGGAAATTCTGGCTGCAGGGAAACACCAGTCTCCCATTAAGCAAATAACATTGTGAGGAGCAGCGTACTGAAACTGGAAGACTCCTTTATGGATTATAATCTGGGCATTGCCATCTTTTGAATAGTTCTGCTTTTGGTTCTCTCTGCATAAGGAAGGCTGTGCTTGGTGGTCGCACTTCCAGAATTCCCCCGGTTATTCAGATAAACCATGTTATTCCCTTGGTTCTATCACTTCTCATTTATCTCCCTGCCATTTTGGGCCCAGATCTATTCTTGAGTTGGTTATGTTGTTCGATACAACACCGTTGTACTGATTTCTGGATCAACAGAAATTTGACCCATCATGTATCACTGCGAATAAACTCTTCAGCTTCTTTATATCCTTTCAAAAATACTAAGCAGATTCTGTGTGTCCTGCCCCATTTCTTGCCTTCCGTGAATATGCTCCATTGACTCAGGCTCCTTTCTCTGGGGGCTCTGGAAATGCCCTTTTCCATGCACTTGGAGCATCCCCCTCTGCAGAGGCTGAGCCTGTTGGACTCACGCTCAGCGCTGGGGACATGCTGTGCCTCATGCTTCCTTTTGTTCGTTTATTCACATGGAATTAAAAGTACTTTGCATCAAAAACAATGAATAAGTAGGGCAGGGTAGTGAGTTAAAAATAAGCTGTGACACGCTTCAAGCGTTCCTTCATGTCCAGTTACATCTGATTACTGTCCTACTTGCAGTGACCACTGTCACAACCATTACCCTACCCCGGTTAGAATAGCTAATACAGCAGCTTCCCTACCGCTGGGCTTCAGGACTGGAGCTGCAGAGGAAAATGCAAAGCTGCACTATCCTAACCATAGCACGTGATGAGAAATGATCTCTGTTGGCAAATCCAGCTTTAAAGCGCTGTACTGAAAACATTACTCCATTATTTAGAAGGAGCGGGTGGAGCAGACCTATTACCAGCCACTGCTATTACTCTATTACTGATGCTCTAAAAGTTTTTGAAGAAGACAAGCTGAAGTTGTTCAGTTATTAATAGAAATGTTATATTTTATTCATTTCAGATGAAAAAAACATAGGGTATGATATAAAATTCCCTGAAGTTGAAGGGAGACGTTTTCAGTACATTGAATCATTGAAAAGAAGAAGTCGAGTGAAGTGACATTATGAACCTTGCATCTTACGGATGTTTTTTCTACACATCTCTTTAAGTGGTCTCCTCGCACCATCCAGCCAACAACAACAGCTACCCTTTAGGTCCTCTGCTCTCCATGGGGGACTCCTGCAAGCGTTCCCGTACCACGTTTCCTGTGCAAAGGACTTGAGTACGGTCCTGCACCTCTGCCCTGGCACTGAGCTGAAGCGGGTGGCTGTGCGCTACAGAAACAGTGCTGCGTGGCTGCGTTTACTTTCCTGCGTGCTGCCAAGTTGTACCAGAGGGTGTCTAAAAATAGAGGGCTGAGTTTTTGGGCATGACTTTTGCCTTTGGTTTAGGGCAAGGCTCTGAACACTGTGCTGGTGTTGGGTGGTAGAGGAGAGCACCTGCAGAGTAGCACAGACATTTCCTTCTTGTATGAGCTGTAGCATAAGATACGTTGGGTTGTGCTAATGTGGGGACAGAGTCCTTTTGGTGGTCATAAATTCACCCTTGCCCACAAGTGTGGATAACTCAGCTGCTGAGTAACAGCATCGGTTTTACTGGCTAAAGTTTGCTTACGACTGACAGCTTTGATGGACCAGATTCTTGCAGCAATAGAACAAACGCTCAGTTCGTATTAATGCTCAGAGGCTGTGACAACTGTGGTGCACTTTGGGGTTGACACCTGTTCAGTGCTGGTTAATCCTAAATTTGTCTCATTAAAGTACAATCATGTTGTCATTTAAAATGTGGCTGTTTTCTGTACAGACATGCACAGAACTGAAAAAGGTTTTTTATTCCACTCCAGCTGCCTGGAGGAGATAAATCCTACCTATATCTCAGTTCCCTGCTTTATATCTACCAGAGGCAGGAATCCAATACACAGATAGCACTGAGGCATCTCTGTGTTAAAGAGTGGACGGATATAAGTATGGGACCATGGACAGAGGCATATTTTGTAATTCCCCTTTACAGATTTTGTTAAGGTGAATTTGCATGATTCCTCCCCTGCCATTTTTTTAACAGTCAGTGATTTCGTCGTGCATCTGCATTTGCAGCCTAGCAGAATTTGGCCCAGTTTCTCATTTATTGGTTCCTGAGGGTTAATCCAGTACAAACATTTTTCCTAAGTGCTAAAGGCAACTTGTATCTTGCAGGAAGGATAAAGTGCATCATCAGGTAGGATGCTGATACCAAAAATAGCTTCACAAATAAATTGAGAGCTAAGAAATAATGTCTGTTAATCTGTTGGAAAGGTTCTACTGGTGATGTCAATATCCACATAGAAAAGCCCAGCGTAATATGAATGTTAGCAGTTGCAACTGTATTGAATGCATAAGCGAAAATGCCTCCCATCATATTTAAGTGGGATAAACTTTTGAGGAAAGGACAAAGAATTCCTTACTTTGTCATTCTTTTCCATTTCACTACTTTGTTTGTCAGCTTTTTGACTGTAAAATACTTAGTATATTATCAAATGACATAGACTGTAGGACAGTGATAATAGTCCACTGTAGAGGAAAAAAAGGAGTTACTTCTGACTCAGAAGATTTCCATTTGCTGAAGCTATTACTTGTGATCTTGTTTTTTGGTCCCATTTCATATACTGTGGTTCTTTTGGGCCGCAGACAGTATCAGAAATGCTGAAGAAGGAATACAATGCTGGTGCTAAGACGGCTTAGTTCACTCAAAAATCACAGTGCGCATTGGGTACCGCTTAAACTGCGCCTTTCTGTCCTGCCTGTGGAAGATTTCCCCGTTTTGCTCCTGGGGAAAAGACTGTGCAGAAAGGGTAAGTGCTTCTGCTGGGCGAGGTGTGCCATTTACTTTTTATGCCATGGTCAACTCCAAACCAGACTGCCTTCACTTATTAACTTAATACTTGTATGTCAACTCAAAACCATACGTACTAGCAAGGTGGGATGCTAGGATGGAGTAGAAACTCTCACTGAGACAAACCTTGGGAAGAGGACTACATTAAATAATATTTTTCCATTTGTGACAGGAAAAATAAAGATCACAGAGAGACTTTCCAAAGTATAAGCAAAAGATAAACACCTACCCACAACTGAACATCAATGGGATTCAACTGCTATCTGTGCGCACACAATAGGTCAAAATCAAGTGGAATAGCCTGGCTAAATTTAACTTCCGACTTGTGTATTAATATAGAAGTTTTGCTATGGGATTATTCAGAAGTGATAAACACATAGGAAAGAAAATGCCCAAACGCAAAAAGTTACAGGAGATGCATGCTTTTAAATTCATGGGGACTTCAGAAAATTAGAATAAACCCCAACCTTTTCAACAGACCTGCTTTAGGTCCCAGATAATTGTTAATGAAAGTTTACTGGTGGTGGTTGGCTCCTGTTCTCCCAGCCATATGCAGACTCATGCAAGGAGACATTAAAACTGGTACCATCTGTGGCTGATAGTTTATAAGCCTTAATTAGTCAAAGTTTATCCTTACACTGAACACAACCAGTGTGTTTAGCAGACAGTAGGCCCACACATGTCAGCAAGAAGATTTCCTCTAGATATGCCATCATCCATGCCAGAAGAGTGGGAGGGGAGCTTTAAGGAGATGGCTACAAATGACTACAAAGAGAGATTTTTCCTGTGGTATTCCAAGGACAAGGTTAATACAATCATTTTCATATGTCCCATGGAAGATATCTTCTCTGTAACTTATTAACAGATAGTTGAACACTTGCATTTGAAACTGTTGTAATACTTCAACTAAAATGGATACTTGGTGTGAACACATCTTGATGACATCTGTCGTCTCTGGCACTGTCACAGAAGGACTCTAAGGTCTAGAAAATAAATTTTTAACTTCTTCAGCCTACTTTGAATTGTGATCAAGATCTATCTTGGGCTGGGACTCATATGATCTGATTTTAGCCAGGCTTGACAGCTAGTTTAGCATGATTGTCAGCGATTCACCACATCCTAAGATAAGATGAGCCAAATGAATTATCTGTCTCTCTCCTCTGACTAGATGACTAGTTTTGATTAAACCTTCTCCTTTCAAGCTTAGGTGAGAGGAATCCTTTGGTGTAGAGGCACTTTGCAGTATTCTTTATTGCTTCCACCCTAACTCTGTCAGGATTTAGCTTCAGGTGTCTGGAATTAAAAAACAGTAGTCCTGTCCTTAATGTCACAGATCCAGTTAATATATTTTTCTTGCATTGGTTCCATCTAGCTCCAGTCCATGAATGTCAGCAAAGCTAGGCCAGTGGTTTGCTCCAAGTAGCTCTGTTGAGAAAAGGAGATAGCAGAGCTTTTAGCTTGAAGGCTAATCCTTTTGAAAGCTGGGGGATCATAGCAATGATCCTCATCTAAGAAAGCAGGAATTATCTCACTGCTTCATGTTGCTGACTGATAACTGGAGCAGAGCTGGCTGTAGCTTTGGAGGCAGATGCAAAGCAATTCTTCCAGATGGAAGCCAGAGTGAAGCAGGCAAGATGCCATCTGGAAAGAGAGAGGCCTTGCTGTGCAGATGCACATTACAAAAATGATAGAAATATAAAATTGGAAAAAAATATATATGGTGAATGGGATAATTCATTGAGTATCTTGCTGCTGACTCCTGCCTTTCCAAAGAGTGCACAGCAGCATGTAGCCTGGTAATAAAGCCCAGAGTAAGAATCTATTTCCATCTTTCTGGATTTAGCCGAGAGTTTTTTTTGAGTCACTGTTGATTTTGCAGCATAGGGTTTATCCAGATTTTGCACCCATCTGAATGTCATATGGTGAGAGGTTTGAGCTCTTGCATTATACAGCTCCACACACTCCACTGTATTTTGCCCAGGAACTGAAATGACAGACAGGAGGCTTTGTGCAGTGGATAGGGGGAATTAAAGAATATGTTTCTTAGAAAGTACTTTTCAGTTTGATATTGGACATGTTCCTTCACAAGAATCTTATGGAGTCAGAAACAAAGAATGCACAAAGAGGAGAAAGTGAGAAAGCAATGATGGTCTCTCTGGTGAACACGGGGATCCCAAAAACCAGATCTCTCTGTGTGTCAAAGTTATCTTCCAGGCTCTTTCTATACTGGTATTTACAATTGATCTTAGGGTCAGGCAAAGCTCATGCCAGTGGCTCTTTGTAGTAGACCTCTGGCAGTAATCTGTCCCAAGCTTGGAGGCTGCTGAATTACCACTGGTTGCCTGACCGTTCCTCTCCGGAGTGTGATGGGAACTCATCTGCACATCATAGCCCTCTAGTTTGCCTTGCCAGCCAGATGGCTTGTGATTTATCTTGCAACAGCATCATTTATAGAGTATTAATTCATAACAATCTGAGGATTACTGGATGTGAATTCATTACAGACTGAGAAGGACATTTTTCTGAGGCAGCCCTTCAGTGCAATCTTGTCTGTAGATTCGTGAATACATTTGCGTTCAAGAGCCATCAAATCTCAGACAGGCTACATCTGCCACATCATTTTTTAAAAACATTTTGTCATGGGAACAAACATGACAGAAGTGAGAAGTAGAAATAACAGTGATCCATTTCAGCTACTCTTTAACTACCCTGATTAATTTGAGACCATGCATGGATGGAGTCAGAACTGCTTGGTTGTGTGTCACAGTCCATAGTGTCCTCACCTCTAGGACCTTTTTTCTTTCAGGTGGTAGACCTCTGCTGTCTGGAAGCCAACAGGAATAAAGGAGTTGCTGAACAGTGCCTGTGACTGTACAGCAACAAACGTGTGACAAGTGTGAGTGTCTTGTAATGCAAATTCAGTGACTTTTTATCGAACTCCAACAGTCCAGAAAGAAAAATCAAAGCTCTTTCATGTCGTTCTGCTGCCACTAAGACAGCACAAGGTAGGTAAGGCTGGGATAATGGCTTGAGCGGTTATGAGAAAGCTCTAAAATTGGATTTTGTGTTACAGGAGAACTGGCATTCTGGGTATGTAATGAGTACACCTATTTCTGATGGGTTTACTGGGCTTTGGTCTTGCCTTTGTTTTTTAAAGAGAAGTGTGACAACGCAGAGCTGACAGCACTTCTCATCCGCTCTCTGGGCTCTCAGGCATGAAGCCTCAGGAGCTTCAGGCTCTTATCTCCTCTGGGATAGAAAATCCAATGGTTCTCCCATTCTTATCCCAGAAAATTAGACTGCAAACACTGTGCTTCAGGCAATTTTGCTGCAGCTGAGCTTACCGGACTTAAGAGATATAACTCCATTATAACAGCTCATAACCAGTAGTAAGTATCCAGCTGTAGGAAATTAATTGAGATTCACACTCCTGGAGGGACAACTTTTGACCATTTAGAAAATCCATTAAAATCTACAAAAATCCCTGGAAAAATGCACAGGTTTTTCTTGCTTAGAGAAAGCCATGTTGAAGGGAAAACAGATTGAGAACAACTCTGAAGAAACTGTGAGAAGAAGGACTGTGATGCATCAAAAATCAGAATAAGAGTGCTGGGGGAAGAGATCTTTGACTCAAGCCTTGGTGAATCTTAATGTGAAGATACAATCTAAAACGCTGCTATTTATGCATGCCAACCAAAATAGCTGCCCATGTTTTTCTTGTATAGCCCTATAAACCTGCTGTTGTTTGAGACTGAATGTTTGCACTGCTTCTAGGTAAGCCACTGCAGAGAATACATACACTAATAAAAAGAAAATTTGAAATAAGAAAACCTCACAATCAGATAGCACTTAAAGCAGGCAGATAACGGGTGGTAGGGCTCTGAACCCAGGGGGAGCTGGGACCTTTGAGATCCCACCGACCAGCTGAGTGATGGTTTCCTGCTCGCACAGCGCTGCAGGTAGGCAGCAATTCCTGCCTCTTGCTGTCTTTCTGCAGGAAAGCTGGACACTTTCTTCTGGGTGAGCCGGTGCCAAAAGGCTCCTGCTGAGCTCCTGAAAGGACTGCACAGAGGGCTAAAAACAGCGATCAGCTGGCTGGCCATACATGTGGGGTTCTGGTTCACCAGCCAGCCGCATCCCCAGTGCCCACGTCGACCCAGAGGCCGTGGGAAGAGCGACTTGGCAGCTGCTCATCAGCAGTGTTTTACCCCGAGGAAGGCACTGTCTCCTGACGTGGTTTTGCGGGTGATGAGAAGGCAGCTGCTTACCTAAAAACTGTTTATAGTCTCTGACTTTGCACTCTGAGCATTGGTCTCCAGGTGTAGTCAGAGGCACCACTTTGCTGATAAGACTGTGAGTTTTTGTTCAGATTAACCAACAAAAAATCATACCGGAAAAGATTAGAGCAAGGAGTTTGGAAGCAGAGCCTTTTTTCAAAGTGTTGCTGGGCTGGAACAGAGAAGCTGAGAGCAGCAATTCGAATTTTCAGCTTCTCTACTAAGCAGTATTAATTAGGGTCTAATGTAAATTGACTGCACTGTGCTTTGAATCAGATTGTTAGTGCTGGACTGACACCTGACAAACTGGAAAAAATGAGCAGCTTTGCAAATCTATTCTTTATATACTGGCAAAGATTAATAAATCAATCAGGAATAAGATGGAAACTGCAATATAGAACTGAAAGCTGTCACAATACTGGCTAGATGTACATGAGTGATCAAAGAATAAACAAATCATTAAGTGAAACAGTTTCCTTCTGGTACCATTACTTATCTGAAGAATTGAAAAAGTGCAGCCAGTCATTTAATGATTTTAAATTGTTGGTGTCTCTATCGTTCTGAATGTCCCATTTCCAAATATGAGCAATAATATAAGAAAGTGTAGGAAATGTGCGACTGGATGAGACCAATAGCCCAGTACTCTTTATCCGTCAGAGACAGCAGGAGCTGCTATTTAGGAAGAACACAGAAAAATGGTCACATCCTCCAGTCCATTCCCCCTGTATTCCTGGAGCTCCCAGTCGCTGTATTTAGGATGCCAGGGCATGTCCCTACCTACTCCTCCAAGTATCCATTCAGACACCTGCTGTGCAGGAATTTGTCTTAGCCCTTTGTCATCCTGCTAGCACTATTAGTGTCCACAAGTGCCTGTGGCAGCCAGTTCCAGTTGTTCATTGCTGTGTAATTACTTTGATTTAGTACTGCAGCTTTGTATTCACTTTATTCACCCTCCTAATGAATTTTCTCTGCCCCAGCCGCCTTCCCTCCAAACTGAAGACATTTTTTTAGTCTGTTATAGAACAACTTCTTCCCCTTGATCATTTTAGCTGCCCTTTTTCTCTTCTCTGCCTCCACTACCTCTTTCTTGAGGTGCAGAGACTGAGACATCCACAGTACTCAAAGACATGAGCATGATCAACTTTTATATAGCTGCAAAGATGCTGTCTTGGCTTCTGCTGCACAATGTCCTGATGATTTCTGAGAACTGTCCCCGATGACTCCCAGATCTCTTTCCATAAGTGTCTGCCTGTTCTGAGTTCAGCCTCATGTAGGCATGGTTTATATTCTTTTCTCCTAGATGTATCACTTATCTATCTTGAAGTTCATCTGCTAGTTTTGTGTCCATCACTTGGTTTTGTGAGGTCCTCTGAATCTGCATAATTTTGGTGCATTTGCTAGCTGTCAGGAAGCCTGGCTCAGCTGGAGGAGGCTACTGATGCACAGGTTGCCATGAACTTGGCCATAATATAGCAGGGAGCCAGTGGCAAAATTCTGTACTGGAAACACCTAGCTCTCTGCCTTCTGGAAAAGCAGTCAGACATGTTCCAGCTCCAGTTCCTAAGGAGATGTAGCACTGTGCCAAATTTTACACATATCAGAAATCCCAAGGAAAGGTTCCATACACCTAAAGTTAGTATCTCAACATCTTCTTAAACCAAAAGCATTATCTAACAACTTGCTTAGGTTACTCAAGCCCTTGATTCTCTCTCATACACACAGATTTTACTGAGTTGGAAGAAGACTTCTCCAAGAGCTGCAAGGGGTCTTCATCTCAGCAACACGCTGTATAAACTGTCATCTTCAAAGACGGTGACAAGCTGACAGCTTCCTAATAAGAGCCTAACACATTAGCACTGCTGCCCCAAGGCGGGCAGAAGAGCTCTTTTGCAAGTGCTGCAAATTAAAACCAGCATGTCTTTGTAATATGAGATAGTGATGTGCTGGGAAGGAGGTACCTGGCATTGACAACAGGCAACGAAGGGGTTCAGTTCAGTGGGAAAAGTGCATGCTGATTAGAACTGTACAGTGAGCTCTCTATGTGTTCTATGAAGCATCTGTATCGAATCTCCACCTTGCTTTTTTCTGTGACACAAATTAAATCTTGGCCACTGGGAAGCTGATTTTTAGTGATAAAAATAGATTCCTTTATTTAGTTCATAAGGTAGCAGGTGGTGTTTAGCCCAGTCTGTATTTTGAGAAGCATCAAAAATGATCTGACTGGGAGTTTGTACACAGCTTCAGCTTCCATGTTTGTGAACATCTACTTAAACCAGCATTTTGAGACCCCCAGCTGTGCCTCCACAGCCCCTTCATAACACCTTTCTGTAGTACAGAGAGAAAAAGTACCAGAATGTTGATTTTCTCCGCTTTCCCAGAACAACCTTGAATTAATTAGTCTGTGGGGATGAGATGCAAAACAAAGCATAAAGATAAAACTACTTGCAAATATGCCTGCTGGCTGCCGAATAACTGTAGTCATTCCCTCACCTTGTGATCAATAACTTGTGATCAATAACAGCTTATTGACAGCTTTTTTTGTTAAAAAATTCTTCCCTGTGTTTTTGTCTAATTTTTCATTAATAGACTAACATTATCTTTTATTGTCTACTGTCTAACCTCACACGTTGGTTCTGTCTCAGCTTGCTTGTTCACAGAAGAACAAGCAGTTCAGAGTAGAAAAATCCATATTCCATCAACAGTCCTTATAATTTTACCAGTTCCCCTTCACAAATCCCTCTAGTGACACCGTGAAAATTACTTTCTGAAAGTCATTTGTTGCGCTATTGGGTTTGTATGGTCTTTCTTAGCAAAGAATATGCATAACTTTCTATTGATAAATCCTAAAAATATTTGTCATATCATGTCAACTGCTTCAAGACATGAGCTGGTGCAGAGCCTAAAAATAGCTGCTTGAAGATGATTGCGCTGGCCTAAAGCCAGGCTGGGATCAAGGAGGAATAAATGTGACTTAAATTCACTTTTGCTCACTCGTGTCCTAAACTCTGACTGAAGACTGGATGAAACTAATTCAAATGATATGGCTGTGTATAAAAAAGTGAGAATGAGAAAAGAGTGAAATTTTTACTCCAGTTCCCCTGTTGTTTTCATCACTGACTACGGAGGCACATTGGCCTCATTTTAGGCACTACAGAGTCTGTAAAACAGAGAAGTTGGCAGTCATTGAAGAAATCAGTGGAAGGTTGTTTCCCCAAATGGAGAGTAAGAGAAGGAGGTGGAGAGAGAGCTGCCTGCCTCCTTCCCAGACTGCAGCTTTGTACAGTACCTTTTCTGCAGTTGAACCCTTCTTTAAAGATAGCACGGCATGTTCCTGATCTAATTGGACTTCTGAGTCACACGAATCATTGGAATCACCATAGTGATAACAAATGCATCATTTGGAAAAAAATCAGCTGTTTAAAATGGACCACCAGTGCCCCTTAAATAGATGCTTGCTTAACATTTGGGGTTTGGAAATCTCCATGAATAGCAATTCTAATGAATGAAATGCCAAGTAATACCATCTCCTTGTGTGGCTGGTTTTGACATTTCCAAGCATAACCTCTCTCTTGGGCCATCGTTTTGTACCTGCACTTGTCTGACAACTTGCTGAAGAAATGCATCCAAACAGACAATGAAATGCCTGGATGATTTATGCAGGAGGGAAGTAAACAAAATATCACTGAGAATAAAACATTTTCAAATGCAACTATAAAAAGCAATATCAGACAGTTCCAAGTGCTGGAAAATTGCTTTTCTCACTACTGCTTGGCTCATTTCAATTCACTCTTTTGGGATAAGATTTTTCTTAATGAGGTTTGACTGGACTTTGATTTAAACATCACACAACAATTGTTGCTAGGCATTTGGTGCTGTTCATGTTTGGACAGTTAGCTCATAGCCGTGGCACAAAGAGAGTGATTTTCTTAGAAATCTGCTGAGAATAAAGACATTCAGTAAATCGGTAGGACAGGGACTGTGAAAGTGTCAAGTTCTCTGTCCTGTTCTATTGCTCAGTTTTCATAAATGATGATTACGTTTGTGCATATTACAGCTAGAAATTGTTTTGCCTAGGAAATTCTCCATACTTTAATTTTCACTTGGACTCATAGTCTTATCGTGTTTAAAATAAATCACTGGTTCCCAGTGTTAATCTTCATATGTTCTCTCCCTTTCCCTTTTCCCTTCATCCCCATGTTAGCTCTCTCTTAATAACAATATGTAAGAATGCAATGCAAATGTTGATTTGCCCTGTTTTACCCAGATAGTATGTTGAGAAGCTATGAACAAAATCTGTGCTGTGCTGTTCAAAAAAATGACACATTCATTAGATTCAGTTGAGCATGGGAGGAATGTTGAAGATGATGTGCAAACTGTAAACAGTCACCTTCTTCAAGATAAAGCGGATTGTTTCAATGCAAGACACAATTAAATGCAATTTCTTTGAATTCTCCCTTCTGTGGTCTAATGCATTTGGGAAAACAAGATTATTTTTTAGCAATTCTGACTTTCCTACTTGTGGATGTATTTGTTCTATATTCCTTTTTGGCTACCACGGAGCTTATAATTTACAGATCGGGATTTTTCTATGTGACACAGAATGACATCCTAGTTTGAATATACGTTCTGTTTCAAACGAAAAGATTAAAATATGGAGAGCTATATCTCCCACTTGTGAAATGTAGTTCCTGATGAATGTACTGATTTCTCCATTGTGTGAGAAACTGGTAATACGCTATGTAAAAATGTTTGAAATATGTTTCAATGCTGTTTTTTGCAGAAAATTCCACCTCTATAGAATAGTTTCATCCAGCCTCGCATTGGGCCAAGGCAAATGAAATAATTTAAATTGTGGGCATCTCCAAAACACTTTTCTGGTGAAAATGTAATTGCTTTGTTTTGAAAGTGCCTAATGATCCATAAATTGAGTTGACAGTTTTCAAAGTTTTCAGATCTGTAGATGCTGACAGAGCAAATTTAGGAGTGGACGGAAACTTTGTTTTTAGTGTCTCCTTTTTCAGACTCTCTAAAACAGACCTCTGCCTGAAAACCATTAATCATTGGACACGCACAGGGTAAGGGATAATGCTCTAGAGACCTTTCCATCTAGATAGGCGAGACACGCGGCACAGAAAAGCAGAGGACAGAGACATTTGAACTAGATGCATCTTAGGCAACCAAAACTTTGTCAACTGCTTTTTACTCTGAGGCACCAGAATATCTAGGTGCCATATTTTAGTTACTTATTACCATAAAGTTTCCTAGATGCTTATAATCATGCCTGTGTACCAGCCTAGAGTGGCCCAGGTTTGACAGGACTGAGTAGCTTGTACATATCTCCACTTGGGATTGAGCGATGGGGCGCTTCTCTGTCCCGGGCTCCAAAGGGAGGAGGTCTGGGCTTCCCGGGGATGCTCAACATCTGCCTTGTCAGCTTCTTTTGAAATATGGTTTTTGGAACGAGGAGGTGATGGTAACAGCACCCCGTCATACTGAGACAAGGGAATGATGCAGGGTCAGCCCTCCCTTTGCCCAAAGGGATGAATCCAGCCCCCAATTTCCAGGCTTTGGGTTAATCTGGAGAGGGTGTATGTGAGAGCAGGGAGAGGAGGAGGAACATCTGTTTTCCACCTGTGCTGGGAAGCTGCACTACGTGTGTGAAGAGTTTAAGATTCACAGCAGTGCTCTGCCTGGAGGCCAGGACACTTCCCTGAGAAAAGAAGTCCTAAATCTTGTATTAATCTGCAGGGAGGAGGAATTCCTGCCGGTGGCGGAGGGATTGAGTGTACCACCCCCCTTCTTTTGGGGATGCTTCTAGCCACTGGGTATTGTGTAAGGCAGGATTACTGTCACCTTCTCATTCTCCAGGGATTGCATTTTAGTCAGTCATCCCTGCCAGCCCTGTGAAAGGAAGAAAATTATCTCAGATTAATCCCTGTTCCCTGAATTTCCCTGTTGACAGCCCTAGGCTGATGCTGGCTGCTTGTTTTTGAACCATACATCCCCTATACACTACGTAGGGACTTTATGTGCCTATTACCCCTAGGGTGCCTAACATTTAAGCAGCAAAACACCTACATTTATTTACTGGATCTGGCCTAAAATGGTTTCCAAGATCATACTGCATATCAGCAGAAGAAACGGGACAAAAATTTATTGAATACTGATTGCAGTTAATAACGAGATAAAAGTAGCTAAAAGCCTGCAGGAGTGCTGTGAACCTAGGAAAGCACCTACTCGTCCTTACTCACCTCCATCCTCTCCCCCTGCAAAAGCCCTGCTTTGTCTGTACAGGGGGAGAATGGGCAAGAGCAGCGCAGCGTTGGTCCTCCTAGTCTTTGCCATGGAGAAGTCAGCAGGTTTTCAGACATGGGAATAATGAATCCTCATGATGTCTTCTGACTCCAGGCTGGAAAGGAACCATTTGTTTGTTATACCACACACTGAGCCTGTGCTGTTGGCAATCTTCTGGGCTCTGAAGAAACCAGCTAAGCTTTACTCTGGGGACTGCATACAGTGGGGCATGAGGCTAATTCTCATATTGGAAGCTGGCGAAAACAGGTCCAGAGAAGATATGCAAAACAAATATGTATTAAAAATAGGCCTACGGATGCACAGAAACTAAGACAGTAGCTTGAGGAGCAGCACAGGGGGAAAAAATGATGTTATGTGATATTCACAGTGCATGGAGGCTCTAAGGAAGAAGCATGTTGAGAGGATGCTGAGAGCATGTACTGTGCAGAAGATTTGGGGGGAGGAAGGGAGATGCAGCTCCAGAACATGGTGGGCGGGAAAGCTGATCCCAGAAGAGTGAGGACAGGCAAATTCATCTCAAGAAATAGTCACAGTATGTCGTGGTTTAACCTGGCCAGGTTAAACCACGACACAGTAGCAGTGACAAACCTTAATTTCACAAGATGTTTCTTATTTCTGTGTGCACGTGCATATGTAAATAATAACATTGCAATTTCAATCAATAAAACCATATCCTATCTTCAGATGAGAGAAACTACAGATATGGGGGTGGAAGTGTCATCTGCACTGGGTGTTGAGATTTCAAATTCAGTGACAGGTGATTCCTTACTCCCTACAAGTAATACAAGCTCTTAGCCTGTTTGCATTAGGCTCTGGGATTTTTTTTCCCTGACGGATTACTCTAGTCAATCACGGCATGTACTGCGACACTAATAGCTAACCACCGAGGTGCTCTGCAGTAGAGAAACATGGACCTCTGGCATTTCAGTTAACTAAAACTGGCATTACATTAATGCCAAAATGAAAATGCTGAAAATAGACCCTCTTTACTGACAAATTCTCATTTAACAGAATCACTCTTCAAGAGGGTGCTAGTGCTAAAAGCTTTGAGGGTAAAATTATAGGAAGAAGAGATCGCAAAGCAAGATGTTGACCTCAAGGTAGAGCAAGCCTATAGGTAGGTACAGGGAGACCTGTAGTCTTTTGTTCATGCTCCAAGTTGTTAGATGCAAAAGACTTCTAGTTGGGATGTCACACACACTCATTAACCCAGTGCTATGCACAAGCAAATACATTCTGACTCAGATAAGCTTAAAAAGCCATCCCAGCAGGGCATATTAGGCACTGATTGTGACTGAGTTAAGTTAGGAAAGTAAGCCTTTATATATGCAAACATACACACACACATATATATGTATGTAAAATGCAACTCAAATATATATATAATATATATATGTAAAATGCAGTTTATTATTTTCAAATGCATTTTAAATGAATTTAAAGAAAAGTAAATATTTGAATATGTTTTCTGAAATTTCATTGCCAATAAGTAGTTGCAGTGGATCAAGCTTTTGAAAGCAGTAGGAATCTGGTGATCCAGGCAGCCGAGTTGCCTGCATGTCACCCTCCCGACCAGCTTGTCTGGAGACACAACTTCACCAGCAGTGGTGTACAGCTGCAGCACTAGAGATGATTTGCACTTGGACAAATCCAAATGATCATGGAGGAGCTGGGTCTGCATCTGCCCATATCGACATGTCAATAGATGGCAGACACATGCTATCGGCAAGGACCAAGGCCAATATTCACTTATGGCACTATACAGAGTGCCCCAAAACAGGCAGTTTTGGGAGGGAGGACCAGTGTAAATGATAGGAATGCTTTGATTTGTGCTTCGTGGCAAAGCAAAGTGCGTAGAGCGAAGGTTGGAGGTGGCAGAGCCCTGGAGAGCCCCAGACTTAGGAATGAAAGAAACAGAGGCAGAGCATCAGATGCATGAGTGCAGGGGGTGAGATGGGCTGTCATGACAGCGGTGGAGGGGAAATAGTAGGTGGCATGATCACGTCTGATATAAAGGGTGACAGAGAAGTCCAGACTGCAAAGGGGCTTCAAACAGATTAGTGACCAGTGTTGGTAAACCTGACTAGACAAGAGTTGAAGTAAGATGGCAAAGAGATGTACCTACTGCAATGTATTCAGGGAAGCTGACCTAAAAATCAAGGGTCTTCCAAGAAACCCTCAGATGTTGGTGCATGCAATGCATGTAGGTATGTGTATTTCTCAGTTCCACTAAGGACTTCATGCCTTGAAATTTTTATAGTCCACTTTAGTTAAAAAGGTTTCTTTTTGAATACTGGTAGTCTTGAAGTAACAGCACTGAAGATGGTGTTCCTAATTAGGGTGATCACACAGTTACAATGATTTAATTTCAGATTTTGAATGATATTATAACTGAGCTAACATTTTAATAAATAGCAAGGCAGGTCTGGAGAGCAGGTTTATCTGCAGTCTGCTATTAAATATCTACATGTGTGCTGGATTCAAGGAACATCTTCTCTGGCTTTAATACAGACATATAAAAAGAAGACTGTGTTTCTAAATATCTTAAGAAACATCGAAGGTCAGATGAAAAGTTGAGTAAACAGACACTCTTTTAAAATTATCTTCTGATCTTTTTCAAATATTGTGCTTTTTTCTTCAGAATCTTTACTTAATCTTTGAAATTAACCTCACAATAATAAAGATGAGAGTACAGAAATGCTAAAATGTAAGGTGAAAGGCACCAGCTTTTTAATTAACCACCTGTATGCTTATTTTGCTAAAGATTGCAGTCTGTCTCGTGAACACAGGTACATGAAGAAATCAGGAGATTGAGTAATTGTGCTGTGGATTAACAGAAAATGTGAGCTCTGTTTTGAGCTCTGCTATTGATCTGCCGCTTGATCTTGGGCAAGTCATTTCACCTTTCTCTGCAACTGTTGGGTGTTGTTTTTTTTCCTACTCTTCTGCTTCATCTGGCTATGCTGAGTATTCCACTGAACAGTATTTTCTGGTGTGAATGGTTGGTGCTGAGCACTGTGAAACCCTGGTCATGGCTACTGTGCTAAAAAAGGTGCCTAACTCTTTGAAGTCTGAGTTACTCTGAGGGCAGCTTGAGGCCAGTATTGGACTCAGCGCAGAGGGATGCTCACTTGGAAAGGCACTGCCCGGGGGGCTCAGTATTCCTGGCTCAAGTCTCCATTGCAGGGTGTCATGGTTTAACCCCAGCCGGCAACTAAGCACCACACAGCCGCTCGCTCACTCCCCCCGGTGGGATGGGGGAGAGAATCAGAAGGGTAAAAGTGAGAAAACTCATGGGTTGAGATAAAGACAGTTTAATAGGTAAAGCAAAAGCCGCGCATGCAAGCAAAGCAAAACAAGGAATTCATTCACTCCTTCCCATCGGCAGGCAGGTGTTCAGCCATCTCCAGGAAAGCAGGGCTCTATCACGTATAGCGGTTACTTGGGAAGACAAAACACCATCACTCCAAACATCCCCCTCTTCCTTCTTCTTCCCCCAGCTTTATATACTGAGCATGATGTCATATGGTATGGAATACCCCGCTGGCCATTTGGGTCAGCTGTCCTGGCTATGCTCCCTCCCAGCTTCTTGTGCACTTCGCAGAGCATGGGAACCTGAGAAGTCCTTGACTACTGTAAACGCTACTTAACAACAACTAAAACATCAGCGTGTTATCAACATTATTCTCATACTAAATCCAAAACACAGCACTATACCAGCTACTACCAGGAAGAAAATTAACTCTATCCTAGCTGAAACCAGGACACAGGGACAGGGATGATGCATGTGAGTGCATGATTGTCAAATAGGGAATTTCATCCTTGCCAGTGGCAAGAGAACACAAGGCAACACAAAGATCTTGATTAAAATGCTTCTGCAAAGTAAAAGGCTTGTGGTCTCTAATGATTACGTATTTCATTGCACAAATGCACCTCAACATGAGAGCAATTCCTTCCCCCTCCCCAAAAGGGGGTCAATGCACCAAGAGCAGCCTGTGCTGAGAAACCATCCCGGGATACCTGTGTGAGATCTGTGTTCCTCACCCCACCTGCAGTGAAGACACAGTAAGACATCTATGGCCTTGCACACCCAGTCAGGGTAGAGCTGTCTAATGAATTACCACCCGCCTGATGACCCCAGAGTTATCTGCATGCTCCAAGCCCGTGGCGAATGGGAGGCAGTTTGACTCAGTTCAGCAATAAAAGATGGATAAACTTAGATCAGATTGCTGTACCTTGGGTTAATAGCTTGCACATAAATGACTCCCGTGACTGAGCCCAAGTGCAGTGATTCGCTAAGTCTCTGAAACTTGAGTGTGCCTCCACACCAAATACTGCTTGTATGTGCAAATTTGGATCAAGATTTACGAAATGTAAAGATTTACGAAATCAAGTGCCACAACTTTATATTTGCAGCAGTTAAATAATCTACCCATTTTCTAAGGAATGCTAAGGCTCTAGCAGTGACCCCCAGTTTTACCTCCACAATCAAATGATTAGGTGAAGCGGCAGTAGAAGCAGCTAAATATTCAGTGTTTTCAAATCAGGCCAATATTCTTTATAAATCCACTGGATTGAACTGTGTCTGTATAATCTCATATTTTCCTAAAACTGAGGTGCACAGAGATAGCACTAGCTTTATCGTAGCCTTCCTTTTCAAATATATCACTCTAATACATCACTACAAATACATGCCTGAGGAAATTGAATCTTGGAAGTCATAAGGTTGTAGGGCTTAAAAGTTAATAAAGTGCACTGAAGATCCTGCTTAAAAGAACAATTGTTTTTCAGTCTGGATTCCTGTCTTCCACTGCAGTTCAGAATTTTTTAACATAGTTCACACAGGTCAATCTCTATTGAGCATTAAAGTTATTTTATAAGTGAAAAAATCCAGTGTGAATGGATCATCAGGACTGCAGTCTTTTCTCATAGCAGAGAATTTTTATTTTTGGGAAATGCTTGAAATTTTTCCTCCTGGTTTGGTGACCCAAACTTGCAGAGCTGAGCCACGCTTTTGCTTATTGCCATAGGTAATAAAGGTTGGATTATTCTCCTGGCTTCTGAGGGAAACCTTGTTATTACTGGGCAGCTGTCACTGAGAGACAGTTTACATTCAATTTGATAGATTATACAATTGTCCTGGTTCTGACATAACTGCAGCATCATCTCAGCAACTGTAAACACACAGCTGCAGGAAATGTACTGGGGAGACAAAGGAAGAGAAATCACTTCTTCAAGGGGAAAAATGAAGTCTGGTTCAAACCTCATGGAATCAGACTGTATTTGGTTTTAAGGCATTGTTGGCTTGGTCTTATAGCTTCTCTTCCTGTTTCTTCATTGCTGGCATTAGATGATCCTCAAAGCTAGGACCTCTCATTGAGATGCCGAACAGATACACAGCGGGAAAGCTTTATAGGTGAAATGGAGCTGGCTATGTGTTAGTAACCCCACAGCAAAGCCTAGGATTCTCAGCTATAAAAGGATGTGCTAATTAATGACAAGGTTTCACCCCTCTATTAATTTGGGTTTTTTTATTTAGATCCTTAGCATTATTACCATAAAAAAGGCTCATCAGGTATGGTCAAAGAGCAAGCAGCTGGGAGGTGAGTTCTGCTTTCCCAACATTTCTCTGATGTTCCTCCCTGCTGTGTAAGCAAGCTACAGGCTGTTATGAAGCTAGACCAGCTGCTGAGGACCCTAGGAAGCCAGGACATCACCCCAAAAGGACACTACAACTGGTATCCCTAACTGGGCATGACCTCCCTAGGCCAGCAGGAACATAGAGAAGAGGCAGAGTTCCTTGCCTCTTTGAGAATGAATACAAGTGAAAGAATGTACAGTGGGAAGGTGAAAGGTGAAGAACTACTCAAAATATTGATCTGTCTAACCAGTGGATACAAGAGTGTGGTCTTTGTCTCTTGTCACTTTTAGCTAAAGAAGACAGGATGATCACGCAGAGGTATTATCATAGCAACAGTTTATTTTCCAGGAGGGTGGTGTGGCTTAAGTAATGCACTCCACAGGACAAAATAGGATTGAAATGTGCAAATCCACAGGGTGTTTTATAGCCTCTGATACAAAGATGTCATTAATTACTCAGCAACAGTGACAGTTTAATAGCCAGAGCTATTGTATGTACATAAGTATGGATCTAGGATCAATCACAGAGCTAATTTCTTCACTAACAGCTGTTTTTTTTTTATTTCAGGGCTTCCACCTTCTTTAATTCGGCATTTAATCAGAAAGACAAACTGTTGGGAGAGGGTGGGACAGGCCAGGAGTGCTGTGGGGTGAGAGGGCTAGGGAGCTGGTCGTACCCTCGTATTGCCAGAGAGAGCGGCTGAGGAGGCGTGGGCGGGGCCAGGAGCGATGGCGGGAGATTGAAAGGCGGTGTCATGGCCACCAGCGGTCACTCGCTGAGGTGATCAGCTCCGTGCTGGCCCGTTCCGCAGCAGAGCGGAGGTGTACAGGGGGCTTTCCTAAACTGGGGAAAAGCCAGGGTCACAGAGAGAGCCACCAGGAGCCGGCAGGTGTCTCAGAGCGGCTGAGGAGGCTTGGAAGGGACCAGGAGGAACCGCGGACAACCCCCGCGCTTGTCATAGTGCGCTAGGCCAGAAAGCGGGATGTTTTCTCCCGGGAGCCAAATGGAGGCAGCCTCCTGCTGAAACAAAATGATGTCCACCCACCGCAGCTGCTGTGGCTGAAACCCAGATGGAAGGGACAGAACCTCCCTATGTGGACATTTATACCCAGAGAGACCTTCCAAGAACTGAAAGAGCTGCTCAGACCCAAAGTTGCGTGGAACTGCAGAACCTGGAAATCCCTCTAGGGTCCGAAGGCAGAGGGAGATGTCATGGGTGTAACTGTGCCCAGCTGGAGGAACTCTTCAAGCAAGCAGCCATGTTACAAGAGGAGGTTAACAGGCAGCGCAGTATCTGGGAATCTGAGCGAGAGATCGATGCGTGGGATTGTGCGCTGTCACAAGCTGAGCGACAGCCCTGCCTTCAGACTTTGCAAAAGGAAGGCGAGCTTGCTTCCAACCCTGAGCTGACAGACTCAACTAACTCACAAGACAAAGGAGACTGGACTCTCGTCTCTGCTCGGGGCAGGAGGAGGAACCTTCCCTTTCCACCTGAAGTGCCCCTACATAACAGATGTGATACCCTGGGGCCAGAGAATGAAGAGAGCAGGAGTAACAGGCAAGACCCAGGAAAACCAACTGTGCAAAGTTGGTCCAATCACCCATCTGCATTAGAACAGGTGCAAACAGAAAAGTACATAGGGTGTTAGTAATTGGAGACTCCTTGCTGAGAGGCCCATTTGTCGTCCAGACAATGTCTCTAGAGAAGTTTGCTGCCTGCTGGGAACTGGCATCCATGATGTCATGGAGAGGCGGCCGAGCCTGGTAAAGCCTGCAGACTGTTGCCTGTTCCTACTGCTCCAAGGGTTACTCAGAAATGTCAAAAGAGACCTTATGTCCCTCAGAACAATGTTAAAAGGATCGGGAGCACAGGTGGTGTTCTCCTCTATCCTCCCAGTTGGAGAAGGGAGGTAAAACTAATTGCTTTATTCATGAAAATATTTATTTCCCCTAGAACTTAATTATCTGTCTCATTGACCATTCTTCATAAAAATTGCCATATTCTTATATCAATATTTCAAAAGCTGTAGAGATTCGGCAGTTTAAACTCTGAACTGGAATGGAAACTTTAAGGAGAAAGTGAACCAAGGCATTGGGAGATAAGGGCAATTTTGTTGTTTCCGTCTAGCGTCTCTCTCTAGGCGATGATGAATCATTAAGGCCTTCACCTCTTGAAAGATACCAGAGAGATTGTGAGAAATAGTGAATACAAAAGAAATCACAGTTCAGTAAACAGCAAAGGAATAACACGCTGTCAAATCAAAGTCTCTGACCCCTGATGCTAGCAAAGGAGACCAGGCCTTAAACTGAACTTACACCACTGTAAGGCAATGTTACTTACGAAAACTTCAGCAGCTGAATTCCTACTGTATCGATGTTCTCAGTGATTTTTGGGTAATTGCTTTGAACTGGGTTTGGGCATGAAGATTGATTAGCTTTCTTCCAATGTTCATCTTCTCAGGAAGCCTGAGTCTGCAGTACATGCTGTTTTGGATCCAAATTGTCCTCCAGAAGGTAACTGAGTTCAATCTTTTACTCAGCAGACAAGGCCACATCTCAAGGAAAGTTTCACTCCTTGATTCTATGGTCTTGGATTTATCATCCTGTTTCTCACATATTAGGATCTGAGTTTAACAGCTCAGGACAGAGGCCTAAAAAAATCCCATGCCAGGATCACTTCCTACTGAGTTGACTACATTGATTCCACTTTAGTCCAGCATGAGTGAGTTCTCCTCCAAGTGTTTCGTCATGAGGGCAGATGACTCATTTATTCACTTGGAGTCCCTGTCTTCTTCATATGTGGATGCAATGCTCATCATGCAGATCACTAAAAAATGAGGTCCTCCATATGGGAAAACCACATTTTGGGAGATGAACAGCCAGTTAAACAGCTTGTGGATTGGCTTTAAGTGTTGCCAACAAAGAAGAACAATCAGCACAAAGAAACAAAAGTCATTTTTCTTAAAAAAGCTGACTGCACGAGAGAAATTTGTTGCAAATACCAAAACCAGGTTTGTTTGTATACACAATTTTTTGTACAATACTTTTCAACCTTCATACAGTCATGTGATAACAGGGCAGCTCTGTCCTTATCTTTCACATTCTATATAATATCTTGTCCCACAGAGATCTGCCCATGAACCTTCTATCTGATTTATAGCAACCCCAGATTGCTCCATTTCCTGAACGGAAGCACTTGCTTGTATACCATAAAGCTATAACGCTACTGAGGTGTACTTACAAGGAAGGTGAAGGCCCAGATGAAAACTGAAGCAGAATGTGAGAAAGACTCCATGAGCAAATGTGGAATGAAAAGCCTTTTTATGTACACACTGGGTCTCCTTGCTGCTCAGACTGCTGTATATCAAGAGCAGCTCCACTGACAACAGTGCAACAACTACTGCAAGAAGAGCTTAACTGGGAGAAAAATAAGGTGTTTATGAATTTCTATTCCTGGTAGTTTTTACTGTGAAATGTTATTGAAACAAGGAAGAATCACTGCTTTCTACCTTCTGTTCTTCCTGAAAACGGTGTAGCACAACATGCAACAGGAGTAAGGTAAAATCACTCAGTCAATAGCATATTCTGTGTTTTATAATATCCCAGCTAAGGCGACGAAAAAGATAGCAGACTGCAGAAATATACCCTGTATTATATAAAAGAACCAAGAGATTAAAGGCTGACTGTGATCTCATTCGCCCAAGATTTAAACTGATGACTCTCATAGATATCAGTGGCCTTAACCTGCATTTACAATGGCAGAGAGGAATATTTGGTCATAAAATCTGAGGTCTGACATTGTGTTAAAGAGAAAAACTAAAAGCTCTTCAATATTCTGCAACATGATAGTCCTTCTATTTGATCTTGGCAAGTTATTCAATTACTTGGTGCCTCAATTTTCCCACTAGTAAACTGGAGATAAGACTTTTGTGAGTGTCACAGTGCCACCGAGAAACTCAATACTAGTGAAATGATTTGAGTGTCCAAATGATAGACACTAAAAATAGATTTTTTTAGTGACATTCTCTGCACGCAACATCAAGATACCAAAGTTTTCCCTCCCTGTACTAGTTAAATAGAAATATTTAAAAATCTTTTCCTACTTAAGATAAGCGCATTTATTGCTCCCTGAAGGGCCCCACTATCTCCAGTGACCAACCGAAATTACATGGAGTTTCTCACTGGCATTTCCAGTCTAACTAGTGAAAATCAATTGTTGAATTTAGCTACAACATGGTCAGTAAATAGACATTCTAATCCAATTTCAAGGTCAGTGCACATCAAGATTAATTAAAATGACATGGTGTGTTACCCATTGTTAAAGAACTGTCTACAATATTCAAGAGGACTCTGAGGACTCCAGCATGCACTAGAGCTATAGAAAAACCAGAAACAAACTTCCTTACTCATAGTTTCAAATCTATGAGGAAAGACTAAGAAGACCTAGAGAGCTCTTATTACTGCTTCCATTTCTATAATTCATAACTTACTAGAAATAATTTACCCAGGGAGTTTCTTGATTAGGTTAAACTGGCTAAACCCAGCACTGTCACCGAAGGAAGGGTCGACCTTTCTCCAGCACCTGGCCTGCTGTGCCCTCCAGCGCATTGCCTCCTGCAAGTGTGAGACTGCGCTGGACCTTACAGGGAACCTGGCCTAAGCTAAAACAAAATGAGAAACAACCTGATTCCTATACTTTGACTTCGTGTTGAGTGTATAATTGCCTGAATTTTCAACAAAATATCAAGATTAATTTTCATCTCTTGCACATTTTTAATCCATACAAAATCATTAAATTTTGTAAAAGTTACTTATTTTCATTGGTAGAAGAGAGACCAGCATCTGCAGTCACTGTGTAATTTAATTACAGGAGAACTAACAATTTTTTTTAGATATTCTATAAAATGACCTCCTGAAGCACATAAAAAAGAAAGTAGCAGGAAGGTATAAATTAAGGTGAAAGACACAGTAGGAGTCAATTCTCTTCTCCCGCCTCCCTAGTTACACCCACTGAATGCAACACTAATATGAGCCTCACTACTTTCCCCTTGCTCCCACTGCCTTCAGTGAGATCTGAGTTTGGCCTATTATCTGACTCACTTGTATTGGATGTGATATGACATCATTTAAGTAATTGTTTGGCCCGATGGGACTCACTTTTTCCACCCACTGGCTTTGTACGCAAGGGCAGAATTAAACCCACTGCATTGACTTTCCCCTGTATCAGCCTGTCAAAAAACATTCAGAGGGCAACATTATTCCTTTTCTTAATTAATAAGAATATAAGCAACTCTTCCTGTGTGAAATATTCATTGAAAATTTGCTTATAAATATTCATAAGTGTTAACAAATAAATTTTATCCTTACGTACAACAGTGACACTTAAGGAAATGAGAATACACACACACGCACACACAGAGCTACGTTGTATTACAAACCACTGCTATTACGACATGCTCCAAATAAGATTTATTTCAGAAGTCCTGAACACAGATCATGACAGTAAGATGTCTCCTTTAGACACATCAATGGTTGTTTGTGGCATAATAACACTACCACGTTTTAATAATTGAACTACTCCCAGCATAAGCCCTTGAACTATATTTATTTCCTCAGTGTTTATGCAGTGATGTATCACACGTTCTTAACAGCAGATGAAATGCTTGTAATGACATTCCTAATGCTGGAAATCAGAGCATTTATGCCCGTTGTAGATTCAAAATTGTCTCCATTTTCCACAGCATCTTAGTACTATAACAGACTTTCACTGGAAAAAAAAAGTTTTTATTTCAAATGGTAGCTGCGTGAGATGCTAGATGAAACTATGAATAGTTCAGATTGTTTTCCTTGCTCTCTCACGTAAAATAGAGCTAACTAGACGATGACAGTTCATTCTGAGGCTCTCACACAGCTGATTTCTGGGCTGGCTGTTCACCAAGCCCAGCCCCATTTTGCTGCCCTGCATTCGGGGAATTCACTCGAGTCCCCGGTTTGGCCAGCGGCTCTCCTGCCTCTCCTGGGTCAGACTCAGACATTCTCCTCTTTCTACCTTTGTACATCTTCAAACAGTTCCTAACATGACCCTGGGGTGGGTTGTTCCTTTGACAACATAACTGTAGCTTTCACAAAGCTGGATGGTTCCTCAGCCCCAAATTCCTGGTGGCCAGCGCAGGAGGTGGGGAGTCCTCTTCTCCCAGTGCTCTTTCTGCTTGTGCTGCTCAGTCAGGGAATTAAAGCAAGGATGAGCTCCTCGTGCCCCAGCTTCTCTATCTTGAAAATGGATATATAACCTTTTGTATCTCATCGGATGAGTCATCTGAGATTTCAAAGGATACATAAAGGTGTCAGATACCCACGTGCTGCTGATGCTTACAGGATGCTGGGTGCTGTGAATCAGTCCTGGTCCTTACAAACATCCTTCAGACGAAGGCCATTACAGGTGCCCTTGCTTTTTCCTCTTTCCATTTCCAGCACTTTCCCTAAAGTGCTTTTGAGCTGCAGAAGCCAGAGAAATTGAGAGATTAAAATGACTGCATTTGAAAAAGAGCAGAGAATTGTGGTCCCAGGCCTGGCTTAAGTGAGAGGTTTTTTGTCCTGCTCTTCATCTCATGAGGCCAAATCTGGGATTCTGTGTACCCCTTCCATTTACAAAATGAGATGACACACTGCTGTGGAGAAGGTACAGGACAAAGAACCTGCAGCCCCCAGTTAATGAGAGCTTTTTCCGCTAGCTCATAGGCACTCAGGAGGCTCGGTGGGGATGCAAGGGCTGACTTCTGAGGGGAAACGGGTCTGTAGTTGTTCAGTGAAGCATTAACTCAGTGTGATGAACACAGCAGAGAGGGGAAGGCACGCTGAAGTGAAGTGAGGATGACTGACTAATGGTTTTGAAAGGGAATGTCTTTACAGGAGAGTAATTAATCTTATGTAGTTAGGATTTTCACATGAAGTTCATAGGAGGGCTGTGAGCAGAGGGAAAGGGCAGGAGCAGTTCAGAGGGACTTTGTGCATTGGCTGGTTTTATATGCACCATCCAGCTTTACTAGGGAGCACGAAGAAATATCTGGATTTTAACCTGATACTCTATGAACTATTGTTAAGAGGTACACCAAAGGCTGTCAGGCATCTACATGAGCAGTCCTGATGGCATCCATGGGTAAGTAAGCAATCAGCAATGTAAAAGCTTTGCTGTAGGGTTTTATTATCTCACCAGATTGATTTTTAGTGTCTGACAAATGAATCATCAGATAAAGCTGTGGCAATTGCCTACCTTAGCAGGCAGTTACTTCCCACGCCTTTGGCTTGCTGACATCCACTGTAGGGTCATTTCTGAACTACAGCAGTTTACCACCTTTGCTGCCACCATCGCTGCAGGCACTGCCCACCAGATCCACAGCTGAAAATCAGCATGGCAAAGGATTTGCTGTTACAGAAAGTCTGAAATTACCACCTGCAGAGTCTTCCTCAGAAAATGAGCCACAAAAGGCCATCAAGTGAATTGCTGCAGAGGGCAGCCATATACATAGGTATAACTGAGATCTTCACTGTGATCTGTAAGTCCTAATGTAGGCTCAGTGTGCAACAGAGTGATGAAGATGCTCAGACTTGTTGATCTGCAGGCTAAGCATGGCCGAAATATATCACAGATATGAAATGACACCAAATTCACAGAGTGGTATTATGAAGACTGGAATTCGTTAGTGTATTGTGGGATGGGGCCATGCTTTATGCTGGCTTTTCTTTCTGCTTACTTAGCATTTCTCCCCGCCCCTCATGTCCTCACACACACCCTGTGAGACAGCAGACATAAAGCAGCTTGTTTGCTGCAGTACTGCATCATTTCTTTGAGTTCAGCTGAGAATTTCCTCACCAAAGGAGATGAATGAAGAGCTGGGAACATGTCCTTATAGATGTTTTCTGTGCAATCATGTGCATGCCCCAACTCCTCTTGGGCATTGGTGGTTACAGCTGTGAACCTTGAGAGCAACAGGTGTATGAGCTGTAGGGAAGGAAAGAGCCAAGGATAAAGATTAGCTTCTGTTGGTAGGAGAAAATAATCACATTACAAGGAGAAGAAGAAAAGAAGAGAAGGAGAGGCAGTTAAAAATTGCAGCCTGACTTCTCACTTGTTCGGTGTCCTTACCTTTGCTGGGGCTCTGGTTTTGAGCTTTTGGATGGGACAGTATCTCTCTCAGTTAACCTCCCACACCAAACTGCACCAGGCAGAGACCATAAAGTAAAAAAAATTGAAAGATCCTTGAAGTCATCAGTGGTTTACCACAGTCCCTGATTAAACTGCTTTGAAAACTTCAGGCTCTGCCCCTCTATGTTTTCTTTCCTCAAGTTCATGGATGGAGGTTGCAGAGGACATTGTGTGTCTGTGTGGAGTCTTCCCTGTCCACATCTGGAGGCAGAAGATGCTGAAGACAGGAGGATGGTTCTGGTGCTAATCACAAAATCTAGACATGCCATCCCTTCTTCTTCAGCCACCACCAAAAAGCAGGTGGTCTGGTTTTTAACCAGCTGCACAAGCACAGCCTGAAATAGGGTTAGCCGCTCAGGAAGGACCAGTAGGCAGCTATAGACCTGTGGTTCAAAGCTGGGGAGGGCTCTGTACAAGGATTTGTGCCAAAGTGCCACATAGTTGATCTGGAAGCACCAATCCATGTGGTGGGAAGAGGTGACTTTGCCATGGAGATGTATATAATGAGTCCCACACCGTAATTCCTGTTCTGAAGGCCAGCAGCCCTGTGTAAATGTTCATGAGCTAAAAGAAATAAGGCAGATAGATATCATCAAACAGAGAAATCTCAGTTTAAAGAGAGCTGTTGAGTCAATAAACCCATTCCCCTCACCCCCCTGCTTTCCATGTACTTAGCCAACACCAGCTGTGGCCCAATTAAACTCAACTGCTTACAGAAATGGGCCTGTTACAAACAAGTACACAATGGATTATGATTGTAATCACTTAAGAGGTCACAGCAGCTCAGTGCTTGTGTTTCCTGATTTCTGTACGAGACGTAGGACCGAAGTTCTGACCCACTTTGAGTAGCTACAGACCCTCCAGCCCCTTGTTGTTTGTTAGGATGGTAAAATACAACTCGCTTGTGGTGTCAGCAAGCAACCTGGCACTCTTCCTCCATGTATTGACTCTCTTAAATTTCTGCAAAAGGTAGATACTGCCATCAGATTAAGAAGGAGTGCATGAGAGAAGCAGACAATAAGATTCCTACTTACAATATCAATATGGTCATAACTCCAGGCTACTAACTCAAGTGAACTAAGCCATGAAACGGTGGAAACACCTCGGTCCTGGTGCAGATGGGAAAAGAACCTGCACAGCCAAAGATCCTACAAAGTAAAATGCTTATGATGGTTTTCCTTGTGCAGCTTAAATCAGTGTCTCCCACGGCGAGGTCAGGAGTGTGCCTCTGCTGTCCTGCTGCGACCAGCACCCTGCGGTGAGCACGCTGCCTCCTCCGTGGGGACACCACTTGCTCTCCAAAATGGTTCAAGGACTTCAGGCTTTACGCCTGGGGGGAATAAATTCTCCTGGTGTGCATGATGTTTTACAATGGCATTTAATATTTTGCTGTTTGAGACATGTAATTGTTTTCTGTCACGACTCTATCAATCCTTCCAGGTAAGAACGATATTACAGACACTGGGTGCAGCCCTTTTTCTTCTTTTGAGTTCTTTTCTGAAGATCTTTCTTTATTGGGCCTCCCTCAAGGCATTAGCCTATAATCTATAATGCCATCTGCTTTGCTGGGCTATAAGCCAGGTCACTTTATTAAATCAGCATGGAGTAATTTACAGCATTGTTTTTGCTGAGTGACAGAACTGTATCAGGGAAGCAGAGACAAAGATGCTTTTGTGCTAGAGCAGAATAGCACATGCATTTCAGTTATCATGTATTTCAGCAACAAAAGGGGGGAAAATGGGGTTCCCCTTCTCTTGGAATGTTTTTCCTTCCTCTTTGGTTTCTGAATGATATTGTGATCTTCAAAATTGCTGCTGAATGAGCAGCACTGTGGCAGGGCTGGGTTTTGGAAGTGAAAAGACCAGTGGCATTTTTAGGATGTAGGGCTGAGGTGAGGATGAGGATGTGAGAAGCTACAGCACAAAAGAGCAGGAGACATTCATTAAGTGTGAGAACCAGATAAAATCTCTCTTTTATTAGAAACTTATTCCAAGCAGAATCTGCCTCTCCTCTGCGCCTGGTCCTTTAGCTAAACTCACTTGTGGCTGCTGCTACTTTCTCTGGGAAAGAAAATGTGAAGTGACTACTAGAGAGCCACACTTTATATTAGACAGATATACTTGAAGCTGTCTTGCTCACCTGTCTGAAAGGCTGTAAGAAAATAGCTACATGATGTAGCAATCCCAGTTCTTGCTTTACATACATATAAAAGGAAAAACTGAATATCTTCTAGTTGGAATAGCAGCTAACACCTTCACTATAAAAAAAACACTTGAAAGAGTTGAAAATTCCTTCCAAAGGCTTGTAAAGGTTTAATTAAATCTTTTGTTGTTTTCCACCCTCTGGTCTATATTTTGCTCATTTTCACATTGGACAAGGGGCTATTTTTTTATTCTTTTTATGAAATTAATCTCAATCAATATTTACTAGGGCTCTGGGCATAGAGAGGCTAGAATATATAATTGTACTTGTTAGTGGTATGAATATTGAGCATTACACAGAAATTGAGCGATGTTAAAAGAAGCAATACATAATAAAGATAATCCATCAAATGAAAACAACAACAAGAACACCACCACTAAATAATAATAATAATAATAATAATAATAATAATAATAATAATAATAATAGCAGCAAACAGGATGCCTGCAGGCTGTCACAGTTATTGTATCTCAGAACAGAATTGGAAGAGTACTTAAGTTAATTTTGCCAAATATTATTTAATATTAATCTATATTATTGAGTATAATACAGAGTAAACTACCTGGAATCCACTTAAGGAAAGTCCAGGTAACACCCCTCTGAATCTCTAGGACTTACAATGAGCAATCAGATGGAAAAAATCCAACCAATAATGACCAGGCCAGTGTTTACAACCCATGAACCTGTTGTAAGCAGTCTAGTGATTGCAAAGTATCTTTAACAACACAGTGTAAGAAGCCCCAGGATTACCGGCAGCTTTACAACATACAGGTAGCAATAAAGCACCTTTCAAGCTTTTATGAGCCATGCAGGTTATGAATGCATGTTACCCAGGTCACGAATGCACTAAGAGTAGTCAGGCACTCACCAAAATATACAGATTATTTCAGGGAATTTTAATCCTGCAAGACTAGATTTCATCCTCTGATGAGATTAAAGAAATGAAAAACACTACTAACAAAATAAAAGGAAGTGTTGGAGAACCTCCCTTGGTACGAACTGATGTGATTCTACTGGAATTACTGTCTAATGGAACCTGTTTTTGCAATTTTTCCTAATTTACATTGGAATATTTAGGTTCATTGGCTTGGGAACTCAGGAAAACTATCATCTTTTGGAAAACTCCAGTCTTACCTCTTCAAATGGATGAGAAATTATCTGAAGGGATCATTTGCCATTGCTTTTGTGTGTAGCTGAATCTGAATAGGAAGTTGCAAGGATTCTGAGTCATAGCAATTTTCTATTTCCTTCATTCTTTTAATTTTTAAAGGAGCTGGTTGGAACATTTTTAGTTTATGATGATGTAGGCTAGTGTTGTAATACATTCAGAGCCTCAGGACATGAGGTCCTTGAGAATTAAGGGTGAAGAGAGGCGTATCCAAAAGCTGGTTTTGTTTTCCATGCATCAGAGACCTTGTGAAAACAACACTTCTTAATATAACTTTGCCCAAAATAATGTCACTATTGTTAAATTAATTATTGTGTTCAAATATCCACCATAATTTTGTTAAAAGCTAATGAAACCAGCTTGGATAAATGTGTTGGTAGCATTATACTGCGATCTGATCACCTACTGTCATTAAGTATGAAAGCAATTCTTCAGCTTTAACTGAATCTACAGCCAGTCTGAAAACTCTCTTACTGCATTTTTTAATATTCTTGTCTTCCATTACTCTGGCTGAGCAACTTAAAGGCAAATTGTTGTATTAAGGGCAGCAATGAAAAATGAAAATGTCCTTGTTAACATAAACACTGTTAAGTAAAGTTAAAGGAAATCTTCTAAATTTTCAGATCTGTTGACGTTTGGGGTTTTCAGCATCTTCCCAGTAAGTGATATCCAAAGACTTAAGTCTCTAAAGACTAAATGAACAGAAGAAAACAGATGAGACCACCCTGAGAATTTTGGATGCACAAAGAGATTTCATTAAAGAGGGTAGAAAAGGAAAAAGGATGGAAGAACTCTTCTTCTAGTATAATGGAATAAAATATAATATAATAATTATTAATAGTATTAGAATTATTTTTCTAAGTATATGCTTATGATGGAATCTGAAGTTTTAGGGCTACAATAAGAGAGTTGTATTTTGCCCAGAGCAGAGTTCATTCTCTTTTAAACCCTATTAAAATCACATAGATGCATCCATCAGCTATTATACTGAGAGAATGTGATGACAGGATACATCTTAAGAAAAGGAAAAGACAAAGGATGGCAAAGAGAGGTAGGATTAGTATAGATTATGAAATTCATTTGTCTGCATGAGGGACATTCACTGAGCTGTAAGATTTTTAAATTAAATTGAACTTCAGATGATCTCCATGTGTGCAGTCTCTGAATAATCCTTATCTTCAGGTGCTTTTACAGAAGGTGGAGGAGCAGTTCCCCAGGGTCGCTTATCTTGTGAAAGCTACCCTGCACGCTAAGCAACTCCTCTATCACTGATGGCAGTTGGCAGTGTTTTCCCAAGGCTATCTTATTTCCAATTCTTGAGTACCTAATTATTTTCCCAAGTTTTTTCTTCTATAAGAATTCAAAACCTCGTCACTCAGGATTAAAACAGTGATAGATCAGAGTCTTTTCAGAAAAAGAGATTTCTGCCTGGTTCCTTGAACTGGAAATTCATATTTCTAAAGTTATAATTGAGTCACTGAAGGGTTTGGATTCAAAGAGTCAAAAGTATCAAAGTCAAAAATGAAAAGTGTTATCAGTGGCCAAAAGGCTGATGCAAAATGGTCTGATAGGGTGGAGTAATTACCTGGCTAAAATCCAGAGTAAAATCATTATCCTCAAAAGGAATGCTTGCTGTGGATTAAGGGCACTGACTCGTTGCATTGAGAGGCTTCTCATAGCCTTCTCATGAAAGGCTGCAGACTTGCAAAAGGGTAGCAGTCTTTGACACAAACGTGTGAAGAAATCAAAAGGGCAAGTCCTATCCGAGAATAGCGATAGGTAAGGTGTTTAGCCAAGCATGGTCAGGGATGCTTTTAAGTGTTGGCTGGACAGAAAAATACAACTGGTAGAAGACATTTTTCTATCTATTTTGCTAACAATATTTTAAACAAAAAAAAAAATCGTACTTCTCATGTGATTTTACTGTAAGCTTGTATTTCAATAAGAATGCCTTTTTTTTCAGAAGCTATTTTTTAATTTGCATAGTGCTGGGAACACTGGCAAAATGTTCTGTAGAAATCAGCACCTTGAAAGTAGATTTGCAAAAATTTAAAGGGAGGGAAGATAAAAACCACATTATTTGTCCATGAAAAAAATCTTGCATCTTTAACAACAGAAAAGCTAATTTAATTCAAAGAATAACACTCATATATGAAACAAATCTGTTCTGACTGGAGGGGAGATGCCCTTGAGAGATCAAATAGCCTCTTAGACTTCCATAGCTTGAAGAGTTCTGTTCTTTCCAAGGGAAATGAACCCCAGGAAGATTGCAGCTGCAATGGTTATTTCACATTGTGCCTAAAACACGGGAATATGCTTCTGAATAGATTCCCTGGAAGGGTGAGAGCTTGGTGTCTGCCACTCATAGCACCCTTAACCTCTCTACCAAGGTCATCTCAGAAGGCCTCTTGCACTGGTTCCTCTCTGCGGTGCTGAGGAGTGCTGACGCAGAAGGAAGACCTCGTTACACTCCTCTTTGCCTGTGTACCTGTGAATTTGTGACACCTTCACATCCAGGCAGATGCAACACTGTCCCCTCTTTGCTTCTGGCTAGTGGAAAACCAATACAAATAGGAAGCTGTGCTCAAATATAACAGCTCACGGTGCAGGCTGAATGGAAAGAGTCGACCTCCCTTTATATTGTGGGAAAGGGGAAGAGATGCCTTCATTAGAAGCTGTTCAAACACAGTAACAAAATTTAACGGTATATAGCCTCTTCTGGGGGGACAATGTTGAACTGCAAGGTATTTGACATGAGCAAGCCTCTGAACAAGCTGTGATGTTTTATCTGGGCAAAGCCTCATAGAAATATTCTTCTGCATTCCTGGCCTTCAGCTCTTTCTAACCTGCTGAGTGTCTCTAATGCTTTTTTACCTGGATGGGGGTGAGTGTGGATGAGGCCCCCATCCTCTCAGAAGATGAGACAGCCCGGGTTTATAGAGCTGTTTGGAGTGCTTTGTGGTCTGGGTTTGTGGCTGAAAACATGAAAAAGTACAGAAGAGGGCTTAGAGGGAATATGCAGAGCTCTGGGAAATGCATCATGTAGTAAGAGACTAAGGGCATAATCTACTTGTTATCCAGATGGAGACAAAAAAGGGAGTAGATGAGTGTACAGCCTGTTTGGAAAAGATAATTCTCACAGTAAATAACACTTTAATCTAGCAAGAGAAGAATCAGGAGTTGGATGTTTTAAAGTAATAAAGCATTGGAATAATGTAGCCAGGGATATACAGAGTTCCTCTTCATGTGATACTCTTCCTGTAAAACTATGCCTTAGATGAATCAGAAGTCATTGTGCAAAGCTGAAATTATCAGGAAAGGTGTCTTACCTGTGCTATGCAAAAACTCAGAATAGATGGTCATAATAGTGACTTCTACTCTTAAAACCTGTATTCCTTTTCTTTTTTAAGTGAAAAAGAGTATGTGGCAAGGAGGACCTGGGAAATATACCAGTGCATTTGGTCATCTAAAAATGATTGCAAGATCTGGAGCTGCAAAGACATGGCCAGATGCTGAATTCTAGATTAGCAAAGGAAAGCATAACTTTTTAAAAATTTCTATACAGAGCTCAGTCACAGCTAATTGTTGATACAGTCATTCTCTTTCTCATTCTTCTTCACGACTGCTGGGGAAGGTGCCCAAAAATAAAAGCGCATTTAAAATGGCTTGCTTGAGCAGAGAATGATCTCATGACTTGTGTCAGATCATACAGGAATTTATGATTCTCCCAGTCTGGGTTTAGTGCCTGATCCAGAAGTCCAACCTTCCTCTCTGCTTAGTGACACCATGCAGTCTTTTCTCTTTGCCGTTAAAGAAAATAGGAAAATGAACAATTTATTTCCTCAGTTTGAGCCCATCTGAGTTCAAACATCAAACACTGAGGGCCTGAATGGTACTTGGAACAAAAGGGAAAGAAAATCCACCTTGCGCAAAACAAACAAGAGGAAAAAAGAGCATTTACCTTGCAGTGGGTTCAACAAATGACTAACAGTGGTGCTGTGATTTCACACAGTTTTCTGGTGAACTTGCATTAACAGTGACATTTCAAAGAGTGGAACACAAACTACATGATATTTACATCCCGGGGCTTTCCTGCAGTATAACCCCCAATGGCGTGATGATTCTCTGCAGCCAAGAGAGAGAATTCAGTAATGGCAGGAGAATGCGTTCCTGCTGCGAACAAGATGGTTAATAGATACCCAGCCATTTGTTGGTAGCATACTGAAGGATTTCTATGAAAGCTATGAAGCTCGATAGCTTTACATTGCCTGGGCTGCAGCATTGCAAGCAGTACCTTGCCCCCATCCTGAACATCTCCTGGGCTTGAGTTTTTAAATTTTTGTAATCTGTGAAATGTCCTGTTACCATTCATGTGGAAAGGCTACGTCATACTGAGCAGTCTGGAGCGGTAAACATGCCCGATGCCCTCTTCCTTCTACAGACACAGACAGAAACAGGGGGGAAGGGAAGAGGCAGATGTTTGCAGCTCTTTGACAGCCAGTCCCTTGGAAGATGCCTTGTTCTATATATAGTACCTGCATACAGTTTTCAGCTGCTCACACCTTGCAGCAGCGAAGAGGAGAAGCTTTGGATTCAGTTCAGGTGCAGCTCTTCGAGGAGAAAAAAGGGGAGGGAGTTTTGTTTCTGAAGGACAAAGTTCCCTCAAGCCCCACTGACTGGGGGCATCATCTGGCGCAGGGACACTTGCAGGGCACCACGAGACACAGGTGATTTCTTTACCCAGTAGTACCTTCTGTGGGACTGGACCAATTGACGCCAGCTCATTCGAATTATTATTTTTAGAAGAACACTGAAAAGGTGCCAAAACATCACCGCTCTGGCTCAGGGGCTGTGCAAATCACAAAGGACATAGTTTATCTTAAGTTTTTCCATAACATGTAAAATCCATCCATGATGGATTCTCTTTCTGGAGAGCTGTATCCTAATCTATTTTCTTCCCCATTCATGGATGTGTCTGGCCCAAGCCCCAGCCTTGTGCAGCCCAAACAGCTCACCCAGAGATTTGTTTGTCAGGCCTCATCATAAAACAAGCTTCATTTACCTCCCTAACTCTTCCTTTAGCAAGGCTCTTGTAGGAATGGGAAAATGAAAAATGTGCAAAAGCAGGGTCCGCTTCTGTGTTAGAGACCCCCAAAGACAGAGACACACAAGGAATTTGGAACATTTACCTTCTGAACTTTTAAAATACGAAAACCTTCAGAGGTTGATCCATAAATAGCCCCTTGTCAGTTAGTCAGCTGTGAATATTTCTGCTGTTATTGTACAGATCTTGCAAGCTCAAGTCAGTGGCTAAAAAAATACTAAGCACAATGACTTTTATTCCATTGTTATTCAATACACATCTCAGGAGAGGTGACTAAGAGGTGAAAGAGGGATTTCAAAGTACCTTAACTCTCTAATTTTGCACACAAAAAATAACTTTGGTGCAGAACATCATTTAAGATCTGGCTGAAACTCTTATAGGGAATAATTCTCTAATAAATTTGGTCTTTTTTCCTCCTAGGCTGAATTTACCAAAAAATAACAACAAACCAATAAATATGTTTGTTAGCTGCAACTACTCTAACCCTATGCAAACACATTTCAGTTTATGGTGTATTCTTGAGATATTATTATGAAGAATAACACTGCTCAGTCAATATACAAGCTGTAGAGCTATGGGAAGTTGATGAGTGACTAGTTCTGATTGTTAACACAAATTTAAAAATTCATATGCAATTAAACGCATCCGTACAGGTAAGTGTTTCTTCCAAATGCTTACAAATTAAGTTTAATTCATTAGTATTATTTGTAGGATGTATTAACACAATATATTTCTGTTCTAGGTAAAGATATGTAAAGTACTTTGGGATCTAAAGGATTTAAAAGGTTATTTTGCCGTGTTGATTTTCATAATAGCCTATCTTTCTCTATATCAAAACCAGTGCACTTAGCTCAGACACTTCTGTATGCTATACAGTGCAGTCATGGACACTGTTTCTCCATGTATTTGTCAATGTTTAAGTAATTTTGACTAGGATGTGTACTACGGTAAGTGTTGTTACCATAAGTAGATGGTAATTTAATTCAGTCTGCAGTGCTGTCAGAGATTTCATCCCTCTGTGACAAAAGAAGGGCAAAAATCACTGTACCAGTGTCCACAGAAGAACAATACCCCACCAAATACACAAACATTAATACCTTTAACACCTCCTGTAGGCCACCTTCTTCTTGCAGATTATTTTCTGCATGTACGAGCATACTTCATTTTGCAAGCCTTCAGCTGAAATCAACAGCATTTTCTTGTGAATATTTACTCTTGGATATCTTATTGAATCGCCACCTTTGATGGGTAGACTCAATTTTGATACATTAGGTAAAAAGAACACAAAAATGCTGCACTTACTGCATGAATAAATCCCTTTTCATTTTCTCAGATCTCTGTTTTTAAGCCATCAACACCAACATTTTATATTCATAGGGGAACTCACAAATGCCTCCTCTCCTCTCCTCTCCTCTCCTCTCCTCTCCTCTCCTCTCCTCTCCTCTCCTCTCCTCTCCTCTCCTCTCCTCTCCTCTCCTCTCCTCTCCTCTCCTCTCCTCTCCTCTCCTCTCCTCTCCTCTCCTCTCCTCTCCTCTCCTCCTCCTCTCCTCACGTAATATTGGGAGGTATATGTCATTAATATCTTTAGTAATACCCAACTTTTATCGTCAATGAGCCAAAGACAGATTTAGCTGGCAGTTTTTGGTGGTGTTAGTGCTGTAAGAAGCATGTGTGACCAGAGTGAATGTGTTTCTGGGTCAGTGACACTTCAGCACTTGAACAGTGCAAAATTAGGAGCTCAACCTGAGAAGGGGCTTCAGGGTCTCCACAAGCACTCCTACATGTCAATGTGAGCCGAAAAATGTTTATTTTGTAGCAGAAGGCACGGAAGAAGCTCAAATATTTCAGCATGGGTACTTAAGACCGTGACTCCATGGGAGGTGACTCACTGCCTTGCACTCACGCTGCTCACCCTCAGGTTCTCTGCATCTGAATTTCTGGACCTACTGGTATTCAGCCCAGTTACACACACTGCAGGATCCCACCAGCATCCTAGCCTCAAAATCTTCTCTCATTTTTGGGAGTATAGCAGTGGGATAGCCCTTGCTATGGACATTCCAGGTTCTGCGCTGTTCACCTAAATGAAAGGCAAAGTTTCACCCACACCCCTCCCAGGGTGGCAGTTTGCCTGGTCTGATTTGTGAGAGGAAACTGGGTGAGTGATGGGTCTCCAACAGTGCAAGGAAAAGTCTATCAGATGCAATCAGTCAAAGCATGGGAAGCAGCAGGATATTATAATTTTAACAGGTACTATAATGAAGTTGCCAATGTGAATTGTTGTCAGCTCCTCTTATGGTGCCGCCTGGCCTGGCCACACGCCTTGCACAGAGCAGGTGCTGCAGCCCAGGTCACGATAGTGGTCATGGACAGACACAAAGGACACGTGGACACCAAGCCATAATGTGCTCCCAGTGATGTGCAGTGTGGATACTACAGACACATTACTCCAGGGGTGCTAAGTCTGGGCAGCATCGAGGAGACCCACTGGTACACACTAGCTGACCCAGGGGCCAAGAATCGCTCCCCACGCTTCTCTGCAGGCTGCAAACAGAGAAAACCCGTCTCTCACTGGTTTTAGTGCAAGCCCGGTATCACTGACGATCTTTCATGGCTACTGGTTAGGTGCCAAAAGATGAATTGTCAGCAAGCTCACTCTAGAATATTGTACAGCTACGGCATTTTATTTCCCAGCAATACATATGGACACACAGTTTATTGCTCCTTTCAGTTTATTGCTCCTTTCCTTTTACATTTTCCCCCCTTTTTTCATCCCTAAAGTTTTTAATGTAGTTTCTCTTTCAGAATTCATTTTCCCTGAAGGCTTAATATTGTGCTCTTCTCAGGATTAGGAAGAAGGTGATCTTAATTTGGGACTCCCATTTCATTACTACAATGCTACTGTGTTTATTAATTGTGGGGAATAGAGTGAAGCAGGTTGAACATTATAAATAGCATTTTAAAGGATTATTTTGTTCACCTTGGTGTACAATAAAACTTTAATGGCAATGAATATTTTTGTCCCTAGCTTCTAGCTTTTCACATAATTTAGGGAATTAGTTTTTCTTCTGGACCTTATTTTTCTCCTGATACATGCTGTATTTCTCAGAAAGCTATAAGAAAGGGTGTTATGGATAATAGATGTCCTCAGGGGCCCATCACAGGAAAATGCTTCAGGAACTGAAAAGCCAACTATGATGATGGCCTTCGTTTCAACAGTCTTTGGTGGTAACACTTGGGCTTTTGTCACAATTCTGATATATTTTTCATTTCAATGTAGGTATCACTTTGCTTGCACTGTTGTTAATTTAAGTCTTTTACTTTCATCGAGGGAGCTCATGCTTACACAGTGTTTATATCCACTCAAGCTGAGCTCCTCAGGTTTCAAATCTTTTTAGGATGGCAGAAAGTAGCCAGGCTGGGAGAAGTGGCTTCCTAGATATGTAGTTACATGAGAGAGAATGAAGCTTCCTTTAACAAGCAACAAATTATTTCCTTTTCAAAATCTCCAACAAAAAAAAAAAGGCTTTGTATTGCTTAATATATATTTTTATTTTCCATTTATTTAATTGCTTTTGGAAAGTGAACCTAACAAACAGAGGCACTGTTGGAAACAAAAGGCAGTGATTTGTCACTGACAGTTCATCACTAATTAGCATCTTATTTGGTCTGAAAGATTGAGGGGAGAGTAATCAGAGAAGACTGAAATGAAAAACCCAAAGTGAATGTAGAAAAATATATCACAACGCCCACGCGCAGCCAAGATAGCAGTAGGCAAGAAGCATCCTCCGATTACGCAGGCCAGGAGCGTGCAGCCAGTGACCACACAGACAGATGCAGACAGACAAGTCTATTTTAGGCCTGAGCTCTGGAAGTTCGGGATAACAGGTCTGCCTTTGCATGCCACCTCATGCACCACATCGCTGCTGTGAACAGGACAGCCCCCGGGAATACAGCCATACAGAGGTTCACGAGCCAGAATAAAGCCATGCTTCGTCAACCGCTTGTTACGCATTTCCATGAGGAGAAGGGGAAAAGAAAAACAAAGGCAACCTCCACCACCGAACCCAAGTGTTTGATTTGTCAGCTGAAAGTGGTTCATTTTGTAAGAAAGGGTTCATTTTGTAAGAAGGGTTTCGCCAAGGTTATGAGGGTTATCAGTCTATGATTATTTTACAATGAGTATAATATCATTATACATTGTGCTTGCAATTGAGTGGATGCAGGTCTAAATGGAGGAGACAGGGAATGGGGTTTGCAAAGCGGAGATGAGGTATGTGTTGTACCAGCTGCTGCTCCTGGGAGGGGGGCAGCAGGGGAACCTCCTCAGTAAATCTGAATCTGCCCGAGAGACTGATGAGCAAAGTATTATCTACATTAGTGGTAAGACAGCTCCACTCCTCAACAATCTACAGCGACAGGCAGTTCAGGGAAAAGGCAGGAGAATTGCCCCTATTTCACAAATGGATAACTGGGAGCAAAATTAAGCATGTTGCCCAGATTCAATACTTGAGCAGGGCCCCCAGGTGTTCACCAGGAATCAAACTTGCCCTTGCCTTCATATGTCTACAGTCCTGGGAAGGTGTTTTTAGGTGCTATCTTATTCGCTGGAGCTGATGCAGTGTTAAGGAGCAGACATACTGTCCTGTCTCCCAGGGAGATTTGTTTTTCTCATGCTAGTTTTTCTGTTAAGATGAAAGAAAAGTCTCTTGTTAATGAAATCATATGGTCCTTGTTTGGATGCAGAGAAATATAATGAGAGTCTAAAGTAAATGCTGTGAACCAAAGTGGAAGCCTACAGGTAATCTAATTATTCAAGGTTTGGCCAAATATTAAATCAGTGAAGATGGAATTTAGCAGGTTCTGAATTATCACTTGAACAGCAGCTAGAAAAATAGTACAACACCATCTCTTGCTGTCTTTGATTAGCTGTCACACTGAAATATCAGAAATAAGGTCATTGTGGAAAGTTAAACTCAGACCCTCTCAAAGCTAAACATGTTTGGTCAGAATATCTGTGTGAGAATAAGAAACCCAAGGTATGGAAAGATATTTGTTGCCCAGTTTTTGACCTCCAAGTGTATTTTGAGCTAAATGCTTGTATTTCCCCATGTGCATGTCTCTAGAACTGAGTAGTAAAAATTTAGCCCTTACTAAAGGGGTCTGAGATCATGAAGCTGGACAAGGTGGGGACCCCCAGTCTAATGCAATGGACACATCTCATATGCACTGACAGGATCAGGCTCTTCACAAAAATAATCAAAGAGTGGAAAAGAAGGCTGAAAGGGATATAATAACAGGTTCTCTTCATCATCTCTTTGGAAAATAAAGATTATGGCAGGATAAAACTTATATACACCATCTAAAAAAGACAATGGTGTAATCTGTTCTTAAAAGTCCCATAACGTCTCAGAAAAACTACCCCAGTGTTTTATGACCCTGCTTTCTTTTAAGAACGGGTGCACTCCAGAGCCATTGTTGTAAGTACCACAATGGAGTACTTACATTGGAGATGGATCTCCCCAGAAGGTTGGTGCACTCCTCAGCTTGAGGAAATTCAAGCATTAGCCACGTATCATGACATGCTGGGCATGCTGCTAGGGCAGAAAAAGATAGGCAGAGAGAGAAGGGGAGGGTCATGGGGAAAGGTGAAGGCATCATGGGGCAGAGGGAGTCCTTCACGTAACCTTGCTTCCAGGATTATTTTGCTTCTTTTTTTCTTTTCTTTTTTTCTGTTGGTCTCAAGCATTAAAATTGCATAACTGCCCCAGAAGAGGGCAGTTTCTGGGTAGGGGCACCTGAATCAATAATCCACTCAACCCAAAGGGTGTTACACCACAGCCTGTTACAGGAGCTCCATAATCAGACAGTAGCTAGCTATCCAGCTTCTTCCTGACCACAGCAAGCTAGAAGTTCACTAGGTTTACAACTTCTGAATATTGTGCAAAGGACGCTCAAATCAGTCTCTAACCCAAAGTCCCACACCGCAGTGACTGCATCAAAGCTGGGAGCCAGTGCTCCACAGCACTAATCAAGCATCTTAACCACAAAAACATTCTTACTTCTGGTGTGACAATAAGAATTTCCCCTTATACAGAGGTATATTTAAGAATCACCAGGGTGACTCTATAGCATTAACAAAGTTGCTATGGTAATTTCATAATTAAACATCACTGTAAATTGCCAGCCATGATCCTCACACAAATGAATATTTTTTGGAAGTGTGTTTTCATTTTGGCAAGTCTTAATTTATGCTTTAGCCTTACTGCTCCTGCTGTAAGAAGGATTTACATGCCACACAGAGTGAGAACTATTGCTGCGGGTACTTGCCTCACTCGTGATGAATGAACCACACCAGGGTCCCTGGATCTGTCACAGCAGGAAAGTGCGTGGTACAGTGCTCTGGGTGTGGGGATCGTGGTGTGACTGGGGAAGGGAAGCCTCCATTCTTGTTCAAAAGCAGAGTTAACCACCTACCTCCCTTTTCATGCTCAGCTGAGCACCCTGACTAGGTAACTGGAAAATCACATGCGTCCACAGTCTGGGAGGCTCAAGTGTTTTGCAGCTGTACCTCATGGAACTGGTTGACTCAGCTTCAGCATTCAGTATTTTCCAAATGCGGCCACTTGGTCAGGGACCTAAGCTCTGACAGACAGGGCTCTGACTAGCTGCACTGAACAGACAAATCCATGAAACCGCCTTGAACTCCTTTCAATGGTTTTGATGATTGCTGCTTTGCTTCTCTTACATCCCACCATCCTTAACTGGTATCAGTCATGAGTAAGTTGCCTTCATTTTCACATCTCTTATCCCCTCTTTGTCTTTCATTTGTCATTTCAACCAGAAATCAGCTCCTGCTGTCCCTCAGGCTGCAGTGTCCGTCTCTCTAGATCACATCAGATTTTCAGACAAGTACTTCCCTGCTCCCCCCCATGTGGCTCTTTGTGCTTCAGAAGAGTTCACCAACTTCCACGCAACTACATCACCGTTTTAAAGTCCTCCAGTTGCCGGGATGTTCTAAAAAAATTTACTAAATTAGGTGCCGAGATTACTATATATCCCACAGATGAGTATTGGCTTCACCATCTCCTTGCACAACCTTAACTGTGCCTATTATCTACTAAGAGAAAGGGCCATCGTTTTGTCCTGTTTGTACTATGACCAGAATAAAGGGTCCGACCCTTGCTGCAGTAGCGCACCTCTGGCTCATAGTTTCACACACTGTATAGATCACACGCAGTGGATCCCTTATACCCAGTGTAACTGGTTTCTGGTGCCTGGTGATACTGTTCACTGTAATCGCTTCTAGCTCTCATGACACTTGTCACATCACCTCTCTGCAAACTTTGGATGTGGAGTTAAAGCCTGCTGTTTGCTGTGCTTTGCTGTTGCAGCCACAAATGCTCTCATAAATAAGAGCAGTCTTTCTGAGCAAGAAACTCAACAATGTGCACAAAGGAAAGAAAGAGTGATTTTTCCTACAGAGAACTTACAAAAGGTATGAGAAGAAAGCAATTTTGCATGAACTGACTTCTACATAAATGTCTCACTTTAATTATGAATAAAGGAGTTTCTGAATGGATGAGCTTACGGAAAACCTGAAACTACCGTCCTTCTGCTGTTATAATATTAGCAAGAATAAACTACTTAAAATGCAAACAATTTCTAAAAGGCCCAAAAGAATGTTTTCTTCTGTTTTAATAAACTACTTTATATTACCATGTTTATTGCCACTATTGTTTACTTTCCTGTATGTGTTGCAGCACTTAAAATTCTTCTGAAAACCTCATGCACTTTTTATAAGAGATTAACTGGGGCTGTGAGACCGTCAATAACCTCCCTGCTTGGTCGTAGGGTTTCAGCATAGGCTTTTTGTTCATTCCACAAGGGAAATGCAGTCAGAAATGCTGATCTTCAGTCAAGTTTCAAATTGAAGTTTGCCTTTCTTCCTCCATCAGACTCATAGACAGGAGTATTTAAAACTAGTATGAGTATGAGCAGAAGTGCCTCCAAATACAAGCGAGTAGGGAGCTGGTGTGAGCAGACACCAATAGCCAGTATTGTCCAATGCAACCTATTACATGCAATTCTGCTTATAAAGGCCATGTTAAAGAGTGAAATCAGAGCAGATGAAACTGTGTGTTTATCACTCCTACACTGAGATCCCAAGTCATCCAAGAACTGTGAGATTTAGCTGCTTTACCTTTGAATCCCAAACCAAAAAAACGTCTTCAGTATAAGAAGAAAGCATCATCAGAGTTTCAAAACTGACAAACATCATAGCTTTTTCACTATACTGTATAGCTACACGATGTAAATGTGTACTATATACAAAGACTCTGCAGTATCTGAATGTTTGAGTCCCATATCCTATTGTCTTTATTAGTGATAACAGATAAGTAAATCTGAACTACCTGGGGGAGACTTTGGAGAACTGTAGAAATCAACTAACCTTTCCTTGAGAAGAATGGATGAAATAGCTTTGTCTCTTTTCTGTATGTGTAATATGACATACAAAACATAGATATGTATGACTAGAAGCACAGTCCCTTAATACTTACAGCATAATATACACATATATATACTTCTGCCATGACTTATACCTATCAGCCCCAGGGTACCCTCTGAGATGGCACGTGCAGGATCATGTTTTCATTGAATTAAATCTGATATAATTGTAAAAATATTATGACAAAACCCTGCTCTGGTGAAGGTCAGCCTTATTCCCTTCAGGAGTATCAAACCTACTTCTACATGATCTGAGAAAAGTCACTGAGGGTGAGGAAAGGAGGAAAAAGGTCTCATTTCTCCCTTTAGCTACATGACATAATTGTGCTGGTAGTCGCTGACTTAATGCAAAAGTCCTTGAGTTTATCTCCCAAAGTACCACTTGGTAACCTAGGATCATTTCACTGTCCACTTGTATAAAATGCTGGGAGAGAAGGATGAAGTTGAATAGGCTCTTCAGGTAGAAGAGCCTAAATATCCCTAACCCGGGATATTTGGCACTGGACCTGCTGACTGCACACAATCCAGCTCATACAACTGTGCTGGGGCTCCCCTCTTCCACCATCGGGGTTTCTGTCTTGCAGGCACCCTGGGGAACCTGCAGTTAACTCGAGGAATGCATTTTGCATCCAGCTCTGGGTTGGCTGCACGTCGTTGGCAGGACAGGACTTCAGACACTGAATAAAGGACGGAGAACACCTTGGGTGGTTGCTTCAGAGCAGCAGCCTGCACTGCTGTTGACAGCTGCAGGCAGTTTAAAATATACAGCTCCCAAACAGACACATATATAACATTTACAGCATTTCTAATTAAGTCAGTGCTGGAATTAAATTTTGCCTCAAAGCTTGTTTCATAATAAATCTCCAACTGGCAGCACTGCACCTTCCTACATTTTCTACCATCTGAAAAAAGAAATACTTGGCAGAGGAATAGCATGACCTTCAAATATTTTCAGTGGCTTGCAATCACGTAATAGATGTATGCAAGGGTTAAGCAAATTGGATCCTGCCTGTCTCCTGCTGTGATGCAGTTTCTCTAATCAAGTATAATTAAAAAAGAAAAAAAGAAACAGCAATACAATACCATACACATAGAAATAGTAATCACAGCGGCAGCAAAGTCACTTTTATGCAGTGGCAGCACTAAATACTCACAAGCTGTTGCTCACATGAGTGATGTTGTTCATGGAAACAATCCACTGTTTTTTCTGAGGCTACCTGTCTGAGAAAGGATTCGCAGAATCAAGTCTGTGAACAGTGACAGACTTCTGGTTCTGTCGCAAATGTAATTTTCACATTGTGATTATTATGTTAGACCAAGTGACATTAAGATTTTAATTTATTTGCTTCTTTTTATTTAAGTGGCATTCGCCAGATGAGTTGCAGAAAAACCTATGATTGTTGGTAATAGTTGGTTCTGGTTCCAGATGAATTCCCATACAGGCAAAAAAAAAGAAAAGCTCTGATGAACACAAATGCAACTGAATAATTTTGGTATCATTTATTTTTCTTCAGATTTGCTAATAATACCTAATTATAATAATAAATATTTTAATTTAGTCGTGGCATTAATCATCACCTTCATTCTCATCTCACGTCAGCTGTGACATTCAAATAATGCTCATGACTTCAGTGGAATAATTCCAGATCTACACTGACACTCCCAATTAAAACAGTTCTACTTTAATAGGACTGTAAAATACAATTCTCTTTCCCAGTTAAGCCCCACTGGATGCGGCCCTTAAGAAGGGAAAATGAAATTGGTTTTAGGACATGTCATTTCTGAATCTTTCCCTTGTTTCCTAGCTATGCGTGTTACCCAAAAATCTCAGTGCTCAGTAAAGTTGCTTTATTAATAATGATTTCTTTGTTTCACAGGTTGGATTGTAAGGCTGCTTTTTCTTTTTGTTAAGGCTGACCAGAGATATTGTTATGCAGAAAGCGAAAGGTTAAAAGTAAAGGATAATAAAGTAAAAGATGAAGATTTCTGGAACTATATATAAAATTAAGATTTCTAGAACTATATTTCTGTTTAATAGACTAGGAAAACTGCCTGCTATATATTTAAATTTTTCAATCAGGGTAGCTGTTTTGCTCTTTAAAAGAAATGAGATAAATTAAGCAGTTTTAATTAAGCTCATGTCTTTTTCATATTCCTGCTTCTCACCCACACTATGATGGAAGGTCTGAAAAGTAATTGCGGAGGAACACCGCACTGCAAGAACAAATTCTAATTATTGCAAAGGAAAGTTAAAATATTTTATTTTCAAATATACTTAATTTTTTTCTTTTCTGTTTAATTTTGAGAGTAATTTCTTACTGCTGTTCATCTCTGGTTTTCCCCTGAGGCAGCTTATGTTAGAAAAATGTTGATAGGTGGCATACAGTTAGGGGATGGTAACAGCAAAATGAAAACAAACGCTGGGGAGCTGACAAATACGGTATTATCAGTATTGATAGAGAGATTGCTCCTCGTACTAACAGTCCCGTTCTTCACAGGATGGAGGGCACGGGCAGCAGTTACCCCAGCTCTCCCCTGGGGCTGAACAGGGCTGTTTGTGTGAGCAGGGGTCTGCCCTTGCTTGCCCACTGCGCAGAGTTGTGCAGCCTTGAAATCACGCTATTTACACCCGTTCCGCGCCCCTACAGATTGATGTACGGAGCTTTCTGCAGGGAGCTGCTCCTGTCGGGGGGGACTGAGTTGGGATCGGGGCTGTGTTGGAGAGGGAGGAGGGACAGGACAAGGCTGGTCACGCTGCTTCCACCCCAGAGCTTCTCTCACAGCCTTTGCCCGTGGTTTCGAAGTGCACGCTGCTTCGTGCCCTTTGCTCGATGTCCCTCGCCCTGGCACACCTGGCAGCGCAGGAGAGCCGGTGGTGGCTCAGCTGCCAGCACTGTTCACCCCATCCCAGCCTCTGCCGGACCGAGCCCAGCACATTCCTGGTCCCTGGCTCCTGTCTTCATTCTGCTGTTCTTCCCAAAGCAAAGCTCCCCGGGGTGTCACCTGTCCCAGGCCCTCTGCGTGGTCACCGTGCTCACCGTTAATGGTAGCTCTTCATCAAAAGTCTCTCTTCTGGAATGCCATTAGTGCTGCAGAAATTAAAGCCCCCTCAGATGTGAGGTTTGCTACCAGCATTTCACAGGCATTTAGCTCCAGGGATAAATGCATATAAATTAATCTGATTTTCATTTAATTTTTGCTTTATTTATGAGGTACTTTATAATAAGGTTGTATTACTACAGAATATTATTACAGATAATCTTTATTATTACTACAGCTTGTAAATAAGGCTGTCTGTACTAATATTTCATTTCATAGCTCCCATAACAGTGTGAAATAGTAACCGAAATCATGATATGTGATTGCCAGTGACTGACAGCTTTGGTTTTTAATGGAGCTATGAAAGGAGAAGGGCGCTATCTATCAGTCTGCCTACAAAGTAAAGGAAACTAATAGAGGAACTCAAATCACTTCTCTTCTCTGTGAGTTCAACATGCTGGGAAAGCTGACAGGATCAACACACAGCCTCTTGTAGGTCATTGTGCTGAAGAAATCATTCCTTTGTTTTGCCTCATGCCTCTTGGCTAATCTTTGTGGTTTTTTTTTCATGTCAAACTGTGCTTTTATGGAGAAGTCCTCCCAGATATATATTCAGGTATTTAATTGAGTAGGTTTTTGCAGAAGGGTCAGAAAAAACTGCCAATGAATAATGGCAAAGAGCTTGAGGTGATGTACCTTTTTGCAATGATGAATAAAGCTTGCTTAGAAATGTCAGTGAATCTACGCAGACAACAGCATAGCAGTTGCCAAGAGTTCAGTGGGATCGGCTTAAATAGCAAGTGAGACCAGTCATCAGCTCTGCAAAAGCATTCAGCACCTGTAAGAGGTCTGCAGATCTCTCCCTTTGAGACTTGCGTTGTTCCTTGTTGCACTCACTTTTACTCAGCTTTTCCTCCTTCATTAGCATTATTTCCTGCTCAGATATGTCAGATAACGTCATTGCCATGCACATTTGGCAATGCATTGAAAAAGGAAGTCCCCTCTCATCACTAAAATAAATAGCCCCATGAGCATGCCAGAGAGGTTTTATCTTCTCTGTGAGAAGAAACTCCAGAGCTTGCAAAGGTCACTGCACTTATCTGCCCTTCTTCCCTTTTTATCAAAAAGTGAGGAATATTTATTTTTTATGTCTCTACATGTGGAAGACTTTTTAAAGTCTAGTACACAAATATAAACTAGTTAAAACCCACACAAAATAGGAAAAAGCACCCTGCTTTGGTGACATTTACTCTCTGAGGCAGAGCATTCGTGGTAAAATAACTGTTCTGCATGCTGGGAGTACCTTCACTTGCACCTACAGCAGATAGCATGCCATGAGCCCTTAGCATGTCTCAAGGCTAGGTTGTCCATTGGACTTGGTCCTTTCTGGTTAAGTCAATAGTTCAAGGAAAACCTGAAACCAGAAAAAGCAGGAGTCCCGTGCAGCTCCGCACAGAGCTGAACTCTCTGTAACGTAAAAAGGATAATTGCGTACTTCAAAACCATTGAGAGGTTTGCAAAATTAAAACAGACATTCCAGCCATCCCTCGCACAGTCAGGTCTTTTTGAATCTCTTTTTTTTGAGCTCAGGAAAGAGCACAGGCCTTAACAAGTTTGTCAGTTTGTGTCACAACAATGCAATTTACTTGATGAGGCATCCGGGGCTTTAATACGTACTTGACTGGCAGTTTCAATCACAACGTTTCTCTACTGGCCAGCAAGCAGAAATGGGATGGTGTAAGAAGCCCAGAGTGTTGGCAAGTTTTGCAGCAGGCTGTGTTTGCATTAGCGAGTGTAAATAGGTCTCTGGGAGGAGGCATTGAACATCATGCTTGTGTTTTTTTCCTCTGTGCTTGCAATTAGCTGGGAGGGGAGCACAGATGTTTTGCAAAGAACTCCTATCAAATTTAAAGATGCAAAATTGTTAGGGTGGCTCTAATTAATTTTCTGCATCAGTTTAAATGACATCTTTATATTGTAGCACTGCGCAGGATGTTCTGAAGCAACTGGACCAAAATTGCCCACTGACTTTTGTTGCATGAAATGAATTTGGCCTGTTCTGACGGGCATGTGTACTGAGGATATCATTTTATTGAGTCCCCAGATAAAAAAATATTTTCCAGAAGACATTACTGGGAAGTCTGGTGTGTTTCTGTTGTTTATTGCTGTTGTAAATTTGTCCTAATTTGTTCTCATTGTGCTAGTGGAAGACAGAGTATTTTCACAGGCCCCATCGCATCTGTAGTGTGTACAGAAACATATTTGCCGAACCTAATCTGCTTGGCCAGAACAAGCCAGAAAAGAAGTGTTTTAATCTCGCTGTAGCCTAGTGCTTGATTTTGACTGGCGAGTAACTCTCGAGGCAGAATGCCTCGGAGCGCGTGGCGGGCACGAACTCAGCTCAGAGAGCTCGGGAGCAAGACCTGCCTGAGAAACTCTAAACCAAACAGGGAATCGCCTTTTCAGGCAGCCTGGCCGTGGGCAGCTGTAGGTACCGTTCACACTTCCTGACCTACAGCAGCATTAAAAATGTCCCCGTTCAATCTACACATAGGAAGCGCACTGATAGAGCACAACAGCGCCTTATATTTATAGCATGTAGGAAGCCATAAACCGAGAAGCAGTCACCTGTGACAAACATGTTATAGTCTCCTCCTGGCAATATCGTAAGTTTGGACGGGCAGAAACGCAGCCAAGGAAGTTTTAAGCCCGTGTTCCTAGCAAAGGCTAGCTGGAGGAAATAATTATTTTGCATGATTAACAAAAAACGATTCTGTTGATCTACAAGTGTTTTTTTTCCCCTTAGCAACCTGGCTGGTTGCAGAAGAGGTGATCCTTGGTAAGCTGGAGCATTTGGGTTGTATTGAAACAGCATCTTGACAGGCAAGTCTGATGCTGAGATTGTAATAATTTATATTGGCCTGGGAATAGTACAGTAATTGTTGTGAGAAGACTTAAATGTGAAATGTGGTTAGCTTATTACAGGTTTTTTAACTGGCAGCTCACAGTCCCATGGGAATCCATGGACTACTTTTAGAACCTCAGTAAAGATTAAGGAAAAGAAACAGTACAGTAAAATTTACTGGGCCAGATTCCTCATCTTTAGAGGTCCAAGATGCTGTGGCCTACAAGAATAAGTTTTCATGCTATAATAAGGGACTCACATTTTTCAGAAGTGTTTAGGAAAATATATTCATAAAGTTGGTAAAGTAATTACAGACTGTTTAAATATTTTTAGTTGCATTCCAGGCATTTATAAATTGAAATCTGTAGTTATTCTAACTCAATATTCAGCATTCAAAGGGTGCTGTATCCACCCTGAAAAACAGTGTGATAACCCTTTCTGTAGTAAGCTCCCACAGTGTAATTCAAACATGACTAAGCAACATCTTTTTGCTACAAAGCTGGGGGAGGAGGTGGGAGCAAGAGGAAGGTACCATCACACTCTTGGCAATCTAGTTTTTAATCTAAACAGAAATCCAGGGGTTAATGGAAGAGGTTTATATAAATAGCACAGATAAATGCTCTTGTTCTTAAAATGCCACAAAGTTTCACTTGAGGCGATCCTTGAAAATCAAGGGAAAAATAGCAGTGGCTGTTTTGCCTGGAGCTGGAAAGTCAGTGTTCTGAAAAAAAGTGTCAGGGAAAACGAGGGGGAAAAAAGATGGAGGTGGAGAGAGGGAAAACTGCAGTTCGACTGCTTTGGAGCCCGCAATGCAAATTCTCCCAAAGTCAGCACTGTGCGTGGCTACCAAAAAAAGCTTTGCAGTGGATTGTTAGGAGAATATATTTTCATTGCGTGGATGCAAGTAGGAAGTCATTTGCCGCCACTGTGAAGGCAGCCTTGCTGAGCAAGCCTGAGGGAGCCTCCAGAGCAGCTCGGAGCAGCCATGCTTCACTGCTTTGCAAGTTCGTTAGGTAAAGGATGCTGCGAGAATAGCCAATGCAAAGACCCTTGCAGCTGAGGTCTGCTTTGAGCCAAATGCATTGCTAGGAATGCTAAATTTAGGTTCTTGAATGCAGGAGAAAACCAGGCGTGAGAATTGCTGTGTATGGGTCACTGCTCTGCGGATACCGTGTGGTCTGAGCCGCAAATGGCAGAACAACCTGCTGTACGTTCTTTTTGAACCATTGGGTCGAAACAGAAGAGTTAACAGGGACTGACAGAGCTGGGGTTAAACTGTGCTGCAGTCTTGCATTAGCTTGTGCCACTTGTCATGGGGACAGAGGCAGTGAAGACACTAAGCAGATGCTGCAACAAAAGGTCTTAGACATTCCTCTGCGTAAGGGTTTGATGAAGAGGGTACAGTGTTTTCTTTCAAGGCAAGAGGAAGCTATTAAGCCTTGATTATTATGGGGGAAGGAAAATATTTATCACCATCTTTACTTCTCTTCATTTCATCAAAATAAGATGAAATTTCTGTTTTTGTCAAAGATTAGGATGACCGCACCCATTTTGAGGATGAAAAATCTTCTGCTCAGCAGTTACTAGTATATCGACAAAACGAATGCAAGGCTGAAAGCTTTTGCAGCAGCAAACTTTGCAGCAGCTTTTTGTTTTCAAGTTAATTTGTGCTAAATACCTTGAACAAAAGAAGTTGTCTCTGCAGTGCTCACTTTCCTGTGCACTAGTGTTAAATCAGCAAGTTGATTTTTTAGCTGGTCCTTGCTTTACCTTTCAGCACGGAACCAGCACTCCCCAAGCCCCGGGGTCTGCTGAGCAGCGCTGTCAGGTTTACATTTATAAAGCGCCTTTTGTGATCAGGTTTCTTTAAAAGAAGAAATGACAGTATAGCAAGTTAGGAATACTTGTTCAGGAATACATAAATATGGAGCATCACAGCCTATGAATTAGGGCCCATGAAAACACAAGAAGGCTTTTGTCCTCAGCCTAGGTACATATTCAAATGCCAAAAGATGGGCTTTTGGCCGACACTTTCCTAGCAACTTCTAGGAATTACTGCTGGACCTGAACTTTTCTGAGTTAAGGGAACAATAGTGAGCTTCACTGAAAAAAGAACAGACACAAACCACCAGGAACAGAAGACTGCACAATTTTAGCCTTTTGCCCTTTAGTTGGTCAAGTGGGATGGATGCTAAGAAATGTGTGTCTATAACACTGTGGCAATAGATCTGTGCTCAGAGACTTCCTGGAAGATCCCAGAAAAATCCCAAAGTTACCTTGATTTTGAGAAGCCTTCCCTGGCAGAGTGTGAGATCCCAGCCAAAACCCTGGCTCGAATCTGCAGGGTAACATTTCAGGCCATCACTGCTATTTGCACAGGTGTGACTACATATTCCAGCAGACACCACAGATGGATTCTCTTCTAACCGCGAAGCTTCTCTTCAAACTTGTCCTACTCCACAGCATCCTTAAAATGCACTAGTATTCCTTGGGGCTTTGGAAGTCTGCACTGACCAGTACCCATGATCTCTGTTGTTAGTAACATACTTTTCATGACAGTGTGCATAGGTATCTGGACAAAATCTTGGAGCTCTTGGACTCTCAACCTGAAACCAGATTTGTGTTTTGCATCAGATTTGGAATTGTAAATATATAATTTTTTGACCACCCAGACCCCTACTGAGGCTATGTTCCATGATTCTGAGATTTGGCTTTATACTCTCAGTAGCATGAACAACTGCACAAATCAGCCTGGGACAAAGGTGCAAGAGAAATATCATAGCTGACAAGCACAATGTGGGAAGAGTCCAGAATGACTAAAGAGCGATGTGCCAATGAATCGCTGGTTTTCATGAATGCCGCAAACCAGAAGAATCCCTAATGACGTCTGTGAGTACAATCATTTGACCCAGCCCACAGACACAGATGGGTATTCAGAAACACATGCCAAACTGTTCAGAAGGCAGATGGAGATGAAATTAAATGGTATCAGCTAACTTACTCCGAACAGTTAGCTGAAAGTTAGCTTTCCATATACTCAGATTCAAACCAATGTGCTCTCTGTCTTCGTAGACATTTGTAAAACAAAATGCTGAGAAATTAAGACAATCCTTCATTTTTACAGACAACTGTAGCAACATTGCTTGTACACTAATGGCTTTGGCTGCTTTTCCAGAGTTTCTTGCCTTAGCTAGGAGCTGCTCAGTGAAATTTCATCACAGTGGTTATTCTATTGCTTAGTGCCATAGTGGCAACAATAAATATCACCACTAAAAGCAAGTGGTTTATTTAAGAAAAAATGGAAGGGAAAAAACCAGTCTAAAACATAAATCATGTCTCTTTTGCACTTCAGGGACAATTTAGGCCAATTTTAAGTGTACTATAGGGTCATATGTTGTATTCTGCCCTCCAGCATATCTCAGATGAAGTCTCATGATAAAAGTCTCAGCCCCTCTTTTGTTTTGTTCAAGACATTCTTAATGGAAATGAACGTCCCAATTGCAGGACTAACTCAAATTATTTTAACTGAGGACTTTGTACAATATTTGCTGGACTGCCTGAAAAGGAGAGGACAGGAGTTCTGTTATCAGCTGCTTAATTGCCCTAATACTGCTGTCACCCCTCTCTCGCTCCGTGGGAGGTGGCAGGTTGTGGAGAAGGCTGTTTTCTCTGACAAGCCGCCGCTGCCCTGGCAGCGAAAGGGGTCTCTGACGCCTGGCCACACTCATACCATCTCCACAGCACTGTGCAGACGTCCCACCTAAAAAGGAGTCAAACAGATTCAGAACAATATTTAAAGAAATATCAGGGAGAAGCTGTTGAGTGAAGCAAGCCACCCTGAGACCTACAGAAGAGGACAGAATTAGCAATTACTTTTCTCTGGAAATGCCCCTCTCTGAAGCACAGTCCTCGCTGCCAGAGATTTTAACTTCTGAGACCACCATGATCCCCTGCATGGTACAGACATCAAACATCAAATGCTCTTGTGGAGTTTCTTGAAAGAGGTTTTTTTTTTCCACTTACAAAGGTTTCTGCTCCTCCCCCTCAACCACTTCCATACCCCTTTCCTGAAATTGCTTATGACTTAGAGAAAAGCTTGCATCTGTTTGGAATTATTGGAGCAAATTGGTGGAATTAAGGCGGCACATCATAGCTTCTATTGAATCCACAATGTGGGAACAACAGGTCATTTTCTTTTAATCTGTGAGTGCAACTTTACTTGCTCGCAGACTCCTGCCCAATTTTCCCAATACAAAACAATGGGGCTTGGTGTCAGGGTGACACTAATTTGCACAGGTACAAATGCTTCTTTCTGGAACTGGTGAGTGTCCATGACAAATAAAAGGAGAAAGAAAGGGGAGGAGATTGGAAGAGAATTTGAAAGGGTTTTTTCTCTGCAGTGGTCCATATCATCATCAGCAATTTTATTTTATCTTCTCCTAAGCCAAAAGGACCTCAAAGTGTGTCTTCTCCATTCTGTTCTTGTTTTTAAGGTATGATGAGCCAAATGTATCTCTGTTGACTGCTGTATGTACAGAAAGGATGCATTTGGCCCATTACATGTACTTACATTGAGAAAAACAGCTCATAAACAGTCCTGCAGATTCATGAAGCATAGACAGAAAGGGGATAAGGGACTTTATAATTCTGTCACATAATTCCATGTTGGGACACGTGAACCTTCCCCACTCGCTTACAATAGATGGGCATATACTTCAATACAGGGTGGGAAATCCCTCACTGATGGCTGCTTTTATCTTTTTTCCTCGTCTGTGCTTCTCCTTCTCTCAGGCTATGAGGAGCACCAGAGCTGTCAGATGCCTTTCGCAGAGCGGGGTTACCTCTTCGCATGCGAGCAGGCTCGTGCGAGCGGGCTAAGCTGTAAGTGCAAGGTCTGGTTCATTGGCTTATTGGTGCCTACCCTGAATCTGCAGCTCTGCCTCCTGGGCAGAGAGCTCCTGCGTGGGCACCGAGCCCAGCATTCCTCAGCTGCGGATTTATTCAGCTTGGATGAAAACTCATTCTAGCTATTTTCATGTGCCAGTTACGTATGAGTTTATTTACCCAGTTTGTTTTATGCCTTTTCCGTTTCAGCATCTCAGCTCTGAAGCAGGTTGTACAACTTTCATTAAAAGTATGAAGAAACTCTCACTCTCAGCAGCACCATAAATCAGAGTTTTAATCTCCAATGATTACAAAACCAAAAAGACTAAATCAATCATAGTTAGCAGATTTACCTGGCTTTGTGTAATATTTATCTCAGAATAAATACTTCTACTCTGACATCAGTATATTGCTTTGAATTTATTTTGATTAAAAAGCTCTGTAGTAATTAACAGGTCTAATGGGAATTGTACCTTGATTATTTTTTTCCTGGAGATTTATTCATCCCCTTCCTTTATTCATACTCCTCAAGATCTGGACGGTCTTTTGAATAATTTGTATTCATTATGATGCAATGATATAGGATCAGTAGGGAACATCAAGAAGAATCACTGACATGAATTTTCATCAGTTTTAATAAATGTTGAATGCATTTTTCTTGTTTTTTTTTTTTTTTTAAAATAACTGTATGTCAGAGCTTGCATGTTTGTGAAGGAGTTAGGTGAGTGGAAAGGGAAAAAGAGATTTTATCCTCTATGTATTTCTGTCTAGCAGCTATTCAAGTATAACAGTTTATTTTCTTCTTTTCTGCTGAGGACCCAAGGTATGCACTTGGTAGTTTTAAATGGAACCTTGCTCCTAATCTCTAGACAGAGAGATAGCAGGATTAATTCAAGTAAAGTCCCTGAAAAAGAATTACAGAATTTGAAATCTTAAAAAATCTATATCTAATTATACACCATTTGTGGTTTTCTTTTTTAAATACACCAAGGGTTAAGAACTATACTGCCATAAAATGTGGAGACATGAGTAATTCTTCTTATTCTCTTTTCTTTGCAGGGGGCTTCCTTATCTGTACAGAATTATCAGGGATAAATTCATTTAACTAAGCAGCACAATAAATTGGCAGGACAGAAGGAAATGATATTCATCAAATCATCTCCAATGTGCACATAGAGATAGTGCAGAATTTTACACAAGTGCCACGTACTTCATGTTTGCTGAAAAATCTTTGCTCTGATGAAAATGAGTCTAAGTTAAAAGCTAGCGCAGGATTTAAGATCAGATGCAATGTTGGAGAAGGACATAGTGCAAGCCTGGCTTCGGCTAAGAAGATTTCCACTGGCTTTTAATCAGCGTGTGCCTGCCCCTCCGTGTGAAGTGGCCCAGCAACACTGCTCGAAGGGCATCCTCCAAGGGGGAGGTGGGGACTGGAGAAAAATGAAGGCAGCAAAGGGTTTTAGGCAAAACACCTTCCCTTCTCTGGCTCTCTCAAAATCTGCCCCTCATCCTGATACATGTGAAGCAGCTCACCCTAAAGACCCAGCCAACGGCCCGTTGAAATCTGTTGCAATATGTCTGGAAACCATAAATATTCTGAGCTACGCCCTGGACTCAGAAAAAATGCACAGCCCAAATAGGTGATTTTTCTTTGGTTTTACTCTTTTTATACTGTTTCAGTGACATTTATTTCAGGAATACTGTTTTCCCGGTTTAACAGTGGACATGTGAAAGGCAGTTTCATGCTGGCTAGAGTCTAAAAGAGCCAAAATACGTGCCATGCTGAGATCTTTAAAAAAGGAAGCTGTAACTGCACTTTCTAAGGAATTCTGTTTACTTTTTTCCTATGTTTATTTCTCTGTAGTTTTCACATGAACCCTATGGCTTATGCCATTCTAAAGTGGGACAAATGCATTTCAATTGATAATAATTATTTTAATCTAAAGACAGTATGTAAAAATATAAACTGTGACCTTACTACCTTCATAAATTTTCAAATAAATTCACTTTGAAATAGGCAGCATTGTGAATGTCAGATATTTCCTGGATCATAATAAAGGTCTGGAACAAAATGATAAAAATTTTCAAAAAGATTACCAAGAAAATGATCAGTTTTACAGGGTTTTTATCCACTCAGCTGCACAAGTACTCAGACATTTACCCTGCAGCACTCCGATGCTTTACCCTTGAGCACCAGTGAACAAAGCATTTCAGGTCAGGCAAACTTGGAGTTCCTTTTTGTGGTCAGATGTCACTTGTCTAGTGATGCTAACTAATTGACATCTAACAGACTCCTAAGACTGTGGCTGGATATTAATATACTAATCCCATGCAATTTCAATTTTCCCTCTATTACTTTAAATATTTTTTTCTCATATTAATTCCCTTAAAATTGTCCTAGCAAAACAAAATCATGACAAAACAAGTGTCTCAGTAACCAAATCATGCAAAAACATGCAACCAAGTTGGTCGGTTTGAAAATACAGAAAAATTTCATTATCACCACTTTAGTAGCTCGTTTTTGTTAGCTGTGATTTATGTGACATACCTAAGCTCTAGTCTATACAGAAGGTTTTATCGCAAGCCCTGTGCTACCTCAGTGCACAGTATTTGTGGGAGCTGGGCTAAGCCAAACCCAGTGCTGTTGGTAACCTAATAGAAATAAAGAGGACATACTAATCATTTAAATGTCACCCAAGTATCACCCTTCTACACATGAAATTCAAAGACTCTGCTGTGACACTGTATGAGCTGTTAAAGGAAGAGGAAAAAGATAAGTGCTGGAGACTATCAGTGTTGCTGCTGTACAGAGAATGGTACCTTTATGTGGTGAATTTACATTTATTTTCAATATTTGTTTTCACAGAAGTATTTTCATGAACTTTGGCAAGGTTAAAGAATTCAAAATCATACCAATAAATACAAAGGCAGAATGGTAGAAACCATCATAGCGTGGTAACGCATGTGCACTGCGTTTTACACAAGACAGCTCTTGTTCTCTCTTGGCCGTTATCTAGGGCAATAACTCTAGGGCTGGAAGACCTCACTGATTCATCTAAAAATAGGGTATCAACTATGTCAATGCAATTATCAATTGTTTCAACATGCAGAACTCTACCCTAACCTTACAGCCAGAGAGCTTTGTTTAAATACGTCGGCCTCTGAGCGCACACAATACCATTATCAGCTTTCGCTCAGCCAGAGTGGTCATCCATTGACGTGTGGAACTTGCTAATGGGGATTTTACCCGTGCTCTGGTTGTCGATAATTACGCCCTTTTGACCAACACCTATTAAGTGAACTATGCTGTTAAATACTTGTTCCCAAGTGTCCTGGATGAAAATCATATTGCCTTTTGCAGCTGAACAGTACAAAAACTCTAAAAAATTTATGGTCATTGAGAGCTATAGCCAAAGATATTCAAATCATCTGCAAGCTGATCTAATGCAGCTCGTGCCATTCCCGATTTATTCTCTTTGTCCATATATTGCACCAGTCTAGTCAAATTTCATTATCACCCCCACGTTTAGTAGACATTAAGACAACAGTGCTCACCTCCACTCCCTCCTCCCACGGACAGCACATGAACGATAGCCGCGGTATAACTCTGCTGGGAGGTTACTTTCCAGAAGCACAATGACCAAAGCAGCTCTTAAAAAGACATGTCAGCTTGGCTTTATTCTGATTAGGATTCAGACCTCAGTAGGGGCTGGGGAGGATGGCAGGTAGGAGAGCCAGGAGTGTCCTCGGACTGCAACAGACTGTGTTACATGGGACACGCTCAGGAAAAAGCAGGATGTGACTCGGGAGGGAGCAGCGCAAGGCTCTAGGTGCAGGAGAAGTAGCAATTCTTCAAAAATGGATCTTGGATGTTAATCACAAGCTGGACTGGAGTGAATAATATGGTTTGGTTCTGGAAAAGGCTCAGCACCACCCTGAGACCTCTGAACCAAAGTAATCCTGCAAAGGCAGAGTGCTGTGTTCAGTTCGGGGCACAATGTTTCCCAAAAATACACATCTGCTGGAGAGAATCCAGGAAAGATGAAACAGGGCGAATGAAGGACGTGACCTAGGAAGAAAGACCAAAACATGTCTTAGTAGATTTGGGGTCAGTTGTGTCAGCACAATGAGACCCCAGGACCCCATTTCAGACTGTCCTGCCCCCCGCCTTTGGCATTCCCGCTGCCTATTGAGAGAACTTTTATATATGAGACAAGGAGGAGTGGAATAATTCATACTCCATAACTTCTGCAGACAGTATAAGAAGTAATGGGCTTATGTTACAGGAGGGAAGAGGAGGGTTAGACATTACGTAAGCTTTCCGAACAGGAGGTTGGTGAAGATTGCCTGGGAGACAGGTTTTTAGAAAATATATGGAGATGAATATCATTCAGCATATAAATAATGTTATTTACTTGTATATTTATATTTTACCTTTAAAAATACATATGTTATATAATTACATAATAAACCAAATAAGGTTGATATATTTATACTTATATTTATAAAATATAAAATATATCAACCATAAAGGTGGTACTTGCAACTCTGGTACAGCAAGATTAACCCCTTGCATCCTTTCAGACCTATTTTTCTCTGATTTTTCTATGATCTTTATGATGTAGTCTCTCCTGTAGGTATCCTAAGATGATGTGTATGTTATGCCTCACTGATACCTTCCTCGGTTTGTCTGATTTGCATCTAACTCACAAATTATTAACAGCTGATATAAATCTTTCTTTGCTCAGAGGAATTCAGGCAAGTTGCTAAAAGCAAACATGTTTAAATGGTGCCAGAAGGAATTGGCAGAGTTTATGCAGAGTCTATGAATTAGTCTTATATGAGCCCTCACTGGCTGCAGAACTATCCTTACTTTGTCCTTATGCCTTAGCCCAGCTCTTTCAAAGTGAGTTCCATTCAGCAAGTCTGGACACCAGTCATGAGTATTTCTGAAACACGAACATGGCAATAATGAAATTTTGTTAGCATAGAAAATACAAATCAGTAGAATAATTTTTTTATTAAGGTTGTTGTCTGCATCTGAATATTTCTTGCACTTAAATCAACTGAATGATATAAAAATCTTTTTATTTTATTCCAACAAATATGGGAGAATTTGAGCTGACTAAATGTAATTTTCTGCTTTGGTTTTGCCTGCCTACATGTCTCAAGGCCAACTGGTTCCCAGGTACTCTTATAAATGAAGAGTCGTACTGCTGACTTACATGCAGTCCTACCCTTGTAAAGGATTCAAGAACTAGGTCAACAGAATTTAGAAATTGTTCACAAGTGCTCTCTTTCAAAACATAGCAGGGGTAATGGAGTGGGGAGCCTGCCTCAATAGCTGCTGTGCTGTACCCCCTGCCTGATAATATTTATGTATGCTAGCAATCTTTTATTCATGAAAAGAAATAGGATGACAATAATAAAGGTGAAGCCGAATAGTACTACTGCTGGCTTTTGTTGTTAACGGAGTAGCTATCTCACTGACTTGCAGCATATTAAAAAATCATATGTAGCCTGGAACCTACATATTATATATGCTGGAAAGCACATTCCCAATGCAAATGCCATGTTACAGACATCGTAGAAATAACGTATGCAGCCTGTAGGAATGCTTTATTATAAATAGTATACCTAAATACAGATAATATTCCATGTATATTTACTTTGTATATAGAAAACAAAATTTTGTTTAGTATGAGGAACTGGGTTACAGGATCTGGCTGAGATGTAATTTCTTTGTGATTCAGTAAGGGTGTAAATAAATTGGGTCTTATGAATTTGAAGTTATAAGGTGCTTTAAAATCTCCAGGTAAAGCTGATAGGAAAATACAAAATATTGTTTTTTGCATAACTTCTCATTACACGCATGTTCTCTCAGTCATCACACTTCAGACAGCCTTGTACCTTATTCTAAACATGCAAATCAGGATTCCTGCCAATCTCAATTCATTCATCAGCTGAGACTAAATGTAAAATAACACCAACAGATCCAAAATAATTTTTGATGCCAAGGTACAATAAGTGCATTCATTACTGGTCCCACAGAGCGCTGTATGAATACAAAACAGGCTCAAATCACACTCATCTTCTGCATCCCAGGGATAATGAAATTAGAGGTTTTGTTCTTAAAAGTACATCCAAGGCCCACTTATCTTCGTACACTTCCTGTCTTCTTGTTGCCACCTAAAATCTTGAGCCTCCAGTGTGACTATTTTATCAAAATTCTCTTATGCTGATGCACATTTTTCTCTGGACAGAATTTCAGGTCATTGGGGATGGACACCAGGCAGGGTCAGGGGAGGGGTTTGGGGGTGGCTGAGGTGTGAGAGGGGAGCTGGGAGAGCTGGGGATGTTTGGGATGTTCCTGGGAGTGCAAGTGGTACCCAGGATTTCTCTTTCTCCTGCAAATGACCTTTACCTCATTCAGTTTGATCTTGGAGCACCGGTTCCCTCTAATTTCTCCTCAGCCATTAGGATGTGCTCCCCTGCCCCATCAGGATGAGGATTTCCCCAACATTTTACCCTGGAACGGGACAAGGTGACTGTGCAATGTTGGAAAGTTGAACAGGTTTCAAACACATTGCTTAGATCCTTGCTTTTTCTGAAGTTGGCCCTGTATTTGGACATGATATAAACACAGTCCCTGAGCTTCATTAGAAGATAGTTTATAGTAAATTTTGTCTTTAATTTTTATTAGTATTCAAAACAACACTGTAGAAAATGACAGTCAGATTGTTGTTGCCTCGAACAACGTCGAGGCTGAACCTTTCACAAAAATCATGGATGCTTCATTGCAGGGGGTTAAGGGAAAAAGTCACTCGAGGAAAGCACATTTGAAAACACAGGCTTACTTTTATGTTCTTATGCTGATTATCTGATACATGAAGTGAAGTATCTGAGAGGTAACAACTGGGAAATTAATTTTTTTGAGAGTCTAATTTAGTGGTTTTTAATCTGTGCTACTATCAGCACTGGAAAAACAGCACTGAGATTTCTGACTCTTTACAAATGACTGCTTCAGAGCTCAGAAAATGTGTTGTCCTGAAGGAATTTAATTGGGAATTAAACAGCTGGAACACCAAAAGAAAGAGCCACTCCTGTAGCAGTCTGTTCATTATAAATTCACATTAAAATATCTAGTTATTAAAACCACTCAAGATTACTCAGAACTCTTCCCGTATTTGTCTCCTTTGTCAGCTATGTAAAGCTGATCCTGCCTTCTTAACAGCTTAAACCTTGGCAAAAATCCTTCCTAATATAACCGTGTGCAATGGTAAAAAAGAGAAAATTGCCTACTTCAGCCAGAGGGTGATGAGAGACAGGAAGGCAGTGGAGGAAAAAGCAGTTTAGGAGTTGTGCTGGAAAACCTAAACACTAATCCTGGCAGCGGTCCCTCGGGGGCTGCTTTGCAGGCAGCCTGGGCGAGGTGCTGCGGGGTTACGGGCAGTTTGTTAACTCCCCTGGAGCTGTAAGACCGAAAACCAGAGGCTCTCACACCTCCTGCTTTGTTGATCACACATCCTGCAGAGAAGATGAAGTGTATAAAAGAGCAAAAGGGCCTGACTGGTGGCATGCAGTATTTCTCACGTTCCTTGTACCCGGGTGGAGCTCTGGAAGCTGATGCTGCAATGACAAGCTGAAAACCCGTCCCTGCAGTAATCCACTCCCAAATCATTACAGTTCCTCTGCCTGAGGGAGGGGGCTGGGGTGGGTATTCACTCTTAACATGAAAGAGCATTTAACTTTCAGTTTAAATGGAAAGAAATTGGATTAGTGAGTCACACAAGCAGGATCTTGCTATTGTTAGAGGTAGGTTTGCTGTGTTGCTTGCTCATTAATTCGGTCTCTTTGAAGAGAGGTGGAGCCTCCCAGCAGTTTGCTGTTTTAATCCGCGCAATTTGTCTGGTGACTGCCTGGTTTTAGTTATGGATTTGGTACAGATGTTAAAAGCTTTCAACACACAAAATGAAGACCATTAGTGGAACAAGTTGTTCCACCTTTAAGAAAAACTTTTGGAGATTAGTTCGTGGAACACACAGAAGATAAGTTTTTCCCATTTGAAGTTGGCAGTGATGAAATATCTCCAGGCTTTGTGGAGGCTGAAGGGTCTCATTCCCTATCTGTCTATAAGGAATATAGTATGTACGCTGGTATGCGTATCTTCTACACTGCTTAAGCTACTTGTGAGCTTGGCATAGGTTCTCTTTCTCAGTGAATGAGTGAAATTTATCTCTGGATAGCTGATGATTTGGGCTAAAATTATTATTCTATTTGTATGGTTTATATTTCTAGTAAAAGATGTCCCATTCTTCAGTCAGGACGTGAGTGCCTTTTCATTTTGTGCTTTCCAAACACCCATTCAGAGGTGCTCCATGCACCAGAGAGCTTACAGCCTTTGGCCCTGCTCCTGAGAAGCCTGGCACCCTGCTTTTCTTTACACATTCTGAATAGTCCCAGTAAGCCTAACAAGACAATCAAGATTTTGGAAATAGGAGACAAACAATATATATACTCTGTGTATGGGTGCATAGACATCCATACACCAATTTAGATTAGCAAGTGAATGCATATGGGGAGTTGTTTTCTGATAACACAGTTGCCCAATTTCTGCAGCTGAGGTTTGTCCCCTGCCTCAGCTTTCCTCGTCCCCCAGCAGCACGGCTCTGGTCAGCCTGGAGGGGGTAAGGAAAGAGGGTATTTGGAGATGGGTTCAACAAGAACAGTTCTGTAAGGAAAGATATGTAAGGCGTGCTATGTCAATGTTTATGACACGTGCCCAAAGGCAGCCTCTGGCTGTAATAGCCTGTGGCTTCAAAGGTGCCAATTACAAATGTATTTTTAAAAATGAGTTTGTAATTTTATTTTTATAAAATCCTATCTAGACAATCCTCTCTGGACTTTTTCCAGTAGCATGACAACAACTTTCAGAATTCCCGCAAACATCCCAACAAATGTCTTTTACCAGCCATCCACAGCTCCCTTCAAAAATACTGGAAACAAGCAGTTTCAAAGAGAGTAGCGACACAGACAGGCATCACTTTGGTTTTCATGTCACATTCCCCTCACACAGGAGTTTTAAGAGTTTTACTGTGTTTAACATTACACAAAGATTTTCATAATGTCCTAAGTGTGGAGTTTATTTCCAGTAGCATGACAACAACTGCATAATAATGTCTGTACTTTTGAATTATTTTAGGTTTGCTTAACCTTTGAGGGAAGGTGAAAGGGGAAGGCAATGTTGTTCATACTTAGCTACACTGATAGTCAGGTAAATAGAATTTATTTGCCTTCTCCCATTTAAGATTTCCCCGGCTGCCTCCATCAACTCTCCCTCATTCTTTCTTTATATTTTATCCTTAGTTTTAAATCTTACTCTGAATGACAACATTAGCTTTCTAAACTACTCAGCAGTATCAGTTTTCCCCCAAAGACTTCCCTGAGGCTGATTTGTACAGGCTGCAATCGACTCTTTTTTTTTTTTTTTTTAATGACTTACATTGAACAATATCCTCACTAATGACATTTCCCCAGCAATGATGCACCAGGGAAAAGCATGGAACGAGAAGTAGGAATGATGAATACAGCCTAAATGGATGGAGGAGGAAGTGCTAGAATTTGCTCCTGTATCACTCCATAAAAACTACAACTCTTGTCTCTTCCCATCTACCAGAAAGATGGAGCACCGTGCTGCGATATTCTTAGACAGATATATCAGGCGCACTATTACATAATACGTTTTTGCATCCTTACAAAGAAGATACATGCCTAAGCTTGCAATATGTGTTCTGTGTCTATCTAGATAGCCTGATAAAGAAGCCTCAGCTAAAAGAAAAGACTGAAATAGATGAAAATACAATAAATAACTTCCCGGTGATATGCAGAGGCAGGGTCATTCCAGTTTGGCAAAACTAGTCCTTAAAAACCACCTCCAGCAAGCCATAACCACAACTACTCCTCTCCTCCCAGAGCTGCACCTGGCTGTCTCCTTGCCTTGGTGGATGATTTCTTTCTCTCCTCTGCCTGTTTGCTCAGGGATAGACCCTGAAGTCCCAGCAGTGTTTAAAGGCAGCAAGAAGGGCACGCTTCTTACCGAAGCCCGGTCTCTGTATGCATGTGCTCCTTGGCTGCTGTTGGTATTTGTTTCATAGCCCAGCCTCTGAAAAACAGACTCGTGCCCCCCTCTGTCCCCTTGCCCCTTACCAGGATATAACAACTGCCACTTGCGCCTGCCCACAATCAATAGCTAAAGCCGCCGATGATGTACCAACAGAATGAACTTTAATGAAAGCTGTGAGCTCTTTGGAGCATGCATGACCATCTGTAACGATTTGTAGTTTTAAACTTTTTTTCCTAAGAAGGAAGCTGTGAGAAAACTGTCCCCATGAAGTTCTCTGAAGCTGATACACAAAGTTGTCTCCTTCCTTGTTTGCAGTCAGGCTGCAGAGCTCCTGGGGTAGCAGGCATTGCAAATGCTGACAGCCAGGGACTGAGCAAGAGGTGTAAACAATCTATTTTCTGTTTACTTATGATACTTGCTTGTTGTAGCTAGAATTTAATGCATTTGAATTCATTGACAGCAGGAATTATGCTGAACTATCACATGCTTGCACTGGAGAATTTCTGGGTTACTTAGCAATGTCACATAAGATAACAGAAAATGTCATTTTTACTCAGCCATCACAAGATGCCTTATAGAGTGTGTTATTATTGCCTTTTTATCTTCACTTCTCAAATAAGACGAACATCTCAAAGCTATGAAAACCCGTTCAGGATCCATCTAACCCAGAAAAGTAACAGAGGCAAACTTGAGAGGGAACTAGTCAGGACCCTTCAGGTTCCCCTCTGAGAACTGGAGACTGCCTGGGCTGCTCAGGCGTGGGGGAAATAACTGAATGGATTATTTGCTTTGCATCAGAATTACATCTGAATCGGGGAATTCATTTCCTAGTCCTCAAAGTTTCAAGTACAGTTCACTTCTGGATTTGTCTTCTTTTTGTCAGCGGTCATTTTCAGAGCAAAGATAGACTGGAGGATCGGTCTTTCATAAAAATTGTAGCTTGAACTTTGAGCATCAGTAACTGAACCAGATGAAGAAGTGGCCTTGCATTTGCATTTCACAGACTTTCTAAATGAGGTGTTGAGACCATGAATTTCACAAGAAGATTCAGGTAGTGAAACATTAACACACTCCATGGTGAAATTTATTTCCCTGGGGGTTTTCAAGATTTTGGAAACAATCCTAAGATTTGTCTGAAATTAGTTTTTCTAGGATTTCCCTGGAACGCAACAGTACGGAGGCTTGATTTTAAAATTTAGAGCATCTAACAACCTCTGCCCTGTTCCTTTAACTTGGTTCTTACAGATTTAAAGAAATTGATTTGCTTTTAATTTGAAAAGAGTGTAAGCATGGGATACTAAGTTTGCAGTCAATGAACCAAAGAAAAAGCAGAAAAATAATTTTTCTTTTTACCACAGGCTGCTCTGTAGAGTAATAAATAATAATTAGCTTCTACTTATAACTTCTTATTCACTTAATCTCAAATTGTGTTATGGAGAGGAATGTGTAATTATCACTCTAAAACAGAGGGTGACTGAGGCACAGAGAGGCAATGTGGTTCCTGGAGACTCCAGGAACAAGGCTAAACCACGTCCTTCATTATGACCAACCTGTAGGCAACACGTCTATGCTCTCCTTAGAGCAACTCCCTGGGTGAGAAACTCTCCTTCTTGCCGCATGGCAAAGTGGACCAAAAAAAGCCCAACCACCAACAACCCAACTGAGCTCAACCAATAGAAGCCGAGCCTCACAGCTTTTTGTTTAAATGGCTGCAAGGTTACATCCCATACAGTCACGGCCACCGGCTACAATACACCCTTCCTGCCTGTGCTCATTTTTAGGATAGAGTCTTAAAGTGATTCCACATAAATAATTTTCTTAAATCCTAATGATAATCAGGCTCACTTCAGTTTCATTAACTCTAGCCATCTGTTGATATGAAGACTGGCTCTCCCCTCTCCTGCAGTCTGTCTTTTACATTTGCAGTCATCCTTTACAAAGCTTGGAATTTATTATGCCAATATTGTGTTAGCGAACACTAAGCTGAAAACCCTGTGATGCTGGCAGGTCAATATTGTGTGATTCTCCTTGAGAGCCTATTTCAGGAACGCATTGAGCTGTTTTGGGACTATGTCACGTGCACAGCTAAAATTTACAGCAGCGCACAGCAGTCAGAAAGCATTTCTAAATATTTATGCATATACACTGGGACACGCAAACATACACATAATCAAGCCTGCAGGTTCCTACTGTGCAACTGATTTTCTTTAAGAGGATTGCTAGAATCAGAGTAGAAATCACTCCTCTTCAAATGATGTCCTCCTTTGGCCAGGTTTGGTTATCTGTGTGTTGGGTTGACAGAACATAAGTGGTTATGACCTTGACAGTTTTGACCATGCAAAGCAGGACACTGTGTCTGAGAGCATTGAAGGAACCCCCAACACCTTGCCTCATGCATGTAGCCCACATTTCCAACCGCTAAAGGCATTTTTGGAATAGATAATCCATTGGGAACATTTTTACTCTTTTTTACTCTGCAGCAGAGGACTCTTTGAAGTTAACAGGCATCAACTTCAGCCCCAAGAGTCAGTCAAAACATCAAAGCTGTATGCCCCCAGTGCATTGCAGAGTTGGTCTAACAACAACTGGAGAGGTCTTTAAACACAGCTGGGCTACTTGCTTTGTCTGTCTCCACTTACCTAATACTTAAAACACCTGGGTACTAAGTGAAAGTAAAGCTTTGTCTAAAGGAGCATGACTTAGAGGAGACCTCTCATCTGATGAGTTCAGTGTTTTGAACCGTCTAGAAGTGATTTCTGTGTTAATTCTTACTTAAGAATAGATTTTTCTGGCTTCAGAAACTTGACTGCTTAATGTTCAGTAACAGCAAGTTGAATGAGATGGGCATACGTGAGAAATTATCATCATCATCAGGTCAGTTCCTGTTACTGTATGTTATGAACTTGAATTGTTCCTCTAAGCTCTTTCTAAAAGTTTCACTTTGCCTGCAGGTAAATATGACCATGCATATATATATATATATATATTTATATCCCGTGCACACTTTATTTCTTGAATAGTGAACAAATGTCAAACATCAGAAGCTATGTTGAAATGTTTTGGTTTGGTTGAAACCGTAGCTCATTTTGTATTATTGGAGCCAAGAGAAAAGTAAGGTATTTACTCATTTTGTTGTGATGATGTAAAGCCTTTGATTCTGCTCTCTCGGGTATGAACTGCCATTAGAGATGAGGAAAGCTGCTCTTCCTACCTAAGCAGAAGCATTTACAGCAGTGTATGAACTGACCTGCTGTGGAGAGATTCTGGTTCACCTAAATTCTCTATTCTAATACTAAACCTCCAGTTATTTCAGAGTGGGTATTTTCATTTTCTCTATTAGTCCTTCTTATCTCATTAGCTCTGTGCATAGCAACCAGTCTACCTGTCCGTAAGAATGTAAACAGAAGACATAAAGCAAAGTGAGACTGAAAGAAGAGGCATGACATTATATTCTATCATTTTCTTGCTGCCTGTTTCTTTTCTTGACTCCTAAAATAATTTCTCTCTTCAGCCCAGGGTTTTAACAAGAAAATTACTCTCTAATTTTCACTAAACATTTTTACTACAGACCTTTTAAAGAAGCATAGGTTTGCTGGAGGCAATATTAATGAGGGGCACATGTGAGTAGTTAAAGCCTTGATTTAAAAGCTTCCCAGAATTTGCCTGGAAATAATGTAGTGATAGCAAGAAACATAGGGAAGAAACTAAAACAAAAAATAGCTTGTTTAAACAGGCATATTGAAAAACTGACATTTTTTTTGTGCTGTTGGTGTTTAATGGAGAAAAGGGAGCTAAGTTAAAATAAACAAAGCATGCTGAGATTTTTTTTCAGTATTTTAATTTCGGTTATTTATCTACTGCCTTTTCATTTATTATCATTATTTATTATAGTTCAGATAATATGGACTTAAAGTGGCCTTTGGGTAGAAGTCGGGGGCATGGGCAGGGAGGGAGCAACTGTGTACCCCAGCAGCATCCTAAGGGACAAATCACAGAGAGTACCTGCTGCAGGGCAGCTTCAGCCAGTGGGAGAGCAGTCGGGGCCCTTTTCCAACTGGTAATCACCATGATGCAAGTACAGTTAGATAATCTGTAAATGCAAAAATCTGCAATCAACAAAATTAACATAAGCTCCATGCCAAGCCATAATTAATGATAATAACAAAAAATAGGCATCAGCTTGGAAATCCAAATGCTTAATATTTTCAGAAAAGGCTAGTGGAAGAGAAATATTCAGTTTTAGGGATTCCTGGTCACAACCTTCAGAATTTGGAAATGTGAGTGTGAAAAGTGTATAAAGCAGTTCCTGTATATCAGCTCACATAGCTCTGGAAAACCTGCTTTGGTTTCTTCTGCGTTCCTTTCCACTGGTTGAAAGGGTGCCATTGCTAAACTGGTAGAGTCACTCCAGACTTCTTCTGGTTTAACTGGGACCAGAAAAGCCTAAGTTTCTAATTACTTACTGGGTATTAAATACATCTGAACTTACTTCTTCCTACAAGCTTGTGTGGTTCCAGCTCCCCTTTATGCTTTGTTCCCCCCTCCACGTTCCCAAACTGAGTCTCTGGGGGCTCCTTGCTAGTGTACTGTGGTGGGAGGTTGTTTTGAAGCTAGGCTGTACAGGAGCTTCATATCCTGAAATCCTGCTTTCTCATTACAAAATATCTTAATCTTTTTCACAGAGTAGCTGAAAAGAAAGTAAAAATGAGCTGGCAATGAGAACTGGCGTAAAGATATACTTTGAACTATTATGGCATAAACGCTGAGATTAGTTATGTCTGATGGAAGCCAGAAACTACAGCCTGGTGCAGTAGCCAGAATTTTGAGTGTGCAATAACGGTAAAAAAAAAAAGTATCCTTTATGCATTCAGGGAGTAGCCAATGACCTGGACCGTGAGGGCTAAGAGTTCTTGTATTTTAATCCTTGCTATGATGATTGATGATACTATTCTTAGTCATAGAAATGTGTCATCCTATTTTAAGCTTAAGTAAGCTGTGTGCCTCCACAGCAGCTTGCAATTGAGAGTTCCAAAGAGCAATTGCTGAAACATGCCGCAATGGCTCTACTGTTATTATTTTATAATGTTGAAATAGCAGATGCTGCAAACAGAATAGATACATTGGCTAGACATTTTGGTACCTTCCCATTCATCATTTAATGAATTTAATAAATATCAAGTGTAGGCTAAGGACACCAATCCTCCTCTTTTAATTAACGCAAAACAGAAGCAAGATTTTCGAGAAAGGATTTAAAGAAAACCCTAAAGCAGGGAGGATTAGATCTCCAAGACAGGACTCGATGCAACCCCCTCACAAAAATTCAGTCTTACAGACTCATTTATACATGGGATACTTGCTTTATTCACCCAAGAAACTAAGACCTTACACTGTTTGCACACAACAAGCACTTTCCTTCAGTCTGTTGATGTTATCTGTGCGAAGGCTAGTAAATGAACCCGTGCAATTGAGGGAAGATGAGAAAACAGTAATAAACAATTTAAAAAGGAAAAAGATTCATGTTTGGAGAAGTGCTAGCTCCCGAGTTGAATGTGGTGTGACACTACCACGTGTTTGTCTTAGCAATGCAGCGCAGAGAGAAGATGGAGAGCAAGAGGAGCTGCCATCCCTCCGCACTGACTGCCCCAATGCAGACAGATGTAAGCATTGACACACTCTTCTGTTCTTCCATTCACTTTATTCTTCTAATTTGCGGTTAACAACTGTGAAAGGTGCCAGAGTAACAGCACAGGAACAAGAAATCTCCTCTCTAATTACAGGAAGTTTACAGGCTGAAAGGTGGCATTTCAAGCTGTCCTTCAGATCCAGCCCTTAAGTCCACCTGGGGGGTAACACCATATTTAGGGGTCAGACTGTAGCTGGCTGCTTGCAAGCACAAGTGTGAGGTGGGGAAGGGTGATGTAAGGGACTATTTCTAACAAGTCTCAGACACCTCATTTGGAAAGTACTCTTAGAAATATCACAAAACTGCTCCCTGATCTTGCAACCATGGACTCATTAGTCTGTCAACAAGAGGCAGCCCAAGCAAATCTAAGAGGCTTTGCTCCTGGTCCCAGGATTCATGCACCCAGGATTCATGCAGGGAATACTGCTAGCTTAAGCTCAGATCTAGGAACTTCAAATGCTTTGGGGTTTCCACTGATTTTCCCCGTGAGCTCCCCACGGTAGCTCCACAGTACCTTCACCGTGAGCAAGGCAAGGCATTGACTCACTGTGTTTTTCCAATAATAGCCAATCTTCGTTGTCTCCAGAAGGTGGATAGGGACTGCTATGCAAACTCCAGGAACTGTTCATGACCTGTTAATTTCATATGGCATAAATAAAAAAAGTTATCAGATAGATTGAAGCAGGAACGGACTACAGAGATGGAGTGTTCTGGTGTACAACTAGCTCTTGGTCATCTGCCTGTAATAAACATCTCGGCACACTCTACTAGCCAAGCAGCAGGGCAGGTACTTATCAATAGTAAGGGACAAAGCTATATGCACCCAACTAAAGTTGTCAGATTGAAAGTTTTTAATATTTTTGGTATGTCTAACTTGATAAAGAGTGGAAGTTCATAGCTCTTGGGGCTGTGCTTGGATAAGTAACTGCATCGCTCTCTGTGTGAAAACATGTATTCCACTTTGGAAAGTCAAAGGTGCTCCCTGCCAGCTTTCAAGCCCCACCATGCAGTTGGAATTAGCAGCTCCAGGCTTATTTGATAGCCACTCCAGCAATATTCCTTTTGTCCTGCTGCTCCTGCCTCTTTTGAGAACCAGAATGGCACAGGAGGTGAGGGATCTTCCCCCTATATGCTGAGAAAAACAGGAAATTCTTTGAGTGAGAATTATTTTCAGCATAAGAAGAATCTTTTATGTCTTAGAAAGCAACCCCAAGTAGCTGGACCAAATTTATACAAGCAATGAGGTAGCCAACATTGCTGATAAATGCCTCGTGTATTGAAATCAGTGGGAGCAATCAGGAAACCTCTGTCTGCATCTTTAAGCACTTAGTGGTTTTAAGTGCACACATTCATCCCTAATGGGTATAATATAAAGATAGTTTTCTTGAAGACTCCATGGTTATATACATTTCTTATAGAAAACCAAACTCTTCAGCTTCTAGTGAGAGATTTATAAACACAAGAAATGTCTCATTATAACAAACCAACTATCTTTTATAAATAGAAAAATAACTTCAGCTGGGACTAAAATTGAAGGAAATAACCATGCTGTTTCTAACAACCTTTACTATTACTAGCTTATAGCTTCACAACTACTTTTGTACTTTTACCGTCTGCTGCTCTGGGAGCACATAATTGTCATTGCTTTTCAATTGTTCCTGCTTCAGCTGTATGATTTTCAACAAGTTATAGTTCTTTCTCTATTAGATTGGTGGCTCAGAATATTCCAGATTTCAGTTTAGCATCTGCTTGTTTTGACTACCTACTTTTCTCCACAAAATCCATTTTAACTCTTCTCCTAGATGATACTTAAATGTCCTGTGGGAGCCCCAATAGATTACACTTTGCTGTCCAAAATGAGACAGAAGTGTACGTTACCATGATCTTTCTCAAATACATTGTTTTAAAATGTGTTTTCCCTCCATCTGTCAATTGTTTGTCTTTTATGGTGAATTTTTTTTACCACCTGATTCCTTTTTGTTTATCGTAATAGGATAAAAGTTTTTAAAGGTAACTCCCAATTCAATGATGGATAATGGCTAAACTGGTTATTACAAAAATTACTTGATAGATATTGCCTGTTTCTTTCTCTTTTATGGTTTATCTACACAGGAAACCTATTGCACAACAAGGTAGAACATGAATTTAAAGCAAAGTAACTATTTCACATTAGCTTCCCACAAGGATACTGTCAAACTGCACACAGGTTTCATTTAATCCACTCCCAAAATTGGCTAAGAAAACTTGCATAAATGTATTCTTGCTGTGAAATGTTGTCCGTGTGGAGAGTTAGGTATGAAACAGCTTTCCAAACTCCTTTCCACAATGGCAAGAACTTATGTACTTTTTTGGTCCCCACTACAGTGGTACTACAGTACCTCTGAGTTTATAAATGTATTTATTCTCATAACACTCCAAGGAGGAAGGGGAACTCTTGGTGTCTTTCCCAAGATTGTGCAAGAGGGCTGGAGTAGAGCAGAGAGATGAATGCAGTTTTCCCCAAGTTCAAAGATTGCTTCAGTCACTGCTGGGTCATCCTCGTCCTCCATGAAAAGTCTGTAGCTCCTAATCCTGTCTGCTAAATCGTAATTCCATTTATCCTCCAGACAGGTGTGACTCAGCTGCACAACAACACTGACGGATCTCTAAACTAAAGCTGTTATTTCCTGACAGTGACTGGCCGTGTGGCTTTATGATGTTTGTATTAATTCATGTTCTCATTCGCATTCAGTGAATGGTAGAGAAACGCTCAGTGATGTATTTTGATTCATATTCTCAGAGGTTTGATGCACTGGGTACGTAAGTCCCGTGGACTTTCAATAACTTTGAGAATCTTATTTAAACAACTGTGATTGCTGTTTTTCAGGAAAATATTGAATAGCCTGTTTTAAATCAACTTGTGTTCCCTGTCCTTCCTCTTCTCTTGGAGGAGGTGCGTTTGCATAGAAAGAGGATTCTTTAAATAAAGGCACAAAGTCAGTTTTCTGAATACAGAGGAACTCAGCAGCCAAAACTAATATTAGGATTAAACATTGCCCTTCCAACTCAATAATGGGCTAAGTCAAAACTCCATAGCATTTTACTGCATATTAGAATTAGATGGAGTTTTAATTATATGTTGATCCATCTATCCATTTGCCTTGCTCTAAGCAAGCAGAAGGTTCAAGGCTGCTTTCATCTTGCTGTCCAAGATCTGATATCTAGAGCGAAGGAGGCCCCTTTTGCTGCATCTTACAGAGGGCAACCCCGCAAGCAAAGATGAGGGTAGGGGTCGGGCATCAGTTCACCAAACACTGAGCTCCAAAATGCCTATGCCTTTTGTTAACTCTGAAGACTTTGCTCTTAATTCTTTTGGTTTAATGCAATGAAAAGATGAATCTGAAGTAATCTCTTTTATTTGAAACTGAGGTTGCTTTACTTTGTTTCTGTTCAGAATTGCTTCCCCGTCTTGGTTGTGATTTACTGTTTCCTGGCTTTGGGTCCATAATGTATATGGAGCATGTGGGTAGAAGCCTACCCATTGTAGGTCACTTGTCAAGGGAAGACAAAGGTTTCCCCACAGTTGTTGGTTAGTTGTTTTTTGGGTTTGGTGGTTTTTTTTTTAGTTTTCTAAAGTTGCTGTGAGCGTTTTAGTTAGCAGTATATTCTTGTATATAGAGACCGTCCTGCTTGCAGACAAGACACTTTAAATCCCTAGAAACTTTTTCATCCTGATACGTTACTAATAATAGGAATAACCATTCCTTCCAAATATTGCCATTAACGTGTGATTTTGTTTTGCATATTGGCATTAGTGATATTAGCAGTTGCCAGATCCTCAAGACTTTGTCCAATGCCTGAGCTGCACAAAATGTGTAGGCAGTTACTGCATGGTCAAAACCTCCCGTTGGCACACGCAACAGGCATCTGCGGGGGCTTTCCTGCCTGCGGATGTGGATGCAAACTCCTGCCCACGCAGAGGGTGCCTGGGCTGCCAGGAGCACTTCGCTTCCTCCCCTCCTGCTCTCTGGGTGTGAAACGCTGCTCGGGGGAGACTTCGCCGTGTCACCGCTCCTGGTCCCACCCGGTCTCTGCACTGCTGCGCATCCATTACCAGCGCGCGGATGCAGTTCTAGGGTTATTTTGATTTAATAATTGGCTCACAAACAGTCACCACTAACTGCAGATCTTGCCTCCTACCACCAGATTGGTTGGGGTTTTGTTTGTTTGGTTGTGATTTTTTTTTTTTTTTTTTTAATACCTGAAATCTCTAACTTCAGGTAATTAAAAACCCTGGATTATTTTTATTTTAACACTGAAAGAAGGGGTTCAATCTGTTTGTGATAATAGCGCTGACTGACATTGTTTCAAAGCAGATTTAGAGATAAGTTTGGTCCTGACATTTAGTCAGCAGGTGGGTGTTGTTTATTGCCTAGCAATTAGAACTTATATTAACATAATATCTCCTCAACTTCAAAAATTTCTGAGAGTTCTCCGTGAACAGATTCCCAAGAGCTCTCCCCTGCTCTCTTCCCTTTGTCTTTTCACTTTCCCACCTCCACACCCATCCACCCACCTGCCTTTAAATGTGCTGTTTCAAATTTAGTGTTCAAGAAACTTTGTTTAAGTCTAAATCATGAAAGATATTTTCTTCTAGGGCAGAAGCAGCCCACAGCCCCTTTATTTTAAACCAAGTTAAAACAGTGCTTTTTAGTCTTCAGAAACTTTTTTCACTTTCAATATTTCTCTGTGAGCACTCCACTACAGAAAACGAGTGTTGAGGAGGATGGGGTCGGTTCCCCATCGTGAAACCGTCCAGGTGCAACAAGTATTTTCCTTGCCACCCACATCTTCAGGACTCCCTTTTCTCTCAGTATTTTCTCTGTTGTTGTTATCCGTTTCTTATGGAGACACATTCATTAGTTTTATAATATATCTACTTTTTATGAGATTGTCATATTCATTTTGACTCTTGTGCTAATGAGTTGTCTGCAGGAGAATGTGAAAATGAGCTAGCTTGAGCTAAAGACGCGATGAAGGCAAACAAATGTGAAAAATTAACTGACTAGAAAACCTAATCCAAATGTATTGCTTTAAAAATAATTTGTAATTAACTTCAAACTCAAGTCAAAAGACCCTGCTGTCCAAAGCCAAACATTCGCTACTGCTCTGTCACAGGCTTTGCTCACAAAGTTGGATTAGCAAAATGGTAAGGATTTCTAGTGAAATTGAACAAAAATGAACATTGTTCTTGTGCATTTTCACCTGTGTATATCCACTTGTGCCCGCACATTCTTAGACCAAATTTTCATCCTTCCTTTCAACTGTTTTTTGGGGGGTTTTGTTTGTTGTTTTTTTTTTCTTTAAACTTAAGCGCCATCATTTCAGTATTAAGGAATAGCACTTGGTGACACTATTCTGTTTTTTTCCCCAGCCCCTTAGAGTGTAATTTTTTTCCGTCAAAGGAGACACCTTCCTCTCTTGTCTGGGAGGAGATAATTATGGGAGATAAGGACTGATCTTTCTTTTCAAACAACCATAATTAACACTGGAACAAAACAGCTTTGGAGAGCAATCAGAGCCTTGCTCTGACCCTGGGGCTAACACTGAAAGATCAAACTCCGATTCCCTCCCTTGCAGCCATCTCCATAACACAGGCACATGCGAGTGGTTTAATAAATACTGTCATCCGAACCCTCTATGGCAGTCACTTTGCTGATGAGCATGAACAAGCTTGTTTACTATCAGATGCAAAATCGCTGCTCAAACCCCGGTTGTTACGAAGAGGCTAATTGGATGGGAAAGTGATGAGGAAGAGATCAAATTCCTACATCAAGTAAAATCCAATGTTCTATCATATTAGTACCTTTTTTCCCCTCTCTGGCAACAAAATTAAAGTAGCTTATCCTGCAAGAGGGCAGCTAATTTGATGTGAAGGCTGCCAATGTAAGCAGTTGCAGTGCTGCTTTGCATTAGGAGAGTGACAGTGAAGGGAGAGCCGGCGCGGTGGCCGGTCCCTGGCCGAAGCCCTGGGAACGGGGATGGGAGCATCGCGGCTGGTTCCTCTGCTAAATTACAGGGGAGAGAGCGATCGCTCGAACGCTGTGTGTGGTAACGGCTAGCTGTGGTGGCTTTTTTTTTTTTTGTGGCAAATGGGAAAACGATCAGTCGAAACGTGTACAGGCTTTTTTCAGCCTCAGCTGGAAATGAGGAAAGCGGCTTCTCTGCTCGTTAAATAAAACTGCTCCCTTGAGATCAGAGCGGTGCCAGCTCTCGGTAGCCGAAGCTCTCGTACAAAGAGTTGACCGCAGCCTTTATTCCAAGGCTTGATAACAAGCTTGACAAGTACCTTTGCCATTTGAGCACATGGAATTCTCAGGAGAGCTTCACATGAATAAATCATTACCTCTTTAGTGACTATCCAGAATTAATGATCCCCCACCTTTTCTGACAAGTACTTCTTTTGCTGTAGGTTGTGACTTGTGGCTCCCTAGAGGATGGTGACAACTGAGGAGTCCTGGAGGCTTTTGCTTTCTCTTTCCTGGATATTCCAGTAACTTTTCCTGTCACTGAATAGCTGAAAAAATATCTGTAATTATCACAAAGGCTGGCATTTTCAGAATAACAGCATAGAGCTGGGAGAAGAAATCCCAAATGAAAGGAAAACCATCATGTTAGATCAAAGTCAGAATCCAAATGAAGACAAAACTTTCCAGAGGTTGAAAAATAGGATTTAATTACTGTGCATATTGGGGCGTTTCTTGTTTCTAGTTTTAATTAACAACACATTAACATCTGAGGAAGCACCTTTGTTTAGATACTTCCATCAAAAACTGAGAGTTACGAATCTTTTTTCCATGTATGTAGTCTTGTACAACTTCCCACACAATTTTACTGTCCCAAGAGGTGCAAAGACTTTGGGGAAAAGCCCTCTATATCGTTGCATGGTTGGAATATCAAATGAATGTGTGACCCTTTAGTCCCTGATTTTTACTTCCATCAGTGTAATCTGATGAGTGATTTGAATGTCGGACTGAACTGCATCACATTTTTCTTATGTTTGTATCTCATCCAAGATGATGTTTTTATAACTTAGATTGGAAAAGTAGAGGAGTGGCTCCAGGGAAAAACTTTAAGTTCAAATATGAACTTTCCCAAAATTCAGGGTGTTTGGATCTTTGGTACTGTGAGAGTTATTTCCGTCACAAAGCGTGACTGTGTCTTTTCTAAAATGACTTGATAGGTTATTAACATATCTTTAGTCTTGCTTTACTAGTACAATTCCTAAAACTTCAGTGAAAGTTTCAGTGAGTAGCTGCCTCTCTGCTCTTTGGGGGGTAAGCAAGTGGCCATTCTAGTAAGGAGAAAAAGTGGAAAATATGACCTGAGACCTCACCACACTGACAACAAAAGGAGAAATAGAAAGAATCCCAAAGTCCCTAACTTTTAAGACATTCATTTTGGAGGGGAGGAGAAGGGGGATGTTTGGTCAGCATTTTTGTATTCCCAGTGCCGAAAAGAGAATAAAACTAAAGTTGGCCTGAGATTCAATGGGTCCAGAGGAGCTACTAACTCTGCTAACTGGGATAATTCTTAGATGTACAAAGGTAAAGGTTCAGTGCAGCAAATCCTTTAACATTTTAGTTTCACAGCTGTGAATGCCCGACACCTTTAGAAACACTCCGCTAGAGTAGTGGGGTGAACCTTCATCTGAGTATATTCTTCCCTCAGAGTTTTAAGCTGTTGTTACCAGGAAGTCTGTAGAGCATGAGATAAAAATCTGTATTTTACAGCCAGGTCTTACCAAGGAGGAAGATGGAGAAAAGGGGGAATTGAGAACTTTATTAAACCTTGGTATATAAAGGTTGTTTTTAAGTAACAGTTTCAAAGGTATCCAGCAAAGAGACAAGACAGTAGAAGCAAAATATTCAGGATAATCACTTTTATCACTGATACAGAACAGCTTAGTGTCAAATATATTCTCTCACAGCTAAATATGCTCATTTTACAAATCTGGACCTAGGTCAGAGTTTCAATTATATAATCTTCATCTCCGAGTTGTAAAATCTAGCCTTACATGTAACCATGAAGTTTCAAAATTATTATTTTTAACCTTAGACTTGGTTAAGATGTTCTACTGATCTATGTCAGGAACCAAATTAACATATCTTAAAATGAATTTGCATAACCTGAAAAAAAGGTTTGCACATCCTAATATAAATTTACATTCCTAATAAAGTATTAACATATCCAAAAATGGATTTTAAATAGTACCACTATATTTTAAATCCTTCTTGTAGATTCCTAACAAACAGCTTTGATTTGCATGTCCTGACTTTGCTATGCAACATAGAACTAATAATTGACTGGTTTATAAATCAGCCTTTTAATCCTCTGCTGCTGCCACCTTTGTTCATACAGATGAGAATTAACAGGGCAAAAAGGCAACCATAAGCTTTGCCTTTTGCACATAGTAGGACTGAAGCTAAAACCAGAATTTGCAATGGGAGGATGTTTCAGGAGGTGCTTTGCTGGACTCAGCTGCAAACTTGGGTGTAAAGCTTGGGTGAATCTTTCAAAGTCTGGCCCTCAAACCCAGAGCACTTCTCTCTCTCACTTACCAGACAAAATCAGAGTAGGGGCTTTGGGCTGCCCCTTAAATGACTATTCTAGATTTCATTCCCCGTGAATACAAGATGTACGTTATTCTGCAGGATAAGTTTTTTGCTGAAGCCTGGAGAAATTTCTAGAGAAAGTTTAGTAGCAACATGGTAGGACTGAGAACCCAGTGAAGGCTGTGATGTATTTACCAGTGGGGGAGGTCCTGACATCTGAAAGCCAGCAACTCACCACAGATGATATTTGAATATCGGTACTTGAGTCTGTAGCCACTGATGCATAAAGGCTCTGATTCAACAAGGTACTTAAGCTTTAGGAGTCCTACTGAAATCAACTGAATGATGCATGTGTTTAAAGTTATGCACATAAAATCTTGCTGTAATGGAGCCAAGAGCACTTCCCATTGAAATCTGCCATCGAGTTTACTCTTTTGCTGCAACTGAAACACTGGCTTTTTAATATAAAAACAGGAGTGAGAGCGAGCAGTAACGTGTTGCCTTCAGCTGCTACAGTTTTCTAGAAGAAATGGTACAACTGGCAGTGAAATAAGAAGGTGAGGCAAGGGGAGACACAACTCTCATTCTCACTGTGGTTTTCCCCAAATCCTTTCCAGGTGTTTTAACAGTTTCTTTTGGTTCAGCTCTGTGCTGGCAGCTGAAATATTGCCAAGAGACCTAGAGCACTAAGCCAAACCCTGTGGCTGGGTAGGTAAAGTTGTTTCTGTGGTTGAAGGTGTGTTGGGATGCACAGATAAAGTGTTGACACTAGGAGCAGAAAAGCAGAAACCAGCATACGGATTAATTTGTTTAGCGAATTCCATGCACCCTCACAAGATTGTGCAAAAATGAATGAATATCTTTAACCTCAAACCTGTGATGGGATGTCAGGCAGCTCAGAGCAGGAGTTTGTAATATCTGGAGGGCCAAGTGAACTCCTAGTGTCCGCCTTTACAGCTGTCTAACTGTGCCAACCTGATTTTAGCTGTCACAAAAGGATCCTTTTTAGCGCAGTGCATGCATGGATTACACACCTAAGAAAATAAAAATTCCGAGTGAGGTCTTCAGTAGTTGCAAGCCAGTGTAGCGCTGAAACCCAGGGACCAATACCAAATGCACCAAGTGAGAGCTGGTTCATTGTTTTATGTGCTGACTTGTGATTCTCCTCGGCAAAGTGGCCCCATGGTAGGAGCTTGCTCAGCCTGCTTAACCTTTCTGTCTTCTCTATCTCTTTTGCTTTACTCATGAATCCGGTCAGTCAAACTACCAGATAAAGCTCTGGCTACTGTACTGCTACTTTTGATGCTGATAGTCAAAGCAGAAAAATATAGCTTGATGATTTTTTTTTTTTTTTTGATGTGTCCCTAAATGAGTTTGTTCTGCAAGCAGTTAAGCAAAATTCCCTTCTGACTGGTAAACTGTGTGGAAATACTGTGTGTAAATATTGTGTGGACACCACTGAAACAGAGTAAATATAGAATCTACATGTTGTTGTTTATAGCAATTACGGTTTTGGAGCGTAATATCAGGTCTTTCTAAAGACCTTTGTTTGTCTTTATTACATAATGCTGCCCTCTCCATATGGTAGGTTTTGCCTGTGGTTAAGAGCCAATAAAGCATCCTTTGGAGAGGAGTCCACAGGAAAAGTGACAGTAGGTACTGAGATAATAATTATTCAGTAGGTGATTACCTGTTATTCCTGACATGCCCTCCCGTTTAAAGCTCCTGGAATAAAACCCAAGGGCCTCATTTGAAAGGGATTTAGCCTCCAGCTCTGAAAACTAGGGCCAGCCACTCTGAAGTGCTGACCAGGCAGATGGGTTGCACTGGTACCTCATTCCTGGAGGCCAGACAGGATTTCTTTTGTTTAAAAGAAAACACATCTAGTTTAAAAAAAAACACATCTAGTTGAAGATGTCCCTACTCGTTGCAGGGGGGGTTGGACTAGATGACCTTGGGTCACCTTGACTAGATGACCCAAACCATTCTATGATTCTATGAAAACCCAAAGTGTTCTCCCATAGATGGTGTCATTAATGGTGCCTTATACTCAAGATGTTCTCTTGCATTCACATTGTCACAAACACAGGGAAAAAAAGCAAATTGAAGGGACGTTCTGTTTCCAACACTCCATGGGGTAATGTGCATTTGACGTAGCTATGAATATATTTCATGCATATTGCCTATTCCAGAATACAGCCAGCCCTGTAATAACTATACTAACTATTGAAAGATGCAATGCTTCATACCTCATTACGGTATGAACAATGGTATCAGCCTCCCCAGAGCCTTAGGTGAAATAGGTACAGGACATTAAAATAAATTTGTCTTTCACTACAATATATAGTCATTACACAAACTGTATTGAATCATTAATCAAAGTTGTTATATCAGATTTTTATTGGACTGGATCATTTTATATGTCTTATACTTAAATATGTATCCCTGAGGAATGCCAATTTTATTTCTGCAATTGGGAGAGCCAAATAAATCAGTCTAAATTCCCTCTGTTTAGTTTGCTGTGGGAATCAAACTGAACTTTCTGTTCCATAAACAGAAGAAGGAAAGCAAACTGATGAATGAGAATGATTAAAATGTGTTTATCTAAGCATTTGTCAAAGTCAAATCCAGATCATAAGATAAAGAAGATGGAGAAAAGATGTTCATAAAACTGTACAAAACATTTATGCCCGCTATACCTAGTAGAAGGAAAAATCTCCCACTTTTTTCTTCACTTGTAAGTAGATGCAGTAATTCTTCTAATTGCATCTAGATCTTATCTCTTATAACATCTCTCCTGTTATTTCTTCATGGTAATATTTGCACAATCTTGACTTATTTATTGATTTTTCACCTCCAGTTTTAAAACACTTTGTAGAACCACTATACCGTAGGTTGCAAACTGAACCACACTCTACGTAGTTCATGACCTGTTACATGAGTGGCAGAATTAGGGGTATAACCACAAGCCTCTAGTGCAGGTAGATTGGTTGTTTGCTTGAGTAAAGGCTATAATGAGCTGTCAGAGTAAAGTCTGAGCTCAAACTTCCTGTAACCTGCTCCAGGAGGCACCATCTGATTGAGAAAAATTAATAATTATCAAGATTCAGCTCTTCTTCCAATTACTCCTCTTAATTTTCCTGAATACCGGGCTCTTCTTTGGCCTTGGCTGTGGTGTGATTCTCATGTGTGTGTCATTAACGTAACAAAAGCCAAGTCCTAATGATAGCTGCCTTGGTGACAACTGTCAAGAAAGTCTCTCCACCATCCTTGCCTGTCCCATAGGCTGTTTAATGCACCAAGCCTGTCATTTTGGCTAGGTATGATAAAAGTTGCCAGGTGTGTATATATGTATTCAGAACACAGCACAGAGATTATTTGAGAAACTCTACTACCTTTAAATTCAAAACTGTCACTTTATTTCTCTCGCAGACAATATAATTATTCCAGAAGAATTAGGAAGCACAGAAATCCTTTACACAATGGGTGCCTATGTTAAAAAATAATAAGAATTTGCAGAATGTATAAAACATGAGAAAGGTCTATACACAGAAATTGCAATTGAATACATTAAAATCAAAGACAGGCAGAGAATGAATTAATTTGTTTCAAATGATGGTATATAGTTTAGTGTAGTTCTATAATTTAATTTTAGTGAGCACAGTATTTCCTAATTATCTGTATACTAACAGATCCATAAACAAAACATGGATTTTCTTTTTTCTATACTGAGTCTTCAAACACAAAAAATCCCCCAAATCCAACATTTTGGAAACTACAATATAAATAAACCAACTATAAAGCAGTGGTAGCAGGCAATAATGACTTTATGTGAACAAAAACATTCTCATGAAGTTTTAAAGCATCTGATGATGAGCAATAAATTCTTACAGTTCCTCCGTGAAGATCACTCTGTTTATGCATGAAAATAGGAGGTTCATGGAGAGGTGCCCTCTTGAGAGGCAGGGATTGTATTTAATTTTTTTGGTAGAATTGGCTGTGATCTTTACTGGGACAAAGTGGAATACATAAATATTCCTCATTTTGTGGCTGAGCCACAAAGCTTATAGCTTAGACAACCCCTAGTGAAGAATCAAGAAAACATTAATTAAACTACAGATACCCGTCTGGGCAGGTATGAGCCAATGGAGAGAGATCAGTCTAACATAAAAACGTCTGTTCATCTCCTCTGGCAGCATCACAGTAAGAATTAGAAGCTGCTTTGATTTCTAGGTGTTGTCCTGTAGAAGCACCATGCTGGGAACATCCTCAAGTCAGTTTAGGGAAAAGCAAGCTGTTCTTGGCTTTCTGGAGTTCAACACGTGGTTTTTAAAGCAGTTGGAAGTCCAGGAGGGGTCCGAAGACACAAAGACTGTCAAAAAGCATGACCAGAGAAGTATAGCTGGCTGATTCATTGGAAACAGCATTTTGTAGCATGCTAAAAAATTTTCAGGATGTTTTTTTGGCATTCTTAAGAACAGTCAGGAAATAAACAACATGGTAAGGAGAAGTCAGGCAAATGGGGGAAAAACAAGCACAGAAATAGAAAGGAATATTGACTTAAAAGAATTGGTATAAATCACATAAACTTGACTGAATGCGTATATATAAGTAAACTCCCTTTCTGGGGGGCACAGGCTTCAGGGTTTCCACACAGGCAGACCTGTAATGGGAAATGAAGTCTTTATCCCACACCACTACATCATTTTAATAAGTTCTCTTTACTTCTCAAACCTTACTTCATGACAGTTCCTATCTAGATCAGGGTAAGAGCCGTGAGCATTATTTCTTTCAGCTACTGTACTGGACAGATTGGGACAGGGATTTCTTTTTGTTCCCTGTCTGTGCAGCACTTGGCGCAGAGAGGTCCCAGTCTCTGCACAGAGCACCTGTGTCTTACGAAAATTGTACTCTACTGATATGGATAGCTCTTACATTTCATTACTTCAGCCCAGAGAGCCAGCTTTACAGAAGTAAGAAACCCTAAAGGATCATACAAATCTTAGAAGCCCTCCAATTTGCTGCAAAAACAGCAAATGCCACTACCACGATGCTGCCGTCTCACTTTTGCAGCCTTTCCCAATATTAGAGAATCTTTTCCCACACTATGTAAGCATCTACAAGAGGTTAATGGACTAGACCTTGACGGGACACATCCTTAATAATGACTGTTCATTGGAACCATATAGTAAGCTAAGGAACCTGATCGAATATGGGCTTGCTTCCTTCTCTAGACGAATGAAATAACACAGAGGGGACTGAAGACAATTTTTCTTCTGCATTTGCACTCTGGTTTAGTGTTCCACTCCAGTTATAGTACAGATCATTGTGATTAAATCAGTCAGCGGTAGCTCAAAGCCACTACTGGTTATCTTTCTGCCCTGATAAGCAAAGATCTCCAAGTATAGAGGCTTTGGAAAAAATTTGCCTTGGGTCACTTGCTTTGCTAGCAAGGACATTGCAATATTTTTAACAATATGTTTTACTTTGAGAGGTCAGTGACTTTTGCCTGGGTATTTTTTGTTCTAAATATAACATTTATCTAAATGTTTAGAAAAATCCAAAACGTCAGAGTCTTCTTTATACAGCCTTTTAAGTAACTATTTTCTTAGTGTGTCCTAAATGCCCTGTAATCTGCATGGAAGAAAAGAATCAAAGTCAGGCAATTTTTTTCCTGTTCAGAGAAATAAGAAGAGAATTACAAAAGATTATTTTAAAGCACCCTTAGAGACATCTGTTTTTAGGTGGATTCTCATAAAAGACTGTCCATCTAGATCGCTGGATAATAGCTCTCAGGAGACAAAGTGCACAGTGCTGAGCTGTTTGTGGTTTGTCATGTGAACCGTGTGGCCCCGGTTATGTGTCCAGAGCCATTATGCACAAGTCAGTACACCTCTGCCAAAAAAGACAAAGGTTGGGGGGAATTCTGTTACTGCAATTAAAGTAGGTCTCAATCAGAATCATAGCCAAGCATTCAAAATCACCCAAAGGAACTATTCCTCTATCGTCGTCTTTAAAATGTTCCTTAAATAGAGTGCAGTATCTCTCCCTGTTTGACTCAAGCAAGTTTAAGTGCTCTGCAATACGATGAACTGTGCAGAGCTGTTTTCTCTGAAAACCTGATACTAACATATTCCTACAACAGTCCAGCTCACTGAATAATTAATAGCAGATAACTTTCTTCAGAGAGTTTTATTTGCATCTTTATTTGGGTTTCTTCCCAAATGTATTTGCTATTGAAATTACTGGATAATTTTAGCAAGCAGCTCTGCATTTTCTATTTGTGAATGAGTAGTTCACCGTGCATATTTAAAATTCAATGCTGAAGCAGTTTTGCCCGCAGATGTAGGATTTGGTTGCAGACGGGACATTTCACATCTGCACAGCTTTGCTTTCTGATTCTACAATGCTAGACAGCCCTCTCCTTCACTCTCCACTTTTAGCACAAATGTCAGAGAGATGTGGGGCTTAAATTACACTGAAATTTCAGGAGTAATCTCCAAAATCACTGCTCTGTTTTTGTACACACAGACAAGATTCTTTTCACATAATATGTCACGATCATCAGATTATTGTTTAGATGGATACACAGCATTACAAATATAACTGTGATTATACTTTCACCCAACAGCTTTCACTCATAAACAAGGGATGAAAGGCAGTGACAACGTGAGAAAGAGATCTGTGTACTTCAGCAGCCATAAAGGTGTGGTTTTCTTATAACATACAAGAAACAACATGGGGTCTTTCTGAAGCGTGCGTCTGCACATGTTACTATTCATATTTATCCTGAAGCATGTACACCTCCCATGCAACTTTTTATAACATATCAGGTGTGGGATCCCATTACAGAACTAGGGTGAGGTTTTCAAATGCAACCAGTGAACCAGCTGACGTAGCGGTTGGATCACGGTGAAGAGACACCCTGCAAAGGATTTGCGGAAACTCCAACCTCCACCCTTGATGAAAATCAGGGACATTATTTTTAAGAGGAAGAAAATGAGGCCCTAAGAGCCACTGACCGTGGATTTAGATCTTTTGGCCATAGTCAGTGAGGCAGTATTTCTGCAGGCGTCTGTGCGTCAAGGTGGTGCCACACAAAGGGGGTCACTGCATGAACGTGGTCTTGACAACTATCAGCCCTTTGCATCGGGAAGCTTGATGTTACAGTTCTCGACTGACTCATTGGTCTCACTGTACAAGCTTATAGTGATGTTCCTCGAACTTCTGTGACTTGTGGACCCCAATATTTGTTTTTTTTTTTCAGTGGAGACATGCCTCCTTTTTGCAGTTTCATATACATGGATAAATAAGTTGGTTTTTTATGTCACGTTAGACATCATTTGCAGAGCATTAGAAATGGTTAAGATGAAATAATTCTGCAACGTTGGAAAGTCCTGTATGGCAAAGTCTTTTGCATATATTAGTACACAATATACAGTATTCTTTAGCATCTGGCTTTTTTAGGCTGTCAAGTTTCAGTAATGGAATTTCAGCAAATGATAAAGGTCCATATATGTTATTTCCTCCAAATTTTGTATCTTCTTGACAAAATAATAGCTAGCCACAACATTTTGATCTGGTTAAGTGCTTTTCTGTTTAGGGATTTTTGCAGCAACACTTTACAACAAAAAGTCAATTAGCTGTCAGTCATTTAGCTCTATTGTCTGGTTTTTGTAAGGTTTTTTGATAGCCTTCACTTTTTGTTTCACTGTGAGGATTTCTTTAGCTGAAAGACACTAATCCCATGGTAATAACAATAACATTCTTCACACTTCCAAGTGCCAGCTTTGCTACTCTTCCTTCAGGATAATCAGATCTTAGACTACCAACTTTTCCCATTTAATTTCTCTTGAGAATGACTTCCTGAAGCAGAAGCTTGAAGAAACAGAAATGACCAGAGTGAATGCTTCTAATTGAATGAGATAATTAATATGAACATCATGTATTTGCGATCCATTATTAACAATCCCAGACTATTTTCTGTCATAGTCTGTGATGTAAGTACCATGATTCTCCAAAATTTCAAGATAAAGGTCAAAAAACAATCTCCACAAACCGATTAAAAAGCTTTTAAAATGTGGCCTTCAAATGTAAATGTTTTTAACCTCAGATGGATGTCTTTATGAGCTTACAGCTATGCTTAGGCTCAGAGGCAGCTCTACAGTGTTGAATTGATTATGGCAGTGTTTGGATCATGCATCTTTTATTGCAGTTTTACTATAGTTAGCTTACATCTTAAAATGGTCTGATACGTGCTCGACTATATTAAGAGCTGTATTTAAAAGAAAACTGGGTGTGAGCTTTGCTGGAACTGGCTCTGTCTCTGACTTTCTGGCATCAGTTTCAAGGACACAATTTATTGCTGTTTTTTTTTTTTAACTGTAAAATTCCTCCTAGAAAAATGCTCCAAAATACTTGAAAAAACTGGCGCTTTACATGAAAAATAAAATGTGAGCAGAGAGAAAGGTATTGTTTGTTTTCCTGCTTTCTAGGGCCTATGAGTTTAAACTGGGAAAAAAGGGAATTCTTTTTCCCATTCTTTGCCTTTCTTAGGAGAAGGAGCTAGTGGCGATCCCAAGGGCTGTGCCCAGCTCGGTGGGCGGCTGAAAGCATTGCAAGGGGTGCGAGGTTCTCAGTTTCTCCTCTGCACTGTTAGAGCCGGGCAGCAGCGGGTTGAGCTAATTCGGGGAGTTTCTTGCACGGCTCAGACTGCCCCAGGCGAGGCTACGGGACCTCTGTGGAAAGGACTTTTGTTTTTATCCGGTTGAGACCCAGCAGCTGATGCAAAATGCTCCCGATCAAGTTTGACACCCATTCCTGGGGACCTGGACCCGGTACAAAGTGCCTCTCTGGATCTTACAGAGCTGGCCAGAGGGGAAAGGTCTGACTGTCTTTTCGCAGCTAGTGGTTGCTGTGTTGGAATGTATTTAGCTTTCCACTCGGATATTTCAGCTTTTTGAGGGTTTCGGGTAGGACAATTTATGGATCCTGGACATAGTTAGCAGTAAATGCTAGTGCTTGAATGACTGAAATATATGAGGAATATAAATCACATTTTAAAAATACAGTTTAAAATTTATTCCTCGCCATGTACAAAAAATTTTCTTGAACAAATAAGAGAGCTGCATGGAAGTACAGTCATTTAATTAAATATAGTTAAGAATTGGAAACCAACTAATTTCTGGAGAAATGGAACTGTAAAGTATTTCTTCTTAATTGCGATGTCATTAACTTACCATGCTGCTGCACCAATTGACTGTAGAATTTAAGTAAATTCAAATGCGTTGTGTCAGATTCAAGGCTCTTTCAAACGGATTAGGAAAGAATGAAGTGTTATACTGAGATGACAAGTTTAAAGCTTAAAATCTTTTTTTTTTTTTTTAAGCGCACAATTTGCACGTCAAATAGATGGATGTTCACAAAATCAATTTATTTCTGAGACCTTTGATCAAAGATTTGTGGGGAGCCATAGAGAGCGATTCTCTTGAAAATGTTTGCTGCTTTCTAATGAGAACTGGCATCATTTGGGTACGTAGATGAAAGCACACCTAATCTTTTTTACTCCTCCTTCTTAATAATACCCTTCGATTCAGAATTAGGCACAGCAGGAAGAAAGATCCTGTACAGCACATCTCTGCACTAATAAAGCAAGCTGTCTAACTCCTGAAACGAGGAGATATTTCTCATACGGGAAGTCACTTGTCTATGGGGGAACGGGACGCGAAGGCAGCTCAGTTAATTTTCACACAAAATTGAGAAATAAAGATGTGAGCTGTGCCCATGAAGGCTGGAATAACTTCCGTAGCCTGGGATAAAAACAGCTCCAAGCAATTTGACTCTGCTGCGTAAGGAAAAATCATGACAGCAGATCCTTCGTTAGGGTTAACAGAAAGAATCAGAAAATGGAGCCAAGATTTCATTTGCTCCTTCCCCCTTCCCAGGTGATGCAGGACAGAAAAATCATAAGGAGGTGAGCGAGGCAGGGGAAATGATGGAGCTGGGAGCAAACACTCCCATGTGCCGAAGTGCCCTCGTCCCCTAAGGTCAGAGCTGACACTCATAACCCTGAGAAGGTCTCACAGCAGAAGACATCAGCGTTTCAACTCTGAGTTAAATATAATCATGGCCTGCGCAGCAGAAAGCATTCTTCCATGGACAGGAATGGTGTTTTATTGCTTCAAAATATTCCCTTCTCGTTCTCGCACTAGCATGTAATTCACTTTCCAGAAAACCATTCCCTTAGCAAAATGGGGAGAGAGGGATTTTTTTCTGCTACCTTTGCAGGGAAGCTCTACAGCCTGATTCAGCCTTACACCTGTGACACGTTTTATGGCCCCGTCCTCTGCCTTGTACAAAGCCGTAGCTGCCTGCTCGCACGCTGGGGATTCCTGTCTGACGGTCTCTATTGACTGGCTGGTCTGTCCTTCAGCGTGTCATTTGACCCTTCTGCCAGAGCCTGTCCCTCTACCCAGTATGGACAGGGCATTCCAGGAAGAGTGTTTTCTTGTTTATTATCACTGCAATTAATATTTGAGGACGAGGATATTGTCTCTGAATGTCTGGAAACACGTGAGGTTTTGTCATGATAGTATTGAAAGGAGATTTTCTTTGCATAATAAAATGGAGACACTGAAATTAAATAGATCCTTTATATTTCGTAGTATTTCATGTTAATATAGCTGACATTTTGCTCCCTCTTTTCTAGGAAGCTATTAGCTTTTATTATTCTCTTAACTGCATCAGATTATCCAGTAATACCCACTGCTGCCAACTACACGGCCTCCAAAGTTTTACAAGTTGTACTGAAGTAAGAAAGTTAAGATAAATTAATGCAGGGCAAATCTTGAAATGAAACCACTTGACCCCTATTAAAATTTGCTGCTAACACTGTTTGGAGTTGTGCTTAATGTTTGAAATTGCTATATCATTTAAAATGACATTGTGAAGTGGTATAGTTGCTTTAAGACATCATTTTTAAAATTGAGTGTTACCACGCCATTTGCTGCAAAGCCATGAATCCCAGGAGAACAGAGTTGTTCCTCCATGTTAAATTAAAAGGCATTAATCTTTTCAGATGCAGTATCCCAGGTACAAATTCCTGCCCTGTATGACTAGAAAAATCTCTCAGTCCTAGGCTTGTCAAGACATAAAAAATTGGAAAAAAATAAACAAAGCTGTACTGCATGCCAGGAAGAACAGGCATGGGATGCATTTCTAGTTCAACCAATAAATCCTTCTCTACAGGGTATGATATGCTTCTAAAAACTGGGCAACAGCTCAGCCTTCCAGTGACACCAGTCAGGTTATTCCTTGCATGACCAAAACTATTCCTTGGGTATGGAGGCTGATGGACATCACGCTATGTCTTTGAGGCAATATCTATAAATAAGATACCCACTCTGCTGTTTTCAAGATTCAAACTTGGAAAACTTTCTTGTGTCTCCTCTTACAGGGCTTGACATAAAAACGAATTGTACGGAAAGATACAGATCGAATTGGTCCAAATCTGATGGTGCAGGCAGATATCCCCGGCAAGTTCTCCTCCTTATTCAGCTTGGCTTTCCGTCAGTTTTGTGGTACTTTCTAGTCATCCTTCTCTGTAAATTACCATCTTGTTCAGAGCAGATTATTGCTGTTGGGAGTCTAAAGCAAAATACCAATGGATATGGCTTTGTGCTCCATCAAGTTTTGCCTCATCTTTCTCTTCTTTGGTTCTAATTTTGATTTTTATCTGCACTTCGCATGTTTGTGGCAACATTGAAACAAAAGAAAGAAAGGGTTTACAGTGTGTTTGTTGATAAAATGAATACACACTAAATTTAGCTTGATGTTTTTCTGCATGATACCCCTTGTCTTTTGTTGATATAATATCTAGTACAGCAGTAATGATTGCATTGCAGCCTGGGGCACAGTACTGAGGCAACAACAAACTGCAATGCTGAATCAAGTCAATTCCTTCACATTTGAGAGCAGCTATATGGGCCTTTGTTATCACTAAATGAACTTCAGGGAGTTGGTGAAGATATGCAGAGACAGGCTTTGTGGAGCTCCTTGTATTTCATGTGAAAGGAGGACCCATCTCGCCCTAGCTGTGTACAGAATGCGAGACTGTAGTGTGCATCCAGTTCTGCTAATATTCAGCATAAAATGGAGACAACTAAATTTAGGCAGTTCCATGTGAGCAGAATGTCTAAATTCCCATTTTAGTCTATGAATGAAAATCTGCCAATACAGCCCGTGAAGGTGGAGCTTTGGGAGGTCTTCTGCTCACCCTAAAGAACATGGAGACACCCCCATCTCCAAGGGGTGATGTGAATCTTCCCTCTCCTTTTTGTCTGTGGGGAGAGCTGACAGCAATTGTGTTCTGAAATGGCTAAATACATTAAACTAGATACAATATGTGGTAAGCTAATGAGTGCTAATCAAGATTAATACACTGAAATCACTGAGATTCATCTTTTCAAGAGGAGGATAAGTCAGAGGGAAATCAAGCTGCATATGTCCGACAGCTGAACAAGATTGCTCTAGATGATTTAATGGGTCATTTTTATTGTTTATGCTCTATGCATTCCAGTTCAGTAAGAAAAAGACTTGCCAGCATGAAATTAAATGAGGGATTATTGTGTCAACTAATATCTGAAGCTGGATCTAAATACCATTGAATTCACCAAATGTATGAAATACTCAGAATCAGGGGATATGGGGGCCTGAGGGCACCACACACCCACTGGTCCACAGACAAATGTAAACCCAGCTCTGCATAAAAACAGAGGACCTCTTTATCTCATTCTCAGACATAACCTAATTTAAGAAATACGCTTCATCTTGTATTAGTTACATACTGTGCACATAAATATCTGTGGACAGTGAAGTGTTATATCTAACGATCTTTTAGGAGAGGCAAGAAACTCGTAAGATGTAGTTTTGATAAAGGAAAAACATCCAACAGTGATTTACATACAGTGGGACACCGCATAAGAGGTGCAAAGCAATAAGTGATAGGTCTGCTCAGATGTTTCAGCAGCAAAAGAAATAGGAAAGTAGAAGATGATGATGGGGTCAGATAGAATTATGGAAATGCAGTATTGTAAGGAAAGAAAAGAAGGTAAAAGCTGTATAACATATGATAGGGTTTTTTTTTTTGTCATAGTAATTATCTCCCACTGCAGGAGTTACACACAGAGTTCATTTTATATTTATTTCATATGCATGGAATCTGAAAGGAGAAAAATCTTTTGTTATTTAAAGAGCTTGTACAAGACCACTTTTATTGCTGAGACCTAATATCTCAGTTCAGCTGTTTGTCAATGCAAATAATTCTAGATGTTCATTTTGGAGAAACTGACAGTGCAATGCTACCTCTATGCAATCAAATATATTCAGTAAAACATAATTGGTAATCTTTTCTATGCCTATCACACCTGGTTGGGTATTTTTCTGAAATGTATTTCAGCAGAAAATGTTGATTTATCCATATTTGTAATTATATTCATCAAAAGAAAGAATCAGTTTGAGCAATTTTCTTCACTCTTAATTTCTATAAAACTTTGAATTGTTTAAATCTTCTAAGATTTTCTTAAATGAGGAAATTTGTTTTTCAATTTTTGAATCAACTTTCATTTCAAAATGTAAGCTATTTATAAGGAAATGTGTTTTAAAAATGAAGACTTGTTGAAATAAAAATGAAATCTTGACCTGAATCTATTTATTTTTCTGTTCAAATTTTCAATTTACAACAGCTTTTTTACCATTACATTTTTTTCTGCTTCAAAAATTTTATGAAGCATGAGGGAAGCAGTTCTGAATGTGTGAAATCTCATGTTTTAAAGAGAAGAGACACATATCTGGACTCCTCAGATGTGACAAGCTTAGAATAGATGAGTTTTTCACCAGGATAGGTAATATTTTGGGGTATCTTTTTACTTTCCTTCTTGTTTCTAAGCCATTAGGACACTTCAGATTTTTTTTTTCATATCCAGGAAGCTGAGGAGGTTTGGTTGGTTGGTTGGTTGTTTTTTTTTTTAACAGTTGCTGAACCTTTCTAATGGCCTTTCGGTTTCTGGAGCTTTAACCAAGCAAGAAAAGCCCCAAATATCGTGAAGCCCACTGTAGAAATGCAGATACAAGCCTCACTCTCTTCCTCTGCCCTTTTGTTAAGGCAGTTAAATGTTTCCACAGTGGAAGTGTTCTGACATACCATGAATTTTCCCGTTTTTTTCATTTCCAGTAGGTCACCCGTGTACCATGATGACTTAGGGGAGAGCATCTGACACTGCCACCCAGATGGCCTGGCTACGTGGACAGGTATCAGAACGGAGCAGCTGCTGGAGCTGGCATGAATCGCAGAGCTGCTTCATTTCCCTTCACAGGCTCTTGCTTGATTCATTTTTCATGATGTAGCTTGGCTTCCTGTCCCTGGCTCTCTCCAGGCAGCTGAAGTTTCATGAGAAAAGCAACAAAATCCCCCTACTAGGCTCCAAACCGGAGCTGACAAAAGTGCTATCATTCAGACACCAGTCCCTGCCTCAAGTCTTTTGACTTTTTAGCGAACTTCAACCCTCACCACTTCGGCAGAACCACGGCGCTGTGTGTTATCGTAGGCACTATTTATATACGGGTTCTGCTAGTTCAAAAGGAATCAGTGGAAAGAGGTTGCCAGGGACCCCTTCTTGTGGATGCTTCTGTATTAAGATACCGCTCACATTGAGCACGATGCTTTCTCAAAGCTTTCTGCATCTAGTTAAGATTTCATTGAAATCAGCACTTTTTGTAACCAAGATGAGACCCATCTAATGGTTAAATAATTATTTAGATGGCACAACATTTCCAATTCCCTCTACTATTACAGATAATTTTGTTAACGTGGGTAGAACCAGCAGCTTTAACATTTAACATCAGCCCCTGGAGAATTTTGATCACTCAAGTTGGACGTAGTTGAAAAGCAAATCTCCAGGTAAAGGTTCTGTGACACAGTAAATGTTTCCCAAAGTCCTCACTCCTCCAGTGCTTCTTTGCCTGGATGCTTTGATTTCCTGGTCTGTGACAATCATATGCATTATATCACAACTATAGATTGGACACCAAGATGAAATCTTTGCCTGACTTTTGGATATGTACCAGTAAATATAGAAGTCTACATTTATACCTGTTAAAAAAATTAGTCATACTTCAGGCAAGAAAGAAATACAGAGCTAGCTGAAAAAAGCATAAATCAAATCCAAACAAAACAGTCATTTCAGGCTTCATGTTACCTGCTTGTAGTATTATACTGAAAATCTAATTAAAGTAATGGGGACAACTTTCTCTTATTTTCCAGAGCTTTCAGTTGTACAATAAGCAGGTTGATAACGGGTATACCAATACCTGTTGCCATAATAAATTCACTCATATCAAAGCTCACTTTTGTGGGAATAAAAAGAACGGAGCAATAATATTGATAAAAATATACACACTTATGGAATTTTGCCTTGGTAGATCTCCACGCACTCAAAAGGAGAAGACTATTCATCATTATCCTTGTTTTCTGCGGGTAGGGACTCAAAGGACGTGCCTATGCTGTATTCGCTGTGCGCAGCTAAGCTTGCCTCACATGAACCTATCCTGAGGGTAAACACTGTCAATCATTAGCTCACACATGTCTCTGCAACTGGACTGTTACCAGCAGCTGAGCTACAGACAGCTGAAGATAATTCTATGTTTGGATAATTCTATGCTATGTTGCAACCAGAGAAGCGATGTAGGGGTGGCATATGCAGAGCAAGAGATGCCCAGCGTCCTGTTTCCTGACAGCTTTTTGGTTCTGAAGTGTGCTCTCTTTCCAGGTGGAATCATGACTTTTTTCCCCCAGAAAAATGGAGTCTTGTCAAAACATGCTCAGCTGGTTTTAGGTCACCTATTTTAGCTATTTCTTTCCCTGGAAATAACCTCAGAAAATTTGCTTTTGGAAACATCGATACTGATTGCATGTCCATTAAAAATATCTTTGGTGAAACAGCAAATGAATTTTCCTTCCAAAACTCACATAAAGTATTCCCATTGTGAATTTTTGTGTCTTAAGCTTGAAGTAACGGTAAGCTGACCTTTCTTTAACCTATCCCTTGGGCTATACTACTGTTTAAATACTGATACTATATCCCTAGCAATGCCTATTCAGTCAGAATATACTTGGACAAAATGTGGAACCTGAGCCTTCAGAGAGTCACTGAGTATAGGAATATTCCTAATATTCCTATATAGGAATAGAATATGATATAATAGATATTGTATCAGTAACATTGTAATATTATTGTATCATTCCCAGGAAAGAGTGAGAGAAGGGAAATTGTTATTTGTGGAACATAATTATTATGGTCGTCTTTTTGGTGGCATTTGGCTCCCTGGTTTACCTGGCTCCTTTCTTTCTCCCCATACAGTAAAGAGATGGTGCCAAGGAGCTACTTACTCTTTTCCCATCTCACCTCTGCATGGAGATGGACCGGGGGGAGCTGGGCTGTTTAGGAGCTATACTGCAACTACTTGGAACTAGGGTTTTTTTGGAGATATTGCATCACATATCAAACATTTCTCCAGACTTACTGGGACGTCTCATCCTTATAAGCAAAGGCAGTCTAGCTCCAGTCTGTTGTTTTAACCCAAGGCATACACAGCTGCACTCACAGCCACTCCAGTGTGCACAGTCCAGTCAGTATGAATATACATTGCAGCAGGGTAACGATCCCAGAGTGACCACTGTTCCAGGGAAGATATTGAAGAGAACAATAGCAAACCAAAGGAACACATCCATAATTTTAGACTTCCAGCAGCAACCTGAAGGTCTCATTGCAGCAGGGTTTTATAGATTCATGTTAACAGCAACTGTGTTTCCCTTATACTTTGATCTTTTGCTTACTCTTTGGATCTAACATTTCAGTTTCATAGAGGATGTTATCCTTTTTTTGGAGTGCCAGACATTGCGGGGTTTCCCCTGCAGCCATATCTTTCACTGCATCCTGGGGGTAGGTGCTTTGGTTAACTTTCATATATATAATTTGGTGGTTTCGGGGACCAAGTTTTTCCAAGACTAAAATAAGGGTGGTTTTTTTTTTTTTTAAGCTGTTTTTCATCTAACTGTTGCCATGATCTAATGGGACTAAATTTGGTTTCCTTCTAAATAAATCTCACTGTCATTTAGCGAGACTGCAAAATTAACTAGATGCAGCAGTTCTGTGCTCCATAGCAGGAAGCCAAAAGCAAAGATATTTTAGATTAACAAATGAGGTGGAAATGACTTTTCCCCCAAGGATTTATTTCCCATGGGAAAACTAGTTTCTCTGAAAAAGGGGGCTCTAAAAATAGATTGTGTCACAGAGTTCTGAGCCAGCCTGCGTCTTCCTCATCCTTCATGGAAAAGCGGTCTCCAGGAAGACTCAGGCAACTCAGAAATATTTTAACAGTTTAACAACAGATCAGCGCAGAAGAGCAGGTGTGTAGGGATGTGAAGGTAATGCAGGTGTGCGATTTACTGGAGTGTTAATTAGGCTGAGCAATTATAAAGGGTAGATAAATTCAGCTGGTGGAGAAAGCATTTTGCTGCTAGCAAAAGGACAGTGTAAACACTTTGTTCATTTATGGAGAATATAATGAATGTTCTGTCCTTGCACTGCTGTGGCAGAGCTAGGAAAAGATGGGTAAGATCTAATTAATAGAGAACATAATGGATTTTGTCCACAGCTGACAAACATGAAAGCGGTATCTTTTCAATATTTTAATTCTTATCTAAATGGACGCTTACCGATGTACACAACCTGCATGACCTACCCCGTCTCCACTGCTAAATATCTTCAGGTCTTGTAAAAGTGACTCCGTTCCTGCTGTTCGGGTTAGCATTAGAAACACGTGAATGTGTTCAACCTCACAAAGCAATGAGCACTTCTGCTAAGCCACTTGGGATCCAAGGATACCCAGTAAAGTATTTTGTACCTTGTGAGCTGCAGCCTGCTTGCACTGACGGACGTGCTGAAGGAGGAGGAAAACCACCAGAGACTCAAAGTGGGGACTGATACGGAGGAAGATATATAAGAAAGTGGTGCAAAGCCCTCCAGACTTGTTCTCCTGAGGACTTGGCTGCAAATGGCAGAGAATGACTGAGATGAACTGAACTCGTATTTTTGCCACTGGAAAGGGACAAAATACCTCATGCTTTTATATAACTTTCGCTGTCCTGGGTTATGTCTGAAATAGGCTTATATTTGTCACCAATGATTATTTACCCAGAGTGCTGGGCAGGTGAGTCGGTGTTTACTGCTAAACCACTGAAAACTCCCTTACTCACTGACTGTTGTCAGAGTCCTTCATATGGGCTAAGCAGTTGAAAGAGGAGATTCACATTTGATACTTTAGCTTCAGTCCCTCTATATTTATAGTTCACTTAATGCTTATGAACATGCAGATATTAGCTGTCATCTAACAGCTTCCTTCAGTGGTTTTTATACAGTCTGAAAATTATTATGGAATTAAATAATTCAATTGTATTATTGCTTACTACTTTTCTCCTTGTAAAACCTGGGAACTAGGGTAATATAAATACTACTTTTAATAGTATTACCATATTAACAGAAATGGAAATTTTCTAAGATACAGACTTTTAAAAAAAGTCTTAGATCTTAAATTGTAATGAGATGAGGAAACACTAAATGGTTAGTCTACACAAAAGTTTAAGAAGAAAGACTGAACTAGTAGTAGCGTTATTTTGTAGGGAAACAAACAGGCAAAGATATACCAGAGAAAGATATTCTGACATTTACCCATAACGCTACCCAAAGTCTGATAAGACTCCTGGTGAAGTGATGAAGACCCAGAGTATCTTTGGTACCAAGGGAAGCTGTGGTAAAACAACCTGTCATGTAGATAGAAGAACATCCCATCTTGCCTTCCTTAGCTAAACAAAAGTTCTCTGAACTTCTGCTAGAATATCATTCATCCTCTTAGATCAGGAAAGTCTTTCCTTTGTAATAAACCTCTTTTCGCTCCAGTCTGTTGCCTCTGCAGGACTCCAGTGTACTGCCGGGAGGGAGTCTGTCTATCCCTGGAAGTTGAATTGATGCAGTCTTTCTATTCGCAAGACCTTTCTGTAGTACGTGGCCTCAGATCTAGTAACAGCCATTACTTTAAGGGTATTGGACTATTGTAAATATCTCGGCAGTTGAGTATACACTCTGGGAAAGGTTGGAGCACCAGACACATGTTTTGAGAGGTGAATTGCAGCAAAAAATAACTGTGAGAATCACAGGAGGTTAATAATTGAAAAATCTCAGAAAAATTATTTTACATCATTAAATCGATCTTTTTAGTGGTACTTGGAATTAACAGCAATATACATGTAACTGAGATATTTATTAATAGATTAAGTGGCTTTCTGAAAGTCAGTCTCTCCTCTCCAGTATATAATTCAAGAACAACTCAATGGAGACAGCACACAAGAATGGACCCCTGGGTCCTCTTCATATCACAAGTATGTACTAATGCATTTTTTGGCAAAGTGACAGAATTAAAGAGAGAAAAGCTAGAGATGAGGGTGTTGTGAGTGAGAACACTTTGATGGACAAAAATGTCAGAAAATGGTCCAGGATAGAGTTTATATCAAAATTTTATCAAAAGGCACTGATTAATAAACAAACCATGGCAATCAAAAAGAAGAAAACTCATTCACCCCCACCATCAAAACCTTAGTCATTGCCCTGCACGTTGAGCTTGTCTACTGATGCACTGATCTATGCTGTAATAAATATAGGAAATTCAAGATGTGCATCAGGCATAGTAACATAAACTACAACAATCATGGAGGAGACTTATAGGTCTACAAGGCAGAGTGTGGCTTAGGCTATGGTTAAGAAAAAAACTGGGATTTGAATTAGCCTGATAGCCAAATTTATTTGGCTTTCGAACAAAATTTTAGGCTGGCCCTAAAAAGGGTTATGGAGCCGAGATGAACATATTCTTTGATCTTTGTTAAATTTTGGAGATGAACGATGATGTTCATGCTCATATCTATTGCTTAGAAATGGAATTGGAAGCAGAGGGGTAAGGAAATAATAGAGGGGAAAAAAAAACCCTCTTTTAAATAAATAGCAACATTTTCTGATATCTAGTACACAAATACCAAAAGGGCTGAAGATGAAACATAAAGATGTTGTTCTGGGCAATGGATTTAATCTTAGAAAACTTGGCTCCTTTTTGCCATTATAGGCACTATTAAAGTAAGAACACGTCCCAGCCTCAGTGTTGCAGTCTCCAAAGCATTTTGGAAAGTAAACAGTGAGCCTACGGAGGCACAATACCCGATAAAAACACAGCCCATCCATCAGCCAGTGAGCACTTTTCACCTTGCCATTTAGTGCTGATGGTATATGGGCCCCAGGTGAGTAAGGGAAGTAATTGTCTGCTTTTGTCATCTACAAATGACGCCCATACAGCACCACAAATACCTCTTTGCTTTGGTCCCTTGGTAAGGAAGATGCCACTGCCGCCTTTCTGAAACTACCTCAAGGTGAGCAGAGTCGGTGTGCAAGGGGCAATGTTTTATGCACAATTTTAAGCTACACATTGCAAGTGTTAGAAATCAAAGCAGCATCTTTTTCTAGTTATTTCTTTCCAGATATTATTCATGAATGAGAAGGTTGGTGGATAGTATCCAGGATGTCCCATACGACCTCCCACGCTTATTCCCTAAACACAAGTCCTTTAGACTATGATATCTTGAGGAACAGAATGGCAGGAGAACTAAAGGATATGCCTCCCATTACTTACTGGGATAATTCATACGATATTGTGTATGATATTGTAAAAAAATTTCTTCAAAGCAGTCTGAAAAGGAAAACTGATGTATTCTGAGAATTGAAAAGTTTCTTCCATTTGTTTCATTCTAGACTGTTAAGAAATCTACAGTATTTCCTCAGATACACTGAATTCCCACTGACACTAGTAACTCCAACTGTGATCAAGGCATGCAACAAGGTATCTTCTTAGCTTAAAGAATTGTGCTGACTTCCCGGGCAAATTAGGGAGCTGTCTATGCTAATTACCAGCTCTGATAATTTGTTATCAAACTCATGCTATTTGTGCACGCAGATGAATCAAGTGCACGTGGATCTGGGACAGACACTTGCAAACGCTCTGTGAATGTATAATCGTCTTTCCAGTTCCTTCAAGAGAAGTAGAACTTCTATGTGAAATACAAAACACAGTAAATACAAAAACTGGGTGACCGTTTAGTGGTTGTTAGCTCTTAAAATTGTATTTTCTTCCAAACAAAATTATTTTATCATAACATTTCAATTTAGTCAGTAAAGTAAGTTTTTAAAAAATGTTGCTTTATGCAGCCATAAACTTTGTTACTGCATTATCCCATATAATTGAAACATTTAGTTGTTGGGTCATGCTGGGAAATAAGCTGAAAACCTTAAAAATAAGTTTTAGCTGGCATACTCAAGAGTACCTGACATTCAGGCCTCCTGCTTATTTAAATACAGCCATTATTATTCATGTACTATTTGTACTGAAGTACCTCCTGGGCTTCCAGTCACAGAGAAAGGTATCAAAAGGGTATAACTTTGGTTCCACCTTAAGAACCAAAGTATGATTTTTGTTTGTCTATATATATGTCTATATAACATTCACTGTACATTTGTATGCACAAAGTCCGGATATCTTTGGATAAAAAAGCAATTACATACATGCATTTTGGTGTTACAGGTAATTTTTGCCCAAAAGAAAAAAAACCCTGCAGATACTTTATGCATTCTCCTACCTTCCTATCCGTAATACATATTTACTTTGATCAGATTTCTTCTCCAGTGACATTACTTAATTGTCAGTTCAGTTTTATTTTAGCTGCTGACTACAGTGAAAGCTGATGAGAGTAGTCATCACCAATACAGAGAGCTCTGAGAGGTGGTACTAGATTCACCAGTGGATAAAACAGAGGCTAGTATAAGGACTTGCATGTTCCTGCTATGCTTGTCTTCTTATTGACAAGAAACTTCAAGATACCCATCGTATATGACAGTAAAATCAAGTCTTAAATTTTCCTTTGGCTGAAGGCTGCAGAATGAACTTAGGTGACTTTCCATCCCTCTACTCTTCACTGTCAAGACTCATTGCATATTTCTTTGAATCATATTCACTACTTTGATGGTAATATGGATTTTTTCCCCCTATGGTGAAGGTTCATGTAGTGAGTCATTTTGCTCTCCTACGTAAAATAGCTTCTACATCTTTTTTTTTTTTTAAATGCATAGCTGATTAAATCACAAGTAATTGCTCCTCAGAAAGAGCACTATTTTAAATCTCTTAGACTTTCTGCCTTTCAAATCAAAGAGTTCAGTGAATCATTAGGCACTTCAATATATTAACAATTTCAGTGGTTTGAAGAAAAAAAAAGCCCTCTTATTTCCTGCTCTGTTAAAGTTACTTTTGTTCTTGCTTATTATCTGCTCAACAAAATTCGTGTTGCTAGCTCTCCCAGTGTGGCATATATCGATGGTTGCATGTACTATATTCAAAATACAGCAGTGACTTCCATTTGTTAGAGCCATGCACAGGTCCTTGAGCTCTGTATGTGAAGCTGACCCTCAGCTGCTGACCTGTGGAAAGCTACACTACAAAGAATTGCATCTTGCTTTATTTAAAACACCCACAGGGGTGACAGTGACAGTATACAATAGCAATGAAAGTTTGGGTTTTTAATATATATGCCCTGAGCCTACACACACAAGCAGACACTGGCTGAATTGCCAATTAGAAAATAAAAACTGCTGCCAAGGGACTGATGTATTGATGTGTTATATTATTGGAAATAAAAAAAAAACTTGACTAAGAGAGCCATTATTGTTATGTATCTTCAGACTAAATGGCTTTTATTTTAAGCCAAGCTGCTCACTTTACCTAAAATGCCCTACAGGATTGTTTGCATGAATCAAGCAAGCAAACTCCTTACAAGTCCTATTGATTGCACCAGCTGAAGATCCTCACCCTTATAGAGTCAAATCTTTGATTTGATCAAACCTGCTGATTCACTTTAAATCCAGCTACATTCATATCCCCTTTAAAAAAGGGATAATCAAATTTCTTCTGTGAATAGATCATCCAGTCCTGCGAGACGCAGAGTACATGGTGCAACGTGCTTAACGTTCTTCGTTGACTCCAGGAAGCACAGCGGTCCCCAAACCTTCCGGGGACTAAAGAGAACGTTCAGTCTCAGCCCAGAAAAGCCAGCATCTTTCATACCTTATTCAAGAAGTGGAGCCGCTCTTGGTAGCGTTCATAGCTGCCTGCTGGGATCATTCAATTGCCCGATACATCATTTCAGTTGAAAAGGCTGTTTAATGCATTGATAGTGGTTTGCCCAGCTGGAAATGTGTGTGTAGTACTTCATACTTTGTGGCAAGGAACTGACATTTGTTTTCATTAGCTACACGTTACGCGAGGCAATTGTGCATAGTAAGTTTATATAACACCTCCCCTCTGGTGTTATATACCAGAGCTGGTATATAGCTCTGGTGAGCTAAAGATGATCTCCCCAGCAATCAATATTGACATTAAAACCATTTCTTTTCCTATGATAGTGGCATTTTATCTACATTTCACATAAAGGAAAGGAAGGAGAAAATTATCATACAGTAAGTTTTTGCAGGAAGAAATGTCCATGATTCACTCATTGCCAAATTAAAGTTATGACCTAGTATCTGAATTCCTTATAAATGAAGTTATTTTCTACCAAGCAAATCAGTCAGTAAAAGGACAAAATATTCCACATCTTCCTGAATTGAGCAGTATTGTAATCACTGAGAATATGGATACTTTTTTTTGTCTTTTAGGGGATACCTGCAGACCAGCAGGGTGTGGACCTGGAAGAATGAGCCAAGATGCTGTGTGTTGTGTGAAAGGGTCTACATTTCTTATCACATCCACTAGCTTGAGATGGGATTAGCACAGTGCTGAGTGACTAAGAATATCACCAGGCAAGTTCAGGTCAGTCACTGCAAGCTCCTATGGATATTTCTGTAGGCAACCTTTGAGACTTAGGTACAGATGGGAGGTATGCTTGGAGCATGGTGTCTGGTGGCTCTGCCTGAGATGGCTGCTGAAAAGCAATGTGACATAGTCCTTGTTTTCAAGGGAAACACTGAGCAACGGGGTACATCTCAGCAGGATTAAAACCAGTTCTCATTAGTTCAGTGGTTCTAGTCTACTACTTCTGAGTAATGTGTGGTAAACACAAAGTACAGAAGAAACACAAGGAACTCAGCATTCAGCCTGAATGGGTCGTTCCTTGGCTTCTCAAGGCGTTATCTGCTCCTACTGTGGATTTCTACAGCAGGCTCTCTGATCTCTGTGGATAGTCATCATAAGGGACATGAGCCTTGTTGAACAAGAACAAAGAACTAACTCCAGGCTGTCTGATTTTGCTACTTTAGCTATCAGCCAGTGCTTATGAAGCCAACACTCGGCAGCATGCCTTGGAAGTTCTACTCAACATCATGCAGCTGTCAGTGTTGAATCAGGGATACAATTATGCTTCTAAAAGCCAGTACTAAAACCAGGATAACTTCTGTTATAAACGTCCACCAGTTTTGTTTTATTTCACTGTTGTGTCTGGCTGTTGAGCTTATTCCACATCTGCTTTTCAGCTATTCTATACCTCTAGATTACTTCTAGCTCAGCTGGAAGATAAGATGACACAGATTCCAAAGAAAAGGTGTAACTCCATAGGGACTGTCCTTGTCATATAACAGTAATTATTTTTCCTTGTTGCAGTTTTGTAATATCAGAAATTTTTTTCTCTTTACTAGCTCATTCTTTTCTTCTTCTCTTTTTCTATTCTTTCAAATCTTAAGATTTGTTTCTCCCCTCTGTACATTCCTCTGCCTACAGTTTCCCACCCACTATTCCTCCCTCAGAAGAAAAACTGGTGCTAAACTAATTAGCAGTGCTGTGCAATGCATGCAGAATGTCAGTATGCATTTTTCAGGTGTTATTTAGTCAGAGGCAGAAAGATGCCCAAGTGCCTTCCTCTGCGAGTTAGGTGCTTTACACCTAAGGGCTCTGTGACTAAGGCCCCTTTCAGATTGTTCCACTAATGCTCTGTTTGCTTCTTGCTGTAATATTTGTGATGTGATAGGAAAAGGTCTTAGCAACACTTTGACACCAAGTGGTCTGTGAATCTGTACTTTTTTCTGAAATGAGGTGAGACTCTAGAGCTGGCAAACTGGTGAGAGAAGTATCATTAGTGAAAAATATTGTTTCTTGGCCACTGATGAAAAGGCTAACCGCACTTAGCCAACTGCAGAGCTGACTCCTTCATGGTAAAATATAATTTGGCCATTCTGATAATAGTAACTGCACCTTGAAAATTAATTTCCTAATTTGTACAGTAGGGGGGCAACTCAGATGCTGTGTTAGATGCTGTAAAGTACCTTATCTTGCCTCCTGCTGTTGCTTCAGAAATCTCACTAGGTCTCAGACCATATCTGCCAGTCCTGGGTAGAGATCTCAAACACACCAGTGTATCCAAAGTGGTGCTGGGTGCCCATGTTTGAGACTCTCCTGAATTACTGCCTCGCTTTCTATGGTGTGGCAGTATCACTGCCTGTTTCTAGACATTTATTTCTATTTGGTTTTAAAGTCTCTGTAAGCCCAAAATATATTATCAGCTATAGAACTGAAAATATCTCAGTTTTTTTAAGCTTTTCTTGCCTTACCTGTAGTGCTTGGATGCATTATATGGCATGCTTCAATGATGTTCCATCCATTCAGGACACGTCTATTGATTGAAGTCTTTGTTTTATCCACTTCATAGCCTACTGGTAGATTGAATCCATCCAGAGGACTTCTTCACCCAGCTGAGAGCGTTTTGCTAGAAGAGATGGGAGTCAGCACTTTGCACCTTTTGTGCTGTGAGCACCCACTCCCTGCCCCAGGGAAAGCCACATTTCTGGGCACAGGGGCATTTCAGAGCTGCTGCCCAGTGAGATGGGAGATTCAGCAGATGAGGGGAACCAAACATCAATAGATGTTGATGAGCATGTTGAAATAACAGTAAATGAGGGTATAACTCACAGAGACTTACCTTTGGTACTCAACAAAGTGGAAGGATGCATTTCAAAGTGGCTTAATTTATCTTCTAAACTTGTAACAGAACATTTAATAGCAGGATGCTGTTAAATAAGGGTTGAAATGAAGAGCCTAACTCACTTCAGGTTTAATTACCCATGTCTCATTACTGCAGAGTGGAAACCAGGTGTAGCTGAAGTCAGTGGGGGCAATTGCTGTTGATTCCAAGGAGGAAGGGATTCATCAGCTTGGCTTTTCCTCCTGGTGATGGTTGCACCTCCATTCATAAAGCAAACAACATTGTGGAGATAAAAATACTGGCATTCTCCACTCCCAGGATCCTCGGCCAGATTTTCATACCCAAGGTGTTTCTTTTGGGAACGACACCTACTTGTCAACATTCCCCCCTTGGTGATTTCACTCCTGGTGGTTCCATTGTCAAAAAAGGCTTCTTCATAGACACTTTGGTTCTGCTTCTAAATTTGTTTTAATCTTCTTAGTTTGAATCAGTGCCTTTTAGTCAGTCAGGGAGTCTTTAATCAGATTTTCCAAACTGTTACTCTAGAGCCATCTCTGGGTGGCTTTTTAGTAGCAGCATGACTTTTACTATGTCTTAAATAGTAAATTCAGGACATCTGCAGTTGGATTACTCATTTTGCTCCCACTTTGAAAAAAATCCCTAACAAATCAACGCCCACCCCAAAAGATCCATTTGTGCTCCTTTCTGCAAGCAATAAGCAGCAGCAATAAGCCCAAATGGCTAAATATGTGTGGACTTGAGAACTGATTACAAATCAAGTGCTATTATTTGGCTCTGGGAGATTCATCTTGTCTTTCTAATCTCTTTGAGCCTGGGGGCTGGCAGAGGTGTGTGAAAGAATAAATACCCTATACTTAGTGCTGGTAATCATGCTATGACCGAACTTGGTAGCTGACTCACCTGAGGCAAACAGTGGAAATGATTGGCCTCATTCTGTTCTTCCTTGGATGTCTGTGAGTTAAGAGTAAGTCTCACCGTAGTTTGGTAGTGGATACTCATTGGCTTGAGAAAAACCTCTCTAAAATAGAGGTTCTGGAGTCTTCAGGCTGAAACCAAGTGTCAATTTTCCTACAACAACTTGGGGATCTAGCCCTTGTTTAATGCATCAGAAGAGAACAACCTTTCTTCTTCCTAGAGACAATTGTTATGCTGCAGCACAACTAAAATGTTCCTTTTGTGACAATAAAAAAAGAAGAGTAAGTTCTCTGCAGGCTAGTGATGCAGACCCAAGAAAAATGAATACCTCAGAGAAAGAAAAGGTAAAACAGTAACTTTACATGGAAGGCTTCAAAGAATTTAGTTTACTGTGGCCTTGGGGAAGGCTGGTCCTTCTTCCGTTATTCAGGAGTGAATGGACAGGGAAAGCAGGGAAGTCCAGCTCCCCCTCACTGGGGCGGGAATGGAGGACTCCAGGGTCAGAGCTTCCCACCTGGTTTTGTAGGAAATCCCTGGTGGGATGAGAAAGGACAGAGAAAATCACCTCCACCTGTCATAGGTATGAGGCATGCCTGGGTCCAGGAGCTGCTCCACAGCATGGCAGCCCAGTGACTCTCAGAGCAGGCAGAAAAGTGCTAGGAGGCCACTCTAATGACCCCACTGGCTGTGAAAAATAAAAGCATGCAGGCCTTGTGCAGCTCATGGACTAGTCATATTGAGCAGGTGTAAATCTGTGCATTGGCTTCCCTGTGTGATTTTTTTTTTCTCTTTTCCTTACATTAGTTCCTTCACTCTCTGTTGGTAGTTTAATTGCCCCCTATGTGGTGGGTGGTGTTTGTTCATTATTTTGCACTGTGCCCATTTAAACAGCAATCTAGGCAAGAATTATGAGGCGCTCCCAATAGAGAGTATAAATGTGGGGCTGGGAGTGGGCCAATCACTTAACTAGCAAATGTCTGTGCGAGTTAAGAGAATTTTGCAGCATCAACTGTTCAGCTCATGTCGATGCTCTAAAAGAAGCAGATGCACAAGACAGCACTATTTATTTTAATCCCATATATACAGTCTGTTCTTTCACTCTTTTTACAGAGCAGCTGGTTCTTCATACAAGCAATTCCACTCCCATATAATCTTTTTTTTTTTACACAGGACAGAAATATATGCTTAATTTATGCCATGTTGACATCTATGGCTTCAGTGGTGATTGTGCCTGTGTAAGAGTGGTCTTAAAAGTGATTGAGAAGTCACAATTTGTCTTATATGTTTCTTTTCCACAGAACCCCCAATGGTTATGACAACATTGTTCTTGCAAAAGCAAAGAACTTTGCTTTTGTTGGTTTTGTTACTCCCCCTTGCAATTCGCCCTTTCTGTTGACAGCCCAGTTTGTTCAAAACACTGCTGCTTCCCTCCCCGTCATGTGGAGAATGTTTCATTCTCCCCTCTCTGAATGTTTCCACACACGAGTTTCTTGCTCTGATGCTGCTGTAACAGTCTGACTCCAGCCTGTTTCCTTCCCATTCTTTTCCTCATTTTCCCTCTCCAAGAAGTCTCTCCTTAAATGATCTCCCTCTCTTTGTTCAAGTAACTCCATAAGACAAATTTATCTGTGAAACCTTCTGAAGCACTGATCCAACAAAGCACTTGACTTCTGTGGGATTGCTGACCTGCTCAAAACAACACAAGTGCTTTGCTTGGAGGCAGCAGCTCTTCGTTCTATTGTGTTTTCTGTTTCTGAACTGCATTGTAGAGCAGACCTGTAAGCACCTCTGAGTGCACTGCACTTTCTTTTCTGTTTCTACAGTACACTGAGCATACTTGATACTCACTAAACAGCAATCATCACCCTAAGAGTGTCACAGCACAAGCTGTGCCTCCAGAAATCAATGCAATGTCATAAATGGAGAACGATTAGATTCAGATGGCAGATAAAAGGGAAGAGCAAGTTTATTCTGAAGCAATATGAACTCTTTTGTATGTGTTTTTCTGAACAGAAACATTCAAACATTCAGAATGAGTGAAAAAAGCAAAGCTGCTATCAAGCAGAGTGCTTTTTAGCATCTCCCATGGAGCTATAGTTTAGTATATGATGTTTAGTATATCAGAAACTACAAATCCCATAAAGCAACTCAAAAGAAACACAGAGCACTTTGTGTCCCTGGTGTCTCTTACAGTTGCTGTTATGTGGTTCCTAAAGCAAGGTTTCATACTGAACACACATAGAACTCTTTGTTAAAAGAAGTATTTTATTTTAACCCACTGTGATCATATGGAGTGATATCTCCGATAGCTTACTTTTCATAGCCTATTTCAATTTGCAATTGTGGCATTTCCCAACTACCTTAAGGTAGGGGAAAGAAATAAAAATGAGCAGGAAACAACATTTTTAATACCTTTGTCATTCACCATTTTCTCTTAAATTAGAAGCAAAATAGAAAAGTATTTTACTGCATCTGTTTACAGCTACTTCCCTTAAAAAGGAAGCAACATGAATGCTGCTATTCCAGCCATATAAATTACAAGTTCCCTTTCTCTCTCAGCCCTCTACCAGGTGCAGTACAAAGACCAGTTAGCCAGAATCTTGTCCTCCATTGAATAAAACTTCTGTTTTATAAGAACTGTATGGGAAAGAAGATGATGGAAATGGATAAATTCAGACTTAAGGCTAACTGGTTGCAAAAACCTGCAGTTTTTAAAGGCAGGCACATAGGCACTACTCCCAACTTATCTACATTCTTAGGACACTAAACACCCTTAAAAACCCACCCATAGGAATCTGACTTTACTGCTGAACTACAGTGTTAGGTACAGATACACAAGCTATAAACAAACAAGCTTTGGGGCTAGATGCAACCTAGCTGTGTTGTGCTCAGTCCCAGCTGGTTCATCTTGCTGCTTAGAAACAGCAGACGCAAAGAGCAGTTGCTCGTGTGGAACTCCAGACAACGCACCAAGACATCTGAATGGCCTTTCATGGGGAAAACACGAGACTTGAAGGAGACATTTCAGCAAGAGTGTACTAGCAGAAATTTGCCTTCCACAGGTACCAGGATCACGGCCAACAAAAAATCTCAGCCCGCTAGGGCCAATAGCGTAAACTGGGCAGAAACAACAAAGCCTGTTCACACACTGCCTTCATCTTCCCACTCAACAGTTTCCCCAGTGCTCTCTAGACACATCTGGAGCCAGACAAAGCTTTGTTTAAGTGTAATTAACGGGCAACCTTGTGCAACCTTCCTTAAATCATGCCAGGCAGATGACACCACAGCCACTCGGAGCAACAACAGAGTTGCCAGTACAACCACTAGCAAAGCGAGGCGGGGATCCAGCCTCCGAACCAGATGATGCTCTCGCTAGAAACAAAACCTTGTGTAACAGCAGAATTCAGATGGCTCCAGCGGCTAATGAAGCTACTCCTCATGGTGCTGGATGAAAGGACAACTGAGAAGTTAGATAGGACCAAACATACTAACAAGAAATTAGCCTCTTATGAGAAATAAGCAGCAACTGAGAATTTTAATATTGGGCCATTAGGTAAAAATAATTGCTGGGCAAGTAGGATTTATGAGGTACACAGGTCTACTGATGGTTTCCTTCACATGCTGTAAATCCCAACAAGCACATCTCGCCCATTATTCTTGCTGTCAAGAGCAAATGTTGAGTTAAAGAACACAGCATATAAATTACATTTCCAGGTAATCTCTGATGAATTCAAACTGCATTGTATTATCCGTAGTGATGGGCAATAAGCACTTACTGCTGCCTGCTTCTCTCACTCCTGTAGGACAAATTAATTGAGTTTTCTTCTGAAATGCTGCAGCTGTTTGGGTAGATCCTGCTGACCATACACAAAGCACAACACACAATAGAATAGAATACTTACTCTTAATTTCTTTCAATTTCCTTTAGACAACAGAAAGCAATAAAATAAGAAAGAATGAACCATAAAGGGGCAACACAGCATATATGTGACAGTCAGCAGAGGCAGCAAACCGCCTCGCTTAAAAGATGAAGAGAGTCATTGCATTCACAGAAGTATAGGAATTTGCCTACCTACTTCATCCTCTTCTCACAGGCACTGCCTGACCCTGAAATGCACAATAATTTTAATACCAAAAAGAAGCCATGTTTCATCAGAATGCAGAATTTTAAGCCATACAAGGCTGCAGAATTACCCAAGATCAGATCCTCATTCTCTTCTGCCCTCACACGTACATACGTACACAAACCACAAAACACTCCCAAGCTTCTAAGAAAATAAAAACTTTTCATTCAGAAGTCTCAGAGCTTCAAAATCCACAATTTGCTCTGCATATTTCTAGGTAGAGACCTAATTTCATAGGGATGAATGCTAAAAAATATGCTGAAGAATATTTTTTGCCCTACTTTGATGTCTTCTTGACCACTGTCACCTCTTGTTGATGATATTGTCAGAGCATAGTCATCAGTGCTGGTCTCTGGCTATGTGACAGCAGTATCTATCCTCTTGAGAGGTTTAACACAGCAGAAACTGAAAAGACTTATGTGGACAAGCTTGACAAAAATGCTGTTTTCTACCTGAATTACCTGCCACTCAGTGAGCATCCAGTGTGTCCTGTCAGTATGCTACTATTATGCCGTGCAGAGGAATGTTCTGAATGAAGGTGGTTGTGCTGGGACCTCAGCTTCCATGGAAACAGAGCTGGAAAGTGGGGTACAACACTTGCGCTCCACTTTCACTCATAAGGGAAGAGGACAATAAGGCCCAGTGGAAGAGTAGTACTCTTGTAGCAAAGGGATCTTGAAATAAGATTTGGTGACTACGAAACTACAGACTCTTGCTTTAGGCAACAGCTGACTGGTAAGCATCTCAACCAAAAAAACTAAGCTGGAAGATCATTGGTACATTTAAGGTATATCAAGCCCTGGAGGTGGAAAAAACCTGAAATCCTCTTTACACTGGAAAGTAAGAATAATCTTTACAGTAGAACTCTAAATTGTCCTAATTTCATAATGTCTCAGTGGAAAACTTAACCAAGAAACCAAGGAGTGAAGACAATTTTTGAAGCCATTAGATCCACTTAAAAAGTATAATCATGATCAAAGCTTTAGTTACTACATCTACATCAACACTAGTATGTCCACTGAACACCATGTGAAGACCATAGCAGACTTTTATCTACATCAAAGCCCACCACAAACATATGAACTTGGCGACCGTTGGCAGAATGAATGGGAGGAAAACTTGACATCAGTAGTGGCAGACATGGTTTGATGAAATGGCAGACTCAGTATCAGTGCACTCAAAAGACAGAAAATCTCCTCTGGAGCTAGCCAAAGGCTTCAAACATTCCTCTGAGAGTGAGCTTAATTTTCTTGCCTTCCTTTGCTTAATTTCACAAGGATTGCCTAGAGTTTGTTAGTACTGACCTTGAGAACTGTTTGATTTTAGCTTCTTTGAGCTGCTCCTGGTAGCAGTTTAAATCTCATTTGCTGTCAAACCTCTCTGACCTTGAGCCAATTCATGTCAAAATACTAATAAACAAATACATTTCATCTAGATCTGCATTTGTGACATGCAAAAAAAACAGGTACAATATTATACACACAACACTAATGATGTTTTGCGGAACCCTATCATTATTTTTATAATTATAATTATCTTAGAAGAATGTGCCTAGAAGATGAGTTAAGTTTCTACTCTTGAAATTCTCCCAGTGTCAGTATAATAAACTGTCAAGCCCATACTGTGTGTCTCCAGGGAACAAAGGTTATCCTTCCGTATAGATCTGAATATTTGACTAGTAGCCTAGTTGCTAGTACAAAGAAGAACAAGCAAAGGCATTGTTGAAATTTTTTAATCTTTAATAAGATATGACTAAAATCCCAAGTTCAAACACCTCATATTTTTTGATTTGTTAGAAATTTATACCTTTGGAGAATAGGCAATGTACAGAAGAAATTTCTGCAAATATTTTATGAAAGCCTGAACAAAAATCCTGAATGCAAACAAAACCCTTGGACCTCCCCTGACTCCTGCAATGTGATTCTCTCTTGCCTTTAATATATTGTTGCTATGATTAAGTCTACACACTTGTGACTTCTGTACAAACAAGACTTCAGCCTGAGGAATAGCAGAATTCAGACATATTACTGGTATTAAAAACTGTAACGGTAATGTTATTGCAGAAGCTCGAAAAAAAAAAGCCTCCTCAAAATGTACATTTGAAATAACCCAAAAAAACCCTTCTTCATAGGATTTTTTTTTGTGTTGAAATAATAGGTTTTAACAGCAACTCACAATAGAAACTAGATGTTGAAATGTCATTTTGATATCTCGTGTCAGAAAATTTTGAAAACTCATATAATATCTTCACATTTTCTTTAAAAGTTTATTTAACAGGATTTTAATTTTAAAAACCGTACTAAATTTTAAATTGCTACATGTCATATTAATAGCATACAAAGAGTAGTGAAGTATAGTGTCACGTTAGGTATTTATGTATGTATATATTTCTATCACTATATAGAATATGATAGCTACTGAAATATTCAATTTCCTTTTTTTTTTTTTAATTAACTAATGTTAGTTTTTACTTAATATGATGTAGGGATCTTTTCTCGATCAAACTGTCTTCTGTCTGTAACACAGCGAAACACGCTTCAGGGATGTTCACACTATGTTTTTGCAAGTTAGAGATCAATGATAGAAACTCAAAATTCCTTAAAAGGTGAATGGAGAGGGGGAGGTAACAGCAGTGGACATTCAAAGCAGCAGTGGGGACACCTGAAATGTCGGAGCTGGATCAGCCTCCCCCACCACGGACAGCTCACGCAGCAGGTCTTGAGCTGCTGCAGTTTGTGGTCTAAGTTTTCCAGGTAAACCAGCATCAGTTTTGGTCTACCTCATAGTGATTTTTTTTCCTAGCTGTGTCCCACATAAAGACATGCAGGTCTAAAATACTGCTTTATGTCTATGTCACAGTATCCATTTTGCCACTGTTTCTGTAATCTACTTCATACAGAAGTAAAGGCAGTTTTAGTCTGGAATCTACAATCTGCGCTTCGTATAGTCCTGGGACTAAATAATTTCATCTTTATGTTTTCCTGTATTAAAAGGAAGAGATGAAGGAAAATCCCTACCATACTAGCCAGGATTGCTGATTATAGTTCTCCAGTATCTCACTGTCGCACATCACAGCCAGCTTTTCTTGGAAATTAGATGATTTTGCCTTCCCAGCTAACTTGTATGTATAATTTATAATAGATACTTAAAGACACATATAGTCATGTATGGAGAGAGACAGAGAGAGAATGACTATTTTCTCAAGACTCAGAAGTGATTCTTCTCTCTCTCTTTGTGATACCAAGAAAACTTTCTTTCTGTGACATTAACTATGACCTTTGAAAGACAAAAAAGGAAATGTATAATTATTGTCACTTACTTCTGTGATGTTCCCCTATTATGCTATTATTAAAGACAACCTACAATGTTCTTTGCAGTGAAGTTTTGCCTTCCAACATGGTTGTGGCTGGAAGAAAGGGGTTGGAAAGCAGTTTAAGAGCTGCCTCCTATTTCTTTGTAATAATTGACATCTTCATAGCAGAACGGTTATATTACAAAGAAGTGTCTAGTTTGACTTACCTAGAAAGCTAAACACAAAGCCACATGCAAAAGATGCACATCTGAATTAGTCTCATTCTCAGAAAAGGACTTTCCAGTTCTAAACCTGTTGACATAGTATTCTGTCTAGTCATTTAGATGAAATATCCTGTCCACAACATGGTTTGGCTTCAAATGAAACACCTTTATCAATTTAAGTTTTGTTTCCTCTTTGCTGAATTTTTCTCAGGTCTCCTTTATGCTATCAATCTTAGATAGATATGCTTAAAAGATACCCTGCCTCCCCACTGTAAAAAATAAACTAAGAACATCTGATCAGAGAAGTGCTTCTTCAGTTCCCATATCCCACTTACACTCTCTCCTAGTGCTTTTATAAGTTTCCATAAGATATTCTAGGTCAACAGCTGGGACTTTTGAAGTGGGAAGCAACTTTGCTGCCATTGCTGAAGTTAATAGCACAGAGCTTGCAATACCTTTGCCAATTACTGTACTGGCCAGGGTTATAACGGCAAATTCCCCTTGGGTAATGGTTGCACAGTGTTATCATCACTGAAGTGCATTTGAAAAAAAACCTCTCTTAAATGCGCACTTATTTGTTGTATCTTCCCCCCTTGGCAGTGCCTGATGCACATTGAATCTCGTTTATACAGTACTGAGGCACAATTTGTATCTGTGTTACAGCACTGAGACGTTGCAGGCTCTAGGAAAAAGCAGCTGCTGTTCAGGTGGTTGGGTACAGATTGGTGAAAACTGCTGGTTCACATCCCCTTGTTCTATACAGTCAGACAAAATACATAAGGTGTTCTTGGAGGTTCCCTTAGATGGAAACCTCTAATCCCCATTGTCTTGGCAATACACTATGCTGTTGGATCAGACTTGGGCCCCTGCGTGTGTCAGACTTGCCCCCATGTGTCCTGAAGTTTTTTCTGAACTAGAAAACAACTTCAAGCGAAAGGTTTCCAGATGGTGGTTTGAGGTTTCCTAGGTGGAAGGAGAAGAACTTGAACCCTTTCGGCTGCATGCAAGAAGTCAAACTGCTGAGGTTCTCCCATGTGTCCTTCAAGATGTATTTGAGAAGATAGAGGCAGAATTGTGTTTTTGGAAGAAAAGCCAAAGGCACATATCTTCAGACAAAGCTTCTAGGCTGAGAATCCCAAAAAGGTGCAGGTCCTCTACCCCTCAATTAATGCTGGTAAAGCATTTAAATCACAGGGAGGGGAAAGAGTCCAGCTGCACAGATGCTCACCTCACTGTCCTCGCTAGTGAATAGTTTTCAGCTAATTCCTTTCTTGGTGGGTCTCACTCAAATTTTGTCCAAATTCCTAATAGATAGGAGAATGGATGGAGAGCATCTGTGTATGTCTTCTGTATCGTCATAGGTATTTCTTCAGTTTTTTGGAAGAAGATGGAAATTATGAAATAAATACAAGTGCTCCCACGGAGAACCTGGTGATGATGCGGGAGAACCATGTAACAATGCGTAGAGGAATTCAGAGATGGTAAAACTGTGGATTTAACAGAGGCTGAAGAGGTGCGTTGGCTTGAACAAGCCCATGTGGAGTTTTCAGATTCAGTAGAAAAGTTTGAAGTTAATTTAGGCAGTAAAAGAAGAGATTATGGAGTGGAAAATTAACCTTTATCATTGTAGTATTAAGCAGCTACTGCATAACTCCCCAGCTCAGCTCCCCATTTATCCCAACTTCTCCATATGAATTGCTTTCAGATTGCTCTCTGCTCAAATAATGCTTTCTAATATAGGGCTCACATTCCTTAGGAATTACGATTCTCACAGGGCATTTGGAAAACTTCATTTTCAACATAAGCCTGGGCAGAAGGAAAAGCATTTTAATGTACTTTGGTCTGATAGGCTTCTTTGTCCTAGCATAAAGGCCTTCTGCTGAGGTTCAGTTGCATACTGCTGCCTAGTTTATAGTGGCATGAAAAAGATATTCAGACCACAGGTAAAACAAAACTTGAATTCCTCGAGTTTGTTCAGATATATGCAAATTTCAAGGAAATATTGTTCTCCCTCTCTCACTCCTGTGAGAGAGCTAATCCAGAGCTAATTTCTTTCTTCTCTCCTGGGCTGGCTGAACTCCTTTTTTGTTTCTTCTGTGGTTGCAAGTTGAGCACTGTACATTGATAAATCCCAGATCCAGCAGCTCCTGGACTATTAAATCTTTTCCTATCTAATTCCACACAAGGAATTTTGGTCCTCAGACCCTCATGGGTAACTTTTTCACAACTGTGCAGCATTATCAGAGGTCCCAAGCAGTCTGTGGTCCTTGCAAAAAGACTGGCTATTACATAAGCCTAGCGCAATTCTACATGGCCTTTAACTGTGAAGTACGAAGAGTCTGTAATGGGTGGCCTTATATACATTAGTCCTTGTGATATGCTGGATATTCTCTCTGTTTCATCATACAGCGCCCTCCTTTTTCCCCTCCTACACTGTGAATTGGTTGTTGGATGTTTCTTAAGTAACATTACAAAACTTTCTGACATGTCAAGGTTACTTTTTTTTTTTTAGTTTTTCTTCAGCTGTGGAGGGTGTTTTTGTAAAGCCATGGGAACAGAAGTAAAATGAATAAATGATAAAATTTTCTGCCTTTTGACGCTTTTAAGAAGTACTTATTTTTTCAGTTTAAGGTAACTAAAGGAAGAAACATACATAAAGGAATGAATGCTTATCCTTTTAGAAAGTATGATTATCGTTACCTTCAGTAGCAGACACCTGTTCAACTATTGTCCCTTAAAAGGATGAAGCACAAAGGTTTCATCAGCAAATGAAGCAGGCTTTTATTGCAGTTGATGAAAATTTAAATTAATTCTTTTGCAAATTTCCAATTACCTAAATCATTTTGCATTGATCTTTGTGCCTATATTGTAAAATCTGCCTTTAAACACAGATGTAACAAATGTATGCACTGGCATGGAGACAGAAAGATAAAACCAGGCAGGTAATGTGTTTTACTATGCTTTCCTACACCCATGACAATTATTTTAGGTGGTTGGAGTACAACATGATGAGACTTGTAATATCTACACCAGGAAAAAGCATTTCAAGTTTGCCCTGCCACAGATTGCTAGAATCTTGTCATTTCGGCTTCAGGCACAAACCAGTTGGCCACCTAAATGCCTTCCTCCAGCACCAGCTTGCGTTCAGAGACATCAAAGTAAGATTCCAGTGGAAACTGAGCTGGCTGCGCATCACTTGATTTCTCAGAACCACATGGCTGCTTTATTTTCTGGTGCAAAGAACTACTAAGTCAGACAGATATGGTGTCTGAAGATCCTTGAGGCACAGTGATTGATTCTCTTCCCCTATTTTTCCTGTACTCGAAAGCATGTTTCCAGAGAAGACGCAATGTTGTAGTGTTTGTGACTACAGAGGTGACATGAGGTAGGTATCACCACGAGACGATATGATATAGAGTAGCCCGAGATGTACCTAAGCCCTCTGGAAATTATGCCATGAACCAAACTGTCCCTTGAAGTGCCCCAGGTTTCAGGGAACTCAAAGGTGATTTAAAAGCCGTGTCTATTTGTATTTGATCCCACTGCAAAGAAAAGCGCTGATCTAAACTGACAATCCCAAACTCACTAGGGGAGAGAGACATACTATAGAAGAGGAAGATCATTTCCAAGACATGCAGCACCGTGGCATTCTGAACCCATTTCCACCTTCCTTTACCACAGCTTTGCCACAGCCATGAGAATTTAATTTCAGAAGAGGCAGTCAATATCTGAAAGTGGATAGCAAAACTGGCATGTAAAGGTGGAGAGCAGAATATACTTATCTGGAAAAAGGCAACTAACCCATTGCTATATCTTCTACATTTCACCTGTATTTATATTCTTTTGATATGCACAGGTAGATAGAATTGGCTATTGGATGTGAAAAGAAGCATTTCAAGCTGAGACCTCAAGCCAAACTTAGGAACTACAAACTGTTTCAGTTCATATAAAAGATATGTCATCATGGATGCTCCTTTTGTACACCATCACTAGCTTTTGTTTGGGAAAGGGATTTTATGCTCTCCAATAAGTTCTCAGGAAGCCAAAACTTCAGCTGCTGTTCAAAAACCATTCCTTCAGGGAGATAAGCACAGTGACACCGTATCCCTAAAAGAAAGTTCTCACTGAAATTAATGAGAACTCACAAGACTCGCCATGAACAGCACTAATGAACAAAACATGTGACAAACCTAAAAAGTAACATTTTAACGGTCAGCAAAAATCTCCATGATTCACAGATTTCCATGGGAGTCTGGGTGTGCATGCCCAAAAGACTGAGACCTAGTGAAGAAAGGATGAAAAACTGAAGGTGCAAAGCCTAAATACAGGAAGAAATAATGAGCTAGCTGAACTGCTGTAAGCAGTTACCAGTTTGCCCAAATCTAGCTAGCTGTAAGCCTCTCACCCCCAGCATGCAGTTTAAAAGCAGCTGGATGTCTTTTTAGAAAAAACTACACAAAACCAGGACAGGGAAAGGCAGCACCAGAAAAACCTTTTCCTATTAGCCCTGTGGGAACGGATCCTACAGCTGACCTAATTTGCTCAGAAACCACTGCGAGGAAAAGCTTTTAAAAAAGCAAATAATATTATTTTTTTTGTCTTCTCCCTCCTTCGCCTGCCGCTTCCCTGCTCCCTAAGCTGACTATATGGTATCCTACTAAAGAAAATCCTCCAACAGCCATCTCTGCCTGCCCTAACAGACTATGAAAGATTTAGTCCAAACTTCTGTTCTGATCATGTCACGTCAGTTCTCTCCTGGCGCGAGGGGGCACAGACCAAGTAAGACAGATGCTTCAATCTTCCAAATAGTTGTCACTTCCCATAACTGTCACTTCACAGAATTGTGACTTTCTAATATAGCAAACCCTGTAGGGACGGGAAAAAATAACTCACTCATCTCATTCCCGACCATTTTATGGCTTTTTAAGTCTCTCCCCGCGAATGAGCCTATCAAGCAAACGATAATTGAATGAGGGGCACTGATTGTGCTGCCACAGGACAGTGAGCACAATAGGTTTAAAGTTCTTACTCGGCTGATCTATGATCTAGATGCTATCCCATTTCTGCGAGCAAGGAGCACAGTCAACCCAAAGCACCTGCAGGAAGGTGGGGTAAGTCTGGAGGGACAGACGTGAGTCACAGCGAGATGCGATAAGCACAGTTCCTCCCTTCGTCTTTACCTCTATACGTGAAAGGATATTTCTTTGTTGTGTCTTTGCCCTGTTTAAGACAACACGAATTTCTACGTCTGCAAGTGGAGATGGAGGTTGTGCAGGCTTTCGGTACACGCGCACGAACACATGACAAGGTGTTTCCTTGGCAACGGAAATGCCATAAAAGCTATCTGAAGAATTCCTTAGGGCTGTGCAACAAATAGAAACATTAACATGCTGAGACCTAAATATAGCTGCATTTTAGTGCTGTTCATCCAAGTCCTTACTTAGCTTCAGCTTGTATCTGAAACAAATGCAGTCAACAAGACATACAAGGATGTTTTCAATATTTTACAGTGTTTTGCTTTTAAATAGTGCAAGAATAGAGGTGGGGATGGGGAGGGGGTTACAGATGGTACCAGCCTGCACTTTACTGCAGAATTACAGCCTTGTCTGACATTGCTTTGAAGGTGCCCTTGACTACCCACTGAAGGCTCCTCGCAGGTTGAGCCGATGTGGGGAACAGCTGAGTTCTGCTCATTGGCCTCCAGAGCAGTGAGAAACCAGCTTTGACATTGCTAACACTGAGGTATGCAAAGAGCATATGCAAAGTGCATGCAAAAAGGCTTTGGCTGAGAGTAGTTAATGGTTTTTTTTTCCACTACTGGAGGGTGGGATTATAGCTGAGACTTCTTTCACTTAGCTTTGGAGTCCAAGTACTTATTTAGCCATTTTTGTCTGGGAATGCTGTAAATATAGCATCTGGACTACAAAATAAATAAGCAAAACAAGAAGGCAGACAAATAACATTCAATGACTCACAAAATGGCCAAAAGAGGAACATAGGCTCCCTGGAAATGAGGCCTTTGGATGCCTAAAACTGGATCTGGGCTCACTCAAAAGTTTCTTGAACTAAAGAAAAAATGGTCAGAAATTGGTTCACATTACAGATTTCTAATAAATCTAAAATCATGTCATTGCTGATCCTCACGAGCTTTCCTTGGTCTGTTTTGGATGCTGTTTGTGGCGGGTGGGATACAGGCCCATCACTTTTATAGCAGATTGTCCTTCACAAGCCAAGCCACAGGGCTAAAGGCTGGATTTTGCCTCTGGTGCTGCTCCTTGGCTCATCTGTGACTCTCCCCTCTGCGAGCCAACCTCCCCACCTGTAAAACTGCAGCAGTGAAACTTATCTTGGAGAAATACATGAAAGGTTACACATCAGAAGTGTTTTATATCAGCTAAGTGTTATTTAAAAATGGTGAACCTGATGCTGGATGACCAGTGTGCAGTTCTTCATGCAGGCTCTGTCACACTCTCAGTGGTTTCACTGAGGAGGGTTTCAGGGGAGGAAGATGAAGGCAGTGGAATCAGCAGGAAGATTTGTTTAGTAAAATATTCCCACGACCATCCTGTGTAATCATTAGTGCATTATATTCAGGAGGGAGGCAAAGAAGGAAGTGACCTGATGGCAAATTTATAATGAAAAGTTTTGATGGATAAATGTCTTATAACAGATGTACAGTGTCTTGATATGGGAATTTTATAGAACCCTCAGAGAAACTGAAACAGACTTTACACCTTAATCATAATAAAAATATGACAAAGTTTTCCTCTACAGCAAAACCATTCCACATTTCTTATGAGGAAGCTGATAACTTTTATAGGTGATTTAAAAGCTCAGAGGAACCTGAGCTAATGGCACCTCTGAAAGAAAGCTCTCCAGACAAATATGGCAGAAGTAGTTTTCACTGAAAACAAATATTCACAGAATTCTGGAATCATGGGAAGGCTACGCTGGAAAAGATCATCTAACCCTGGTGTTCTTCAGCCACGTTGAAGACTGTAAAACTTCAGACACTTTCCCATGGAGGCATGTTCCTCTTTAGGAATGTTTCAGGCATAGAGTGCTATGTAGAATCCATACATACTTTTCCTGATCATCTTTTGTGAAACCTTTGAGAATACCCAAAGCTTTCCCAAATCCACAGAACAGAGCACGAGATCCACAAAGCAGCTTGAAACCCCCTCACTCTGAAGCAAGATCTCAAACATATTTTCCCCATCTCTAACAGAAGTTTGTCTCACCTATTCTTAAAAGGAGACAGGGATTGATGTTCCTTCAGTGATTCGTGTTAAAGATGTTTTGAAAAAAGCATACAGCTAAATTGACTCAAAATTTCAGTGGGAACTTGAACCTTTTGTGATATGAGATAATTCCTTTAATTATGTTTGCCTGAAGCTTTACACGTGTTAGAAGTTCAGTGCGAATCACTGAGTAACAAAAGTTTCACAGAGTGCAAAGAAAAAAGGCTATAATGAACCAGCTCTGTTTTAGCTGTTTTTCCCTTTGCTACCTTTAATATCAAAGATCAGATATTCCTACAGGCCCCTAAACCAAATCTCCTTATCTAGGAAGTAGTTAAGCACCTGCTCAACTGCTTTCTTGAGCAAAGATAGAGTAAGCACACATAACGGCCGTCCTGAACTGCAGCCACGAGGTCCCCTAACTCCCAGGGACATCAGAGCATGTCTCTGGCCGGTACTCAGTTGCAATGCAGCTCTCGCCCAAGCATGGGGCTCTGGGGAGATAAAGCTTGCCAAAGGTTATTAGCTTGGAATCTGCAATACTGAAGTGTCTGTTCAATGTACAAGATTGAGCCACAGTCAGACCCAGCTCAGGGGTCTCTGCACCACGGTCTGTGGCACGGTGGGGCTCATCTTGCACAGAGCTGGTTAAAGTGTCTCCAAACCCAGAAGGTCCTGGTTCCATTAAGGGCTGATGTCCCATCACGTACAGGTTGTATACAGGCAGAGTGACAGGCTGTGAATTTACAGATGCTGCAGTCTAGAATTGGCAAAGGTATCTGCTCACGCTTAGTTTCACATGCTGTGACTTTGATTTATGGCACTTCAGCTGGAGGCGAAGCCCTAGGTATAAGAGCATCCCATTGACTTCAGCGCTCTGCTCTCAGCACACAGTTAGGTGATGTGCAAACAGAGATGGACGGCCTGAGCAAAGATCGAAGCCTGAGCAAGAAAGAACAACAGAACAGACAGAAAAAGCAGTAAAAAATATATGTGTCATAATAAAAGCAAAGAGCCAGTAACTCACAGGGTAAGTGAGTTCTCATTCCAGAACTCTGTGTCCATGTGACTCCGTCACAGCTTCACGCAGGCTGCACCCAGGCTCCCGAAATCTAGAGGGATGTAGAATGCCATCTCAGCATTAGCCTTGATTCACTTAGGGCTAGAGGTACCTTGACTGTAATTGCTACTATATTAGCAAGCAAATATTAATTTAATATAAATGAAACAGTCTGCAATAATTTGTCTTAATTATTCAGAAAGAAGTCTAGCATGAGGGTAAATAACTTTAAAATTGCTAAACACTTTGACTCCCCATATAATTGCTTGTGTAATTTGTGTTAATTGCATGTCAAGTAGAGGTTTTCAAATATTAATCAATGGTTATTTATATTATTAATTAATATTATTACATTACATTTAAATAATCTTGCAATGGCACAGTTACCAAAAGATGATTTTCTATTCCAGGGTTTTTCCTCTCCTCATTTGCAAAATCTCTTTCAATCCCACCAGTGAGTCACATACCCCTAATACAATCCAGATGATTTCTCTTAATACTTTCTCTTTCACTAAGATTTGCCACTGTGACCTCTCTGTTAGAGATCAATTTCTGGGTGAAAAAAGCTGGGCAAGACTCCATGTGAAACTGCTTTATGTTATAAGGGAGGGAGCAGGGGTGAATGATGCAAAGCTTTCACATCTTTCTACTTTCAGCTTTTCATAGCATGCCTCCCCGAGCTACCCATTGCCTTGTGCAGCTGGGGAAGTACAAGTCAATAATAAGTCACAGTCAGACCTTTATCTGTTGCTGGAGAACATAATAGTACTGAAGATGTTTCAAATAAAAAAATCCAAGGAACTGCATAATAGCTTCCTTATAAACAGGGATACACATCACAGTGGCTTGTGCATGGATGAAAATTTTGAGCTGTTTATGATATTGCAAAACGCTGGAAGAAAACTCCCCCTTATTTCTATTATTATTTGAAAGACCACGCCCCAAGTTTTTGCAAATTATGTTGCTTGAATTCCTCTCAGAGCTCTGTGGCTTATCCTAGAAGCTGAGAGAAATCAATGGATAATTATCAGATTAAGGGGCAAACCCTATAGCTATGGGGTGGCTCTGAAGAGATCTCTTTTCTCTCAAATGCAGGGGCGTATAAGCTACTTATGTTTTTGTCACTTTGTGGGTGTAAAAGGGGCTCCCTCATTGGCTACATGACTCTAGTGTAATCTTTCAATCCCTTGCCGAATTAAGAAATCCTGTTTGCTATATTTGTCAAGACTCTGCTGCTCTCAACAACTGGAGAGCTTCTTTTCTGTTTTTTTTGTTTTTTTTTTTTTTTTTTTTTTTTTAAGCTTTTCCACTACAGCAGGGAGGATATTCTATTTAAGTATGTCACCTAAACTTTTTGCAACAGATTAACCTCCCAAAAGTATTTAGAAATAAACCAGCACAGAGTCTTAAATAGAGGGAGTAAAAGGAAATGGACTAATGGATTCAATTCTGAATATGACATAATTGGCACATCAATGTTATTTTCTCAAAAAAGTAGGGTTATTTTATAACAAATATAATGCCTTCACTGCCAAGGTTGAAATTTGTACAAAGGCATAAGGAATGAAAATTCTTGTCTTTTTTTCAAAGACGAATAAAGACAGTCTAATGTAGCCCTCATTATTAGAAAATAACTATGCAAAAACCTTAAGAATATTGATAAATTGTAATTAGTTACATCCAACAGTTTGCATCCTTCTTCTCACAGAAAACTAAGAGCTTTATTTTTCCTTGGACATTATGGTTTGAAATATTCTGGCATTCCTGATATCTTGGATCCTCAATTATTATGGAAATTAATTGTCTCATTTGATTTAGTTTTGAGTAAATAACATTATGTTACATTCTTTGGATGGGCGGTTACAGAAAGCTATCTGCTATAATTGTAGATGAGGTCAACTCGCCCAGATTGTAGTCCAGAACACCGCATGATATAATTACTTCCAATGCTATTGAGACAAAATTTTGTTGGCAGTCACACTCTGCTGCCAAAACCCTAGTGAGATTTCGTTGATTTCTCTGTCGTTACTGTTCTTCACTGGCGTCAGATCAGACTCAATCTACTTTACACAATCCTGCTCTCAGATCCACGATCATGTCAATAGTTTGAAGGGTCCTCGATTTAGTCATCTCAGATGAGTTGTCAATAGGCTGTGAAGGACGGATGTAAAGAAGAACGTTGCACATGCCAGCGCTGAGTCTGAGAAAAACACATTGAATTTGCACTGTTTTTACTGACATGTACTCTTTAAATAGTTTTTTATCACACAGGTCAATGAGTAAATGCACTGGGATATGCCACTTCCTTTCATTTAATTGTGTACTTTAAATATGCATTAAATGTGTCTCTTCTTGTTCATAACAACCCATTTCAAATGAAGCACTTTAATCACAGCCAAAACCTGCTAAATACCTTACAAGGGAGAAAAAGAGCCATTCTCTGGTTACATGTTGAAAACTTTCTCCTCAAAAAATTCCCTCAGATCAACAAATAAATGAGCAAGGTACACATCTGGGGGGGAAAAAAAAAAAAAAGAAAAAAAAGAAAAAAAAGTGTGTTGTGTGTGTAGATTAAACATGCTGAAAATCATAGTCTAAATTTTCCTGGTTCTGCTATGAGATCTAAAATCAACTGCACATGAAATACTGATAAATGAACTCCTATTGTACATTGGGAAGGACCAACAGATGCGTGACTCCTGTATATAATAAGTTTATATGCTGCAGTGGTGAAAGACCTGTTGTGTAATGATCTAATGCCATTAAGTAGGTTGGTCAGTAAGGTAAAAAGGCTCTGTAAGTGTGATGGATTATAAATGTTTCCTACATTAATATATTGATCTATTTTAAGGGATCCCTTCTAGCGAAGGGATGATAATCATCTTCTCGCAGGACAAGGAGAGAGGGTTTCTTACCACAGCAGAGGCAGAAGTCAAAGATTGCTAACCAGTGCTTGGCGAAAGGCAATGCTCACAGGTCGTCTCTTTTCAGAAACAGGAGGTTTGGTCCAAAGGTTGCTGAAATCTTTCAGAATCGCAGGCAAAATATTTATGATTGGGGCTGTAAACAAGATTGAAGGCCAAAACAAACTTCTTTGAAAAAGGTTTAAGCGCTTGGAAGAATAAGAGGACTGGCTAATTTACACTCTGTCTTCAAACTAATGGTCACTCCTGTGGTATCTACAGTGCAGATATAAAAGCCATTTAGAGAGAATCAAATGAAGATGAACCCTATAGTCAGAGTACGGAATTACTTCTTGAAAATAATGAGAGTCATTTTGCTAAAGTACAAGCCTGTACCAGAGATTTATGATAATATTTTTTCCCAAATTACAATGAATACAGAAATGTGTTTTAAAGATCCGAAAGCTTTAGCAGAATCGAAACACCTGTGCAGACGTCAAATTTCTTTCTGCCTAATTTACAGCTTGACTTTAAATGCACAAAAGGCAGTGTGTAATTCCATTATAAAAAGTAATGAAACCAATACTTTTTCGGACATCAATATTGTTTAGGAAGAAATCTCACTTGGCTAGCTGAAGAACAGAGATTAAATTAGTCGGAAAAACAGCTAAGAAATGGAGAGGATGATTCTCCTATGCTAGGTTTATATAGGAGTGTCACACAAAAAAGATTGCCTTCCTCGCAAAGAACAAAATGCAAATAATATTCCCAGAGACACACAAAATATCTGGCTTCTCTTAACTATATTTTACCAACCCTGACACTTCTCCAATGATTTGCATTTCTGTGGTCTCTCCTTTATATTTCCAGGATCCATCAAAGACTGGAAATAAAATATCCCAGGACAGATGAGAAAAGAAGGGAAAGAAAAAAAAAATCTCATAATAAATCATCTTTAAGGACATCAAAGCAAACCTGGAAAACCCAGGAACTTCAGATGATTCATATAATGGACAAATAAACCATACTTATTGCCAAACTCTGTTTCCAGAGAAGCCTGTGCAAATACAAAAATTGCTCTGTTTTTATTAACTGATTGAATCCATGTTTCTGTCGTTGGAACTGAAATCTAATTTTAACTGTTGTTTTGGAGCTAGGAACATCTGAAATCAAGCCTTTTCTTCTGTCTCTGACAGAGAGATGGGTAGGCCAGACCCATCTCTTTGTAACACCAGTGTAAATCCAGAGTAACTCTAGAAGCTACTGGAGCAAATTTCATTCAGCTGCATCATAAACCTCTGGAAAGATATACAGAGCAATAAATGTTGAAATTACCAGTTGGGACTGCCATCCACCCATCTAGAGAAAACTGGTTTTTAGTCCCTGCGCAAGTGGCTACTTCTGCCTTGGAAACCCTCTCTGAAGGGTGTACATGTTCCTGAGTTCATGGATAATTTAGGGGTTTGGATTTCCAACTTCCCTCCCATTCTCCTGCAAAAGGCAGTTCAGACAGTAGCTGTAAGCACTTTGAAATTTCCTCAAGTCATCAGCTGAGCCACTCCTTGAAAGCACACCTCTACGCTAACAGTGCCGGTGCACACCAAAGAGGCACTTCTGCTCCAGGATGCAAATTTGCCAACGATATTAATATTTGGCTTGAGAAAACTTTCTTGCCTCAATATGGGAGGCAACGTATTCACGATCAAATTTAGCATTGCTACAAACCTGATGGAACTCTATGGCACAAATGGAAAGGGACTGGAACATGAGGCATATCCCCTACACCCTATAGCTTTACATAAACATTAATAGAAACTGCAGTACAAGGCTGTCTCTCTAATTCATCAGAGCAGCTCTTCAGCCAACTGCCCGGTGGGGCTGAGCTCTTTTAGGTGGCTTTGTGTTTAGACAGGGCTGTATCCCTAGCATGCAACCTGCCTTCCAATAGCAGCTACTGTGTAGATATTTCTTAAACTGTGTCTTTACTCATTGCAGAGTGAATACGATTGGACATGCTTGCTGAGCAGAAAAGATCAGAACACGTAAAGGAACCAGTTGCAGAAAATGCAAATGCCAGGGAACAAAAATACCTCCCAAATGACTCATCACGAACAAAAAGTGATGCTGAGAGATCAGAGGATATCTAAGAAAGAAAGTCATCAAGGAGAGAGCTTTGCCGCACCTGCACACGGCATAGCTGGAGCAGTGAATTTATGTTGGCACTGTGCTGCTGGGCCCTTGGGACAGCTGGTTTGGCACCAGGCTTGCTATGGATGTCCCTGACTCATAACGGTCCAAGTGAATTTTGCTCTGCTGATGAGATCCTTTCTGGTACCAGCACACTCAGCTGTGCAAAGGGACATGAGCAGGGAGGGCTGGAGGTGGCTGTGACACAGGAGGATTTCTGTCCTCCTGGAACCTGCCAGGAACTGGGGGCCACTTACTGGTACTGGGAATTTCATAGCAGGTCAAAAGAGCCAGTGATCCCCTTACCACTGAATTGTCAACAGATTTTGGCGAGTTGATCTCTTAAATTCTGTTGAAAACCCAAGTGCCAGCAAGTATCTGAAATCACAAGAAGCGTGGCCTTGTTCCCTGTAAATCCAGCCTGCCCCACAAGCCAGCCCAGTCTGGGTAAAGTAAGGTCTGAGACAGATTGCCAGTAATGACAAACAAAATTATTGTAACTCCTAACAGCATCATAGAGCCTCTCATCTTTTTACACTGGCTCCATTCAAAAGGAAGACGTTAAAAAAAAAAAATGTAAGCCGCTCTTTCCATTTCTTAGCAAGACTAGATAATTTCCTGCAGTGTGTTCTCAGGGGCACCAGTTCAGAAGACTGAAGTTTCTGCTTTTAAACCAGTCCTACCACTTCTTATATGAATTTATTTCACAGTCTAATAAAATGCAGTACTAGAAACTTGGTGGGTCCTGGGGGAAGACAAGCTGAGTTATTTTTCAGCCTGACAAAATTGCATCTGTGGTGTGAAAACGCCAGTTTGGCTACTCAGCTGTGCTACCTGTGCACCAAGAGGTACACGAACCTGCTACACTCAGGACTTAACATCTCTTGCAAACATAATGTCTCCTGACTGTGCTTCCCCAGAAATAGCTGTAGTGTGCGTAGGGTTGGATGGCAGTTTTGTGCACTGCTCCTGAGTCCCATAGAGTGATTATAGAGCCTTTAAATACTATTATAAACCACATATTGTTTTCCCCTTTCCATGGCTATAAAATCAGATGACACTGTTTTCCTCTGTAAGAGTTTGAAGATCCGGCCTATTTGCCTCTAAGGCCCAAAGAAAGTCCACGAGCTTAAGCCTCCACGTTCCTGGCTGCAAGTTGCATGCAAGCACCTTTACGTTGCAATGGCAATATAAAATAGCTTTAAATAAGGTGGGAATACAACCACATTACTGCCCCAAAGGCCTCAGCTATACATTGACCAGGCTGCCAAAAAGCAACGTGTCAGGGACTGGAAGAGAACAGTCAGTTATTCCTTGGCACCGTGGGGTTTTTTTCTGTCTAGAAGGGGAGCTGTGGAATCGGCAGTGCCCTTTGAGCAGCCGTCAGCACCAGTGGGAACCCAGGGAAAGCTGTGCTCGAGGACCTTCCCTCCTCACTTTGACGCATCCCAGCATGCCGGGCACCTGAGGAGGGGGACAGGTGGTCCCCCAGCCACCGACCTGGTCCGTAGCTTGCTTTCCCTCTGTTTTTCTCAACACCAGCCTCACATTTTCATTTTTAGAAAAGAGGTTTTCCCAGGCAGATGTATTCCCTCAGCCAAAAGAAGCTCCTCACCGCTAAATCAAAGAAAAATGAGGGCAAACTCTGCTGTAGGCTCGTTTTCGACTCTGCATTTGAGATTGAGAATAAAATCAATAGTTGAAAGAGCAGAGAGAGCAAATACCCTTTCCTCAGTTCTTAATGTGTTCCAGGTTAGTATTTGCCTCCTTTCCTCCTGTTTTATTGTGCTTGAAAGGCAGCAGAGCCCCGCTGGTCCTTTCAGCCTGCGGTCCCCAGAGCCATGCAGTTTTCATATTTAAATAATGGCTGCCTTTAATTTCTAGAAATTTCCTTTAGCCCACGGGCTCTACCCTGGAAGTGTTGAGGCCTTTTCTTATTTCTCATAATTAACAGCACTGAGCCACAATGTTAAAAGGTTAGGGTTTACTAATTGGCTCTTTTGCCCGAGGACAAGAAGGCTGAAAAGTGAGCTTTTTTTTTTTTTAAAAGGGACAAAAAACAGGCAATAACCTGCAATTAAGGTATGAATATCAGCTCAATGCATTATCTAATTACTTGTTACGATGCAGAACACATGTATGGCGAGGGGGTAAAATGTAGAAAACCATGCTCACATTTGCTAGGTATCAAGCTTCAAGCATCTGTTTCTGTTGAAAGACATTTCCATCTCCCAGCTCCCTCCGAGATGTGGGTATTGAGGGAGAGAAGAACTTTTCCCAGCCTGGAAAAGATGATGCAGTCTGCTCAGATACAAGCCCAACAAATTACACTTGACATTCATGACGCAACTGGTGGTATTGGCCCCCTCCTTGTAAATCAGCCGGAGGCTTTGCCATGAGGATAGACTCAAGCAAATGGTGTTCTGGGCTCAAATGTTGCCTTTTTCTTGTACTCACTGCCCCGGGCTTATCTCCTGAGAGGGAACAGGAGGAAAGTTTGAAGAGTGACAAAAAATAAGGGTCCTGGTTGCATCATATTGAGTGAAATATTTTCCAATCTTCTTTGCACTCATTGCTTTAAAATAACTTCCACCATCTAAAAAACACTACTGCTATCACCACGGGGGTTGTAGTCTCTGGCTGGGACACGAGGGAGCAGGGCTGCCACAGCCTGGGTGTGCTGTCACATGTACTCTGCCGCAGTGGCACTGCATGCCGCCGCCTTTGGTGGCTACAGCAGCACCAGGACTGCAGCCATGCTCCCCGGAGGGGAAGCCAAACAGCTCCCTGACGCTCTTCCACCTCTCCCAGGCCTTGCAAACTTGTTGCATGGGAGAAAAATATGTATCTTTAATTTTAATTAAAAAAAATCAAATCAAAGCTGGTACAAACTGCTGGAAATCAACACAACTTTTCAGGCTTATAGCAATTTGTTTGCAGGTATTGAACTCCAGTGGCAGCTCCAGCCTCAATTAAACAGGTCTAATACAATAATTTGTTAAATAGCAGAAATGTGCATTGTAGCCAGATAGCAATGAAGAAAAGGGCTCACTTTTTTTGTCCTTTCCACCTTTCCTTCCAAATCCAGTGACTGCACACCTGAAGAGCGTATTTTGAGGTTCCCTGAGCTCTAAAAATGGGATTCTTGATAATCCACTGATTCTTACTGCTTAGATATTCAGTTTTATAGACCCAGCTCCCACTGCCTCTGTATGTGTTCTTTGATCATAGTTTTTTTTTTTTTTCCAGATTTTTTTTCATCCAAATAAAAGTCCTTTTTTCTTATTGAAATAAAAACCATCAGTGTTCAGTCTTCATGAGTAACTGCATTCATGAACATTTGTTCACAACTAGTTTTCAGCAACAATGCTGCAACAGCTACCTGGTGGGTGGTCGTGGAGTGAAAATTCATACAAGGTGGATAGAAACTTCCAGTTGCAAACTAATGGTTTAATAATAACCCCTGTAGAAAAACAGAGCAAAACTCTCGATTAACTTGTTTGAGCATGGAAGAGGCGAGATCTGTTGAGACCAAGACAGGGCATCTGCCATACATTTTGTTTTAAAGACAACTGGTGCCCTACGAAGAACTTTGAAAACAAAATACATTTGGAAAAGCTTCCGATTCTCTCCAACCTCTTTTGGTCTTTATCTTCCACAAAAAAATGAAGAAAATAGGACAGCAAGATGCACAATGTCGATAGAAATGCAGCATGTATCATGAAAAGATTTATGACAACATCACAAATGGAGACATCAGTGAAATCCTCTATATCTGACACATTCATCAACATCATTCTGCTGACGGGAAAAAAAGCTATAGACTATTCAGTATTGCTGCTGTCTTCAAAAATGAAGAAATCAGGTGGGAGTGTCACCTGGCCAAACTGAACACATTTTGAATACCTCCCTTTTCCCTGTTATGAAGAAAACTATTACTGATACAGTTAATGATTACATGTCACTAATAACAGGTACTCAAGAGAAGTAGAGTGACATTACAATACTGTGAAAGTGCTGATTTCCCATCGCAAGATCCTTTTAAATATGGGGTATAACATGCGCCATGCCCGTTTAGTTTTTTTGCAACCACGGTATCTGCTGGCAGCAGCTACGCATTTGGGCAGCAGAGGCAAAGGGACTATTCAGTGCTGGAGCCTTCTTCCATAATGTTGGTGGGTGGCAACCTGGTGTACACCCACATTCATTCACAACTCACACAAAAGCAGAACTGCTGTGGATGGTTACCCCTATTATATATCAGATCTAAGATTCTGGGCATGGTCCTGGAATATTTCCCCAAATACAGATGGAGCTTTTTGCAAATGCTTGGACCTCAAAATTCATGTCAGTGGCATTTGCAGGAATATGATTTTTCTCAATTCCCATTTCTGACATAGGTACCAGGCAGTTTGTAAGAGTAGCATGGCCTGGCTTGAACATGTCTTGAAAAAGCTGCAGATGAAGAGCTGCATTTCCAAGGTTAGATGCAGATTGTTGCCTGCCTGCCTGAGTTTGCAGTTGCAGAAGTGGCTGGGTACAGCACAGCCTGGCATCTACTGAGCAGCTGTGCACAAGCACCTGGAAATCCACATGCATTTGTACAAGGAATCGGAGAGCCATGGCTGCCTGCTCCGAGACCCCAAATGTGACAGAAATAAAACTAAATGCATGGAAATAAAACTCCAGATGTTTCTGATTCAGTTCTAATTTCACTCAGGAGCAAAAGCTGTTGAAAAATCAGACTCTGAAAGGAGGGAATTTACACACCACCACCACCCCCCCAACAACCAAGAAACTAGTGCAAGTTGGTCATTGTTACTGCATTAAACAAAAATAAATACTGCCTCTGTAGACTACCACCTTCATATTGCTCTTTCCCTTTTGGTTCAGTGGGCTCATTCTATCTCACATTTATAATTAATGCACCTGGATTAAAGAATTAGTCAGTTACTTATTTTTTAATCCACAGGGTCCCTTCTTGCATTTAAGGCAGTGGTTGTTGGAAGGGAAACATTTCAGACATTTTATTAGATTAAACCTGGAGATTCTGCAGCCTTAGCTGAGATTTTTGCAGTAAGCAATGATCCAGCTTCATGGTAGACTACATATCTCTCTCTAACTCCTTTAATTCTTATTTGTTTTCTAGAAGCACCTTCTATGTGCATGTATGTCAAGAAGGTAAACACAAGTGAACTTTAAAACTATAAGCAATCTGCCATATCTTTTAGAAAAATGGGAAATGCTGCTTATGCAAAGATGCAATTCACACTTGCAGTCTGAAGCCTCAGCCAACCAATAAAGGCAACTTTACCATCAGCAATTTATAAAGGCAAATTGCTGAATGCAGGCTGTAAAAGGGTGAATTCAGCTCTATTTTGGCTGGGTTATATATAGCAGGCTGCCTTCCAGAGCATTATCATCTGATGCTGGGTCAAGCGTGTGCTTTTAAATTTCAGATCACATGCAGGCTATGCAGGTGCGTTTTACACACTTGAAGTGCAGACACAGCTTTCAGCTTGGTTTGCATTGGTATTAGTTTACTAATGATACCAAAATAACCACAACCACTTTGAAATGGGTTTGAAGTATCTGATCCAAATTCTGGGAGGTGGTTAGCATTTTTAATGTTCCTAGACACTTTTCATCCTGGGACCCTTATGTTTACCACCCACCAAGACAATTTTAAATGAATGTGTTTTCCTTTGCAGGAATCAGTCTACCGCTGGTCCTGAATCTACTCTACAACTTCCAAAAATCCAGTCCCACATTACATGCCCCATACAGAACATTTACCTTTTTTGCTGCAAGTTTCTGTCTGCAAATAATGATTTTTGTCTTCAGTGCAAAGCCCTATTCAGAGTACAGCAGGTTCACGTGCTCGCTGAAACTGCTGTTACAGCTGCCAAGCAGCAGCTCACGGGGAGGCTGACGCTGCTGCCTTTTAAAGCCGGTTAGCAATGCTGGCCCTGGCTGCAGCTGGACCACCTCCCCAGCACCTCATTGGGATGGATAGCTGCACTTACATCCTTTCTAGCACCAAACAGCTGAGGCAAGGGCTTGATATTAATTGTGAACAGCCCTTGGTAATTGCTGTACCTGCCACAGTTTAGGCTGCAGTACCCACAGCTGTGTGCCTTGGTACGGCATCTAAACACATTCCTCGGCGTGGGGGGTGTAGCCATGCTTTCCTTCTCCTTGCTCTGAAACCAGAGTAGAGGCACAGAAATGAAGCAAAATGTTGGGCTGGGGTTTGCAGTAAAGGGTTGATCTGATTTCATTTTTCTAGGCTTGGTTTCTCACAGATCCTTGCTGAGATGCATGTATTGTAGGCTGCAGAAGCAACAAACTTTTCCGGCAGGCCATGAGAGCACTGCCATTCATGTTACAGAACCTCTTTTTTATTTGCTTGTGTCATTTGGTTTTTGTTGAATACAATGAGAAAGTTTCTTTTAATTAAGATGGTGGTAGCCCTGCTGTGTTTAATTAGATGACCATAAAGCTCAATAGTCTGTTCTCGAACTTGAATTATAATCTACATGACTTGTTTTGATTTGTCTAGCTGTCATCAGAAAATGGATTTGATGATGAGTCAGTCTCTGGTCAGGCCATCCACAGACATCATTAATAAGTTAATACATGGAGTGATGTATATACCACCGCCTGGTGCAGACCTCTGGACATGCCAATTAGAAAAGGACCAGCAGTTATATGCATCTGGAACTTATCCCACATTTACATACTTTGGGAATACAGCTCCTCATTAAAATAATGAACACTTTGTTACTTCTACCATGGGGAAAAAAATGTCTGAGCAACAGATCTAGCACTCCCTTTCCTCTCTTTCATGTCAGCTGTTATTAAGAGCTTGACCCATTTCTATTTTAAGTCTTAGTGATGCCCCAAGTCTACAAACTCCGGTGATCATCACTCGTGTGGGGCACTCATCACAACCACCTTTAGATGTGCACAGGATGGAGTTTCCCACCTGAATTAGTGAGCTGAGGCTCTCTGTATAGTTACAGTGAGGAAAAGATAGTCAATTTTAGATTACACCTCATGGTCTATTTTCATTACGTACTTTAAAACAGGACAAATTGTAGTGCAGACTGCACTGACTCTGCTGCCGAAGAAAAGACCTGCAGGTGAATAGCTCAGGCAAAGCTGTTTGCATTTTGGACGCTGTCCTTAGGGAATTTGCACCATAGGTGCCCAACCAACGTAACGCAGAGAGGCTGAGCTGATGGGAAGCTTTGTAAGAAGTAAACTGAACTAGTCTTTCTTCTAAACCATCCTCAAAGACTTGTGAAGAATGATTTTGAGTGGAAAAATATTAGATTTCCCAAAAGATATGTTGTACACTAAGGCAAGTTCCTGTATAAGCCACAGCTGTAGTAGTACAAAACTGTGTGATATTCTGGTGTCCAGGTGTTGGATAAAGGACAATTGTTTCTTCTTACTATATTTAAATAAAAATGCAGTAGTGAAGGCCCATGAGCAGGACTCACTACAGGTTGGCTCCATCCCAGAACCAGAGAGTTCTCCTACGACGCTGGGTAAGTCAGGCAGCAACCTGGAAACACATAAAAACTAGTTTTGATGCTTTCTTAAAGGAACCAGCCATAGAAAGCTACTTAAAGGGTGACAGTCCCTGCCACGGGAAGCATGCTGACATTTTCAAAGAATCATGATCTCTTATCTATTCTGTAACCCACTTTACAAATCTGAAAGCTGTGACAAATTTCAGCCCAACTAGTTAAAGTCTGGCAAACTGTATGCAACGATTGTGTGATCTTACCATGGAAAGTGACAATTACCTTAATTATAAGCTTATTAGAAACCTTAATTATAAACAAATTAAAACCAGATAAAAGTAGTTACATTTTATAATCAAATAACAGGATTTTCTGCAAAACAAATGCAGACTATAAAGACGCTGAAAAAGCATATATATTATTATTTTACCATCACTTGATAACAGAGTTAACAAGTGACAAAAGTTCAGCTAAAATAGTGCTTTTTAAATACCCTTGAAAGATACTCCTTCATTTTGCTTTTATGTAGCAAAAACCAGCAGTTATTTCTGCAGATTTCAGCGTGTACTCTGCAAACAAAGAATAATTATAGCTGAGCATTGGAAGAGCTATGGTTTTTAGTCACCTATTTTTCACATCACATTTGGTACTTGCTCCACCCTGTGCTGACATGCAATACTGACATACTCTTGCAGAAAGCATCCCCCAAAGGCATAAAACTTACATCATTTGCATAAAGAATCCTTTTCCTTTGAACAATGTTAACTGTAGCTGCATAATACCAGCAGCTACGCAAGTTACGTTGTGCAATCTTGTTCTGTGGTTAGCATTCATTCCCTTTATGTCTCCGTTGCACTGTTACAAATCTGCCAGTTAAACTCTATGCAACTCCAAAACGTATTGTCTGGAATGAAACAACCAATTATTTCTTCAGGTTTCGTGGCATAATATCCTAGGAAACCAGCAATTACAGAATCAAAGTGGCATCAAATGGCGTAGAAAGGAGTTAGCATGTATTATTCTTTAAATAGCAGTTACATGAACTCATAATAAATGGGTATTAAGTGCTAAATGTATGATAAGTAATTCTTGACAATGCAATTATCCAAACAATACAGGAAAAAGCTGCAAGATGGCATTGTCAAATTCACTTTTGCGAATGCTACTGTGTGAAAAAACAATATTGAAGACTGGTTTCTGTTCATGAACACGCTGGAAATAAAATAGTGCAAGTACATGTGTGCAAGCCAAGCAGCACATTGTTCTGGATTCCCAGCAGCTCTCGGCTGGTAAACGGCACCCACTGGTTTGATCTCTCCTGAGGTTAAGACTTTAATTTGCCCAAAATAAGTGGAAGGGAGCAGGATACTGTTTTAACCTCTGAATATGTTATATATAGTATCTTTCAAAGGAAGCACAGAATGAAGATGGAGGAATTATGTAAAGTGGGGTGGACTTAAAGAAATACTGATTAGAAGTTTTCAGTTTCACTGGCAAGGTTACAGAGTAGTTATAGCAACAGGCTTGAAACTTGAGGAATTTCCAGAGGCACATCTAAATGTGAAATAATGGGATGCTGTTGACGGGATAACACATTTTGTTCCTTTAGACTCTTCTTTTTGTCTCAAGAAGAGCTTGGCAACTTGTTTAGCTGGGCAACAGATACAGTCACCACCACCATAAGAAACTTTGTCATAACAAGAATCTCAACCTCCATCTGATCTCAATCTTCTACCGAAACAGAGGAATTTTCTTTGGACCAGAAAGAATTTCCCTGGAACAAAAAGACCTTCGAAGGTGACTTAGCTTGATTAGCTGGGAGCCAGAGGATAGTATCATGCCCATGCTGTCTTCTAAGAAACTCCCTAGAAATAGGCTTAATTTTGCTTCTAATCCTTTGTTCCCCAGCTGGGCTTCAGCTTTCATCTACATCATTTCTCTCTCTTTCCCCACTGCCTCCTTTTAGGTGGGGAGCTGCTCAGGGGCAACTGGGCCAAATGTAAACCTGCAGCATCTGCCAATGGCCAGAGCCACAAGCAGACAGTGAGTCCTGAGTAGCACAACCAGTTAATGCCTAGTGTCCCCCTCAACTCACCAGAGGAATAGAAAAGCAGCTGAAACAACTGTTTTTCTAAGTGGGAAAAGAAAACCCTGTTTCCCAGGGAGGCTAACTGGGTCATGAGACATATGCTCTGCCAGTGCTCCTCCAGTGTGTGGACTATAAAGAACCGAGGCACAGAACTACGTTCATACCTGTGATCCAGCAGGCCCTTCGTGTTGTGAGCATTTGTCTGGATTTTTCTTCAATTCTAGATACAAACACACTTTACTTAGGAAGGACTAAGATAGTCAGAGGGGATGCTATAAAAACTTTAGACAAACAGAACAAAACTCATTACAGAATAAAGTCTAGGCCTTTACCATGCACAACCATGCACATTGTTTATTATTCACTAAGAGATGTAAAAAACTCTAGCTATATTTTGCGAAAATTTTCTTGGTTTACACCTGTTCAAGTTAGAAGTTGCTGTTGTGAAATTTGTTGGAAAAAATGAATGAGAAAGGAGTTTTAGCTTTCTCCTTTGGACTTATTCCAAAAAACTAAGTGATAAGAAGTCACTTCTGTTCTACATGTCATAATTTCCAGCTGTGGAACCATGTAGTTCATAAATCCAGATCAGAACATTTTCTTCCTCCTCCAGAGAAGATTGACATCTTTATCTTGGACAGGGAGTCTCTTCAAAGGACGTTTTCCTTAAAAAAAAAAAAAAAAAAGTCTAACAATTAAATGTTCAGAAGAAAAGAATAACATATTTTGAGAAATAGCAGAAAGCTTCAGTTCAGTTCCTCTTTTTTTTTCTGTAATAACATCTGGCACCATATGTTAAAACATCTACTCTTCCTTGTTAGTCAAGAATTAAATTTTATAATTAACTTTCCAATTCACAAAACTGAAGGATCTGAATAATGAACTTCCCACAATTTCTCCCCATCTCTAGACCTTCATGCACATATTCAGATCCTGGTCTGCCTCACCTGCTGCAGGTCCAGTTCCAATTGTTCCCTCTGTCCTGCTCCTAAGTACTGTCAGTCCTAACTTGCTTATCTAGATCTCAAGGGAAACTTGCCTATTTGTGCACCTGGCAATGTAGTCCGTGTGCCCAACAGAAAACCTAAACCAAGCATTTGTCCATGTTTGCAGTGGAAGTTGCTCATTGTCAAAAAGTTCAGCAAGTGCTCCAAAAAAGACTGCAAGAAGTCTGCAAGGAATGAGCTCTTTCAGAGAAGACGCTCGTTGGTCGTGTACTTTGGGATGAAGCTTGCAAACTGCTGTCACTGCCAGGAACATTGATGATGTGCTAAGAAGGCCAGTATTACATCCACACACACAAATACGTATGTGTACATATCCTGAGATTTATACAACGTAAAAAAAGATTACTGAAATAGTTCATTCTGTGAAAGGTCAATGGTAACATAATACAGTCAAGATGTAGAGCTTCTGGGGTTTCAAATATAAAGGGAGCTAAGCCCATTACATAGTTTTATGCAGTGCTAACACCAGTATTCCAAGGAAAGATCTGAGAAATGCACTAGGTACTCCTTGCACATCCACTCACATGTAAATGAAAAAATATTTTTAACTAAAACATCAGCCTACACTAATTGTGAAACCTACCAAATAAAATTTATTTCAGGGTTTTTTTTTCCAGATTTAGAATGTGTTCATTCTGTAATGAGATGAAGTTAATCCAAATGAAATCTAGAAAGTTGATGTCATGAAATCAAGCAGCATGTACACATAATGAACTTAAGGTTGAGGAGACGAAACATCCCATAACTTTATACTTTAAAAAATGTGGTTGTAACCTCCTGTGGCGGAGTAAATGTCAGAGGAGTACACACTTATTTTTGAGGCAGGGGATCTAATGCCTAGAATGGCAATCAAAATCCAAAAAAGTCAGACTTCTATTCCCTGCTCAGATAAAGTGTGGCCATGGGCAGATCAGTTCAAAATTAATTTCACTAAATTTTAGCTTAGCATCTACTTTAAGTTCATGTTTCTCAAGGGGACAATTAATTGCATCATAGAAAGGTTATCTATCTTAGATGAGATGTATTGCCCCTCAAGATGGTTAGTTAGGAAAGATTAATTTCACCCTAAGTGGAAATAATTTTCAAAAGGACCTGTGAGACATGAGAACATAAATTCTAATGAAATTCATTCAAATTTACTGTTTTGAAACATCTCATTATTTCTTTCTCACTGTTCTTGTAGTTTATCTAGCTGTGTTGGGAGGATTGCTGTTCTTAAGTGCTTCTCTTTGGAGAGCTTTTTCATGAAATGCCAGTGGAAGTGTAGCATTCACTCCCAGGAAAGAGAGGAGAACCAGCTGAAATACAGTGAACAGCTGAGCCACATCTTTGGCTGAGGTTGACCGAAGCAGGACTTGGCGTTCTACAGGGCATCATCTAGGCTGGGTCCCAACTGTCCTTCATCTTATTTACAATTCTTTCATCTTTTGTTCTTGATTGGTTAGTTTTGTTGCTTTACACAGTAGGTGAAGCTGTGCACTTACATTTGACCAATACACACGGTACTCACATGGGGATGTTGTGGATCGAAGAGAATTGTTTGCAGCACCAAGAGATGTGCGTGGAAAGTTTGTGCTGTACTTAGGTCAGCTCAGAAGAGCTGCCTCCTCTCTTTCATATCATTTAAAGACATGCATGCATATAAGCTTGTCTTGGATAATCTCTTTGGCTACTCTGTCACCTACAGAAGCACAGGAAGCACAGGAAAAAATGTCAGGCGTCAATCATCTGTTTGAGTTTCATAGGAGATTCAAGAGCTTTTCCTTTGGTGGGAGGCTGAAGTACCACTGCTGCTGAGATGATCTCTGGATTGCATAATAATTTACAACAGTTTCTTCTAAACACAGAAAGCACGAGCACATTGGAACTAGATGTTGTGTGATACTGCTGGTCTTTGTGCAAGAACGGAACTGGGGATGGAGATAGCTATTGTAACAGCAGAAATTTCCGGTGTGTATGGTAACCACAAATCATTGGAAAAATATAAAACTGAATGATGTGCATGGCTTTGTGACCAAAGGGAGACAGAGGTTCCATCTTCACTAACCTTTGGGATAAGACGTTTCATTTTCTCTCTCCTTGCGTAGCCAAGCAGCCCTTTGGGCAAAGAAGGGTGAGCTCCCTCCTGGGACCCCAGAGGAGGCAGGAGCTGAGCCTCCAACTGCTCTCACCACAGGTGCTGTGACCCATTCCTATGTGTCTACACAAGCCAGCACCAAGTGGCAGTCGGTGGGTTTCTGACCAAGCACTCTGAGAAGGAAAAGGAGGTCTCCTTCCCCCAAACATTGACTTTTCAGGATGAACTTCTGCAGACTCTGTTTTACAAAACGGCTAAAAGTCTTCCTCACTATGATATCTGTCAGGTGGCACAGCCTCATGGAAAGCCTTTAGATGACAATATCCACAGGTCTACTATAGGTTGAGGCAACAGAGCAGCAAGAGGCCAAGTCTTGCATAATATCAGTCTGTTTTCATCATCCCTAACATCACTGGCACTTCGGGCAGCACAGCCCTTGGACTAAACAGATTTCTCAGTGGAAATTCTCAGAGCTGTCAGTGTATGTGCTCATTACGGATGTCAAGAACAACAAACAAATCAGAGTGATTGTAGATAACTAATGTAATTAATTATCCACGTGGCAGGCGATTTCTATGGCAAATTCTCTTACCCTATCTCTTGAAAGGGGTAATTCTTTGTCTACGTTTCTTGCTGTTGTAAAAAGAGAAAAGAGATGTTCACAGCAGGTGTGCTGAATTTAAAAAGGTAGAAAACACGAGATATCAGGGCACCGAGGAAGGCTTCAAACATTACATAACTGTGTTCATTCATATACAGAACATATTCTTCTTCTAATAACTGATCCAAGCAAACCCATCCTTTGCATTGTTTTAATGTGATCTTATAAACTTACTTCTCAGGACACTTAATACATAAATATGCCACCATGGCTCAAACGTTATTAAGCTTTCAGTAACAGCAGCGTGAACCTTACAAGCTGAAAATGTGACAAAGAACAGATTTCACTGCACATCAGATCTGCATCTTAATCAGGGAACTCTTCTCCCAGATTGGCTTTAACATGAAAGCAGCCTTCCCACATTGTTTGTCAAGTATTTACAGCTTTTGAAAACATCCCCTGCTCCCCAGGGAAAGAAGATATCTTCCCCAAAGCACTACAAAAAAACAATGAATGAAAAAATGTGGTTTTACACCTGCTAGTATTTTTTCAGCAGGTTTAGAGTGAGCATTCACTATAATGATACATCATAAATATTCAGCTAGAAGAGAGTGATTTCTAACCACTAAAAGATGGTCCTGTTTGACCATTGCATCAGTGTAGAGTCACTCTTTCAACTTAAAAAGGCAAGCAACTTCCAATACATATTTGGCAAAGGTTATTGTAATTGTTCAAGAACTGACCATTGAGCATTTCTCTATAGAATAAAAAATTGTTGACAGTTGTCTACAATTTTTGAAGATATGGACCTTTAGGTTCAGTGATTACATTGCTGTAAATGGCAAAATATGCGTAAAAGCTCCACAGACACATTCAGACATTCAGTTTGTTATGTTTAGCTGCCTCAATAAAAGAAGCTACTCGTAAAATTACAGCAGATTTTTCTGTGGTGCTGCATCTATGTGAGTAAATGGAGAAAGAGGAGATATGTACTGAACTAATGAACTCTTTGGATTAGAGCTACTGTTTAATTGCAGCTCAAATGCTTTATAAATACCACCTACAAAAGAAACGTTATTGTTTCTATTCAGCTAGGACAGGGGGGTGATAGAATATGGAATAAAATAAACCTCAACTATATAGCTAAATATTTGAGAATTAGTTTTTATCAATTTCCTCAAAATTACTCCTATGGAATTGCTCGTGGATCAGGGTTCTCTGGTAAACACCTGCTTGGGTCTTCAACAGTTCCAAAGTTTTCAAGGATTTAATTTGAATTTGCCCTAAAACTTCCATCAAAGATTGCTCTATAAAATAGGGAAGGTGATTTGTTTTTCTTACGCTGACCCTTTGCAAAAAAAAGATTTAGACTGCTTCTCCTTAGACTCTGGGAGGAACGCTTTTCTTACATTTAGTATAAAATCAATACAAGCCTCATTCAAAAGCCATTACAGTCATTGAAGAGACTTCCTTCACACTAATGGGGTTTGGATCAAGACCGTGTTTGTGTTACACAGTTCAGGGTACTCCTCTGTATTTGTCTCCTTGTTAATAAATTCTCCCTCAACTTGTGTTTTGGAATACAACGCAAGCACAGTATTTGTTTAATAATTTTTAGCAGTAAGTTACTCGATTGCATTTCTTGGAGCTAACATCATCGGCAACATTTCTCTCAAGTGATTACACTGAGTCTAAATATTCTGTAAACTGTGGGCTGAACAGTGGCTAAGTGCAAAGTGGCTAATTTATTTTGGTACTTACCAAGTATTTCCTACTTTTCAGAGTCAAACCAGAACACTGCATAGACAAGCATGCTACCATATTGCTACAGAAATTAAACATTTCAAAGTAACCTTTATAAATGTGTATATAAAAAACCAGCTATTATCTGGAAAGCACAGTTCTCAGTTCCTTTTGCCACATTTTACGGTTTTTAATTCGACTCTTAATTCCTTATTATTGCACCCTTTATCTGAATAGCTAATAGTTATTCTTACCATTTATTCTAGTGCTGCTCTGAACTATTCTAATGCAGCTCCACATTTATCATGCAGTTTCACTTGCAGTCATTTACTTATCCGGAGCAGATCATCTAAGTAACAGCATCTATGTTTGTATCATACTCATCATTTTTCAAATACTTCTTTTCTTCACTCTATTATTTAGTTTCCAGTGGGGTTCAGAGACACAGCAGCACAGCAGGAGAAGGCCATCACAGCCAGGCAAGCCAAGTCCAGTTTTGGACCCCATGACATTATTTTCTACTACTATTTCATACTACTTCTATGTGTATGGCTATTCCACCTCCAGAGGAGAGCTGTTATTTTAGGCAAGTATTGATTTTCCAACCATCTATTTTGTTAATATTCTGGTGTTGGGCATTTTCTTTTGTCATATGTTTGTCTAGCAGTAGAGGCCATGATTTAATTTTGAAGCAGCACATGTTTGAGTACGGAGTGTTTTCATAACTTCTTTGACTAGTGTTGATTGACTTACTTGCTGTTTGTATCCAGTGCATTAGCTTGATTCCTAGTGCATGATCTGATTTGAATATGACAGCAATCTGTAGTGCAGAATCATACCTCCATAACTAATCTCAGTTTCCCATTATAGCTTTCAAACCTTTGTTGCTTTACTGCAGCATAAACATTATCTGAATTTTCCTGTGTCCTCCTACTAGCTATTCATGAAGCTACCCTAAAATGATAAACCTAATTGTGATAGCAATATACAAAGCCCATTTCTTGGTAGACCTCGGTCTGTGTGAGATGTTTGGTTTCATTGTCCGTGGACAGTCTAACAAAGTAATTTCACCTCATTGATGATGCAAAGTGAAATGCATCAACATTTAGTTTTCAGTGGACCTTTTTTTCTGAGTTGTTTATTAAAATGAAATATAAAGGGTCAGATGCTGATTTCATTCCTGCTGGAATAAATTGCAAAAAATTCTAGAGAATTCAGAGAATTTATCACACTGTAAGTGAAATCAGTCTGGTTCAAAAGATAGCAATAATTCTAAGAAAGTATTTCACCAGAGGCCTTCAGCCAAGACTGACATTCAATTGTAACCGAACCAGCTTTGTGTAAATGATAAAGTTATGTTTACTAAATGACTTGTCCTTAAGCAGAATATCAAGTGAACTGTCTAGCTGCAAGGTACTGCTCAAATCCCAGCAGACAGTACTTTCTATTTGTATTCATGGACAGAAACGTCAGCTGTTATAGCTTGGAAAAGGAATCCTTTATGATGATGGTATGGATTATGTGTTGTCTGAAAAATTAGATACCTGAGAAATCTCTAATAATGCAGCAAAGATTGATAAGTGTCAGTCAGTCACATCTCTACCAGTCATCTCCATTTAATCTTTTTTGAGTCAGAAGAAATAAGTAAAGGAGGACATCAGCTAGAACTTTTTAAAGAACTGTCTTGAGACATCCTTTTCCCATCTTGTCTTCTGTTTGCAGTCTGTGGGTTGCATTATTTAAAATAAAAAGGAACTTCAGTCATAGCTCAAGCTGTCTTAAAATATTGCTTCTAACTCCGCAGGTCAGAATCTGAAGAAAACTAACAGCACCTTCAAGGGGTAACAATTTTGAAGAGAACAGTCCCTTGGTGACCAATAGAGATTGAGTGCTGCTGTTTAAAGTTTTGCTGTTATTTGGCACCTCCCAGATTTCTAAGCCATTTTCCTTCAGCGCTGCTGGCCCTTGGCAAATCAGCCCGTTACTCTATGGAAATCATAACTCCAAAAGAAAAAAGTTTGTCTTACTGACACCAAAGACAGTACAGATCAAGTAAGCCCTCAGAGATTAATTTAGATGACAATTTCTCCTCCCAGAAGTCAAAGATTTAGCATTGTCAAGTCATCTTTCATGCCATAATGTTCAAGTCGTCATCATGAGACTGTTTGGAGAAGGGGAGAGTGGGGGAGAGTTAAAGCTCATGGTGATATATGTGCCCAGTTCTAGCCAGGCATCCCAAAACAGAAGCATTTCAAACCACTCACCAAGACCCAAGAATTGACTCAGAAATGGGAGCTTTGTTTCCTCTTCATCATTAATTTAATACATGAAAGTAACAAGTAAGCAAACAAAAGATGAAGGGCCTTAGCTGAGTCCCACGCTGCGTTTCCTGACTTATCTGTACCAGGCATTTCTAATTAGAAGAAAATGCCCCAGCGTCCTCCTGAGTTTTGGATTCAGGTCCTGTAACTCCTACTTGCAGGGGAGTTTGAAATCAGGCTAGCAGCCTTTCCTCACACGAGAAAATCTAGGCCAAAATTTTCATTCTTGAAAATTTCATTCAATGCCAAAATCACACCTAAACCCAGTTATCGCTTGAATGATTAGTTGTGATTTTTCAGAGCAAAATTGTTGGTCCTACATTCTGTGGCTGCTAACTGCTGTATTTTCACCTAAAAAGTTCATTCCTTAGAGCCTCTTATATCTCCTTTTTCTTGAAAACTCAAATCCTGAGGTAGCCTGTGAAAAATCAGAGGCAAACAAGGTTTTGACAGAGGGGGAACTGGAAAAGAAAGAGATCCTGGGGTTGAAAAAAATATGAAGTATTAGCTGCAGATGTGTTTATCTCACAGTTTTGTGTTTTTAAACAGGCAGACATGGTTTATATTTGTGAAAATGCAAAGCTGCTCCTGCTTTGAAGCTGCAGGGCCTTTGGCCTTTCCTTCTCTGACACACTATGTTAAAGGTCTTAGGTTTATTAAAAGATATTAAGAAGTGATTTTGCACCCTGGCATGTGCTGGGGATACCGTGTGAATGGTGTGTGGACCCGTCTGGATGAAATGTCATTACCTGGCTGGCTGAAACCTCCGAGTCCCATGGCCCAAGTGGTCCCTTCCAGGGACAGCATGTGAAAGACCACTGCCTGACTTCATCTGTGTTGGTTGTCCTATCAACACCTCTTGGTTTCAGGGAAATTTTCAGGAAAGATCACCAAATCAGACAGCAGACTGGTCCTGGAGCAGATACAGAGCTGGCTGAACAAAAGAATATGTTGTGAGTATTCATGTGGAAGATTGCTGGATCAAACTGAAAATTGTTGCATTTGTTCTTCTGAAGCACCAAATCTCTCTCTTTTTGCATATGAATTATATTTATACGGTATGGCATAGCTTCACGCAGCGTTACTGAGAATACAGTCCTCAGCAGCGCAAGGCTGATACGCTGGGTCAGTTCCTCCGCCCCACCACGGGCATGCTCCAAATGCTGAACAGATCTGGGGAGAGAAACGGGGCTTTCTGCCGTTTCTTCAGCATACCTGCCTTGGGGCATCTACAGCTCCCTTTTCTCTTGCTGTCTTGGACTCACTCTGCTTCACATCCCAAAATGTGTAAATAGTAGAGGAGGGAGCAGAGAGGAGCGTAGAAAGAGCTAAATTCTGGTCTGTTATTTTTATTGTGTCTTCTGAAAGACTTGTACGGTCTTCTTGTGAAGGAGCCCTTTTTTAATGAGCCAGCTTTGCAGCACGTAACGTTCAGCACATGATTTATTACATACTGAAGTGATTTTACAAATAAATTCAATAAAAAGATGCATTCATCATTATAAACACACTGATTACAAGGCCCAATACAAACAGCAGAGAGTGGGAAGGGGACTATATCTCAGTCTGACTTTGTATGTAGGCTTTCCAATGACAGGCTCTTGCTGGTTATTTGACAGAAGCCATCAACAGGCATCCTTGGAGGTGAATATTTAATGTAGGATTCATTTTAGCATTTGATTCAGTGGCAATTATTCCTCCAACATTACCATTGAAATGACACTAATGCACTCTGTGTTTTGCTGGTTTTGGAGACTACGCCTGGGTCGTACGATGCTGAAAAGGGAGAAAGGAAGCACTGGAACAAGAGCAACCAACAACTGTATACAATCAAAACTTATTTATAGTCTGGTATTTCTGAAACAGGCTCCTCTCTTTTTCACTCAGTGGATACACTTCTACAGACATTTATCCCTCACTTGACCTTCATACTTGTGAATTGTAGTATACCTTGTGCCTGGAAATTAGCCTTCTGAAAATACCAGAGTTGATAGGCGAAACCTGAACTACACAAAAGTGTTTGTCATCTACCTTGTGCTGCTGAACCTAAGAACACGCATAACTGCATATTCTCCCTAGAAACATGATCATTATATTGAGCCAGACTCTTTTATATTTCTGGCTGAATTTATCCCCACAGAATACCATACAGAATCTAACAAAGAAGAGCCACTAAATTTGTGATAGAATCTTTCTACTTAGGTACATCAATAAAAAAGTAGAGGGTGTGAAAACTTGTCGGAAGACTCATAGAAAGAAAAGGAAATTGTGGCGATGCTGGATCTAGAAAAGATGTGAATGGAGAAGAATAAGCTACCTTTGAAATCACTTTTGTCAGCCGAGAAGATGGGCAGAGTAGCTGGATTTTCTATTTTGTTTTGAGCCAATTCCTCCACTCGTAGGCTACATCTGCTTTAGGTTCATTTGTGCATAGTGAACAGGTTGCATTTCTCAAAAGAGCAAAGTTGGGCATCAGCTTGGAATTTTGGAGGTTGCCATGGTTTCAATATTTTTATCTTCCCTGCAAGTCATTAAGATTGCATTGCCGTCTTCAGAGCGATTACACCTGAAAAACGGGACTTTCTTGCTTATAGAAGTCGGTGATCTAGCACACACATGTAAAAACAAGGAAACTGTGGAAATATTGCAGCCCAGAGCAAAACTGGTTATCAAATGGGCAAATAGCGACAATTCTGAGCCAAGGATACATATTTCTTAAAGGGCCCATGAGTCAATATGCAAATTATTACAGATTTATAATGTAGGAAAAATGTGGAGTATTCAGTGAACTTTTCAAAGCAAGAGCTTGAGTAGGGAAAACCACGGAAAAAATTATTCCAATTAGCAAAGCCATTTGCCAGGAACAGAAAATGACTCAGAGAAAATGTCAGTGGGTTCAGTAGCGAGCTAGCCTCTCTCTTTGGAGAAAGACAGCCTAACCTTCTGGAGCCTGATCTGGCTCATCCAGAGTGAGCATCTTTGCTGAAACACATCTCTGAGGTCCAACTGTACCAAAAACAACTAGGTTTTACTCTTGCAATATTAAATTCAAGATATACGGCGAAGCACACACTGTTCTCTCCACTCAGAGCCAACTCTGGTCATATCCTTTAAAGAGTCTGGAATTAATTGCATAGTTTCTCCAGACACAAGTCATGATTTATCTGCTTGGGTGAAGTTTTGTTTATCCCATAAATTAAAATCTTCCAGTGAAAAACCCAAGATGCCTCTTGGCTTGCAGAGGAGAGAAGGGAAGGAAACTGGGGTTGTGTGGAGGAGGCTACGTAACGCTAAGCGGGCAGGAGCAGTCACTGCTTTAAGTGAGATGCTCCTCTTCGGCACGGCAGTGCTGTCCTCCCTGCAGTAACACAGGCTGTGCCCTGAGCAGGATGGAAACCTTCCTGGGGCCTCTGTAAAGAGAGGATTTTTCTTTCATACTGTCTAGTATAGGCGTCCCCTTCCTATTTGTGCAGACTCCTCAATTGCTTTCTAGTCTTGTGCTACATAGATGTTTTCACTTAGTCAGGGAGGAGTACTCAAGGCTGAGAGCTTTTTGCCAAAAGGAGTTGTGGTGAAGACAGAGTAAGTAGAAAAACATGGGAAATTGGAAGGGAATACACCAGTCCTCCTAACGTGGCAGGAGGCAGCTGACCCACTCGGGCTGCAGTGCTAAACATTGAGAGTGCCTCCTTCTGTGGGGTGAAATTAAAACACACGTTTGTTTTGGAGCAGAAGAATCACAAACACAGGCATGCTTTTACACTGGGATGTATTCGTACCTTGAATCCAGATTTGTGCTTTTATTAAAATTAGAGGTACTTTAAGTGTCTTTTTAAATATTCTCTTTGATCAGCTCTCCATTCAAGCAAGGTCTGTGAGGCTGAGATGTAAGACCTTTATGCCTGGGATGTTTGCATGTAGCTCTTTAACTACTGTTACATTTCTGGCTTTCTTTTCTCTTTTTTTTTTTTTTTCTTTTTCCAGAAGTCCAGTTATTCAGCAGTTAAAGTAAACCCGTTTATTTAGCCATTAAACATCCCATATCCCTATCACTTACTGCAGTTTTAAAATGCTAGTTTACACCCACAACACAACAAAATAGAGCTACACATCACCTTCTAAACAGAAAACCCCCCAACCTTTCAAAATCATACCTCCATACACTTTAAAACCTCACTGCTTTAGGAGCTGAACACCTTCCAAAAAGACTACGTGGAGCTAAAGCATCTCTGCTTTTGAATCTCCATGAGGATATAGGTGGTTTTTCATGTATTTTTTAATCACAAAAAAGCTATGATGCAAAGTTTATATTTACATCCCTCCTGGAAAAAAAAAGGTAAGTCTCTAGCACCGGGATTCCTCATGAGCCTGAGCTCTGCGGGCAGCCGCCTGGTGCCAGAGAGGCCAAGCCCACGGTTTCTGCCGGCTCACGCACTTTGTTGACTGATCCCTCATTCCTGTTGAGTATACTTATCATGTTGAATCAACATCTCAGAGAGAAAGGAGGTCTCGGAGTTAAATAAGGTCCCGATGAACTGAACACGTTAAAAATGCAAGATCTGGAGCTTCAGTCTCAACTGATGTTTCAAAAGGGAAGCAAATGTCATGACTCAGAATTTAGGATGAAACAAGTAGCTTTTCTCTGCCAAGCAGGCCAAGAACTTTATCCTTTCTCAGGAACTCTCAGTTCATCCTCAGTGTACAGTGTTTCACAGCTAGTGAATGAAGTGGCTACAAATACGTGAACTATTGTGGTGAGGTCTGCAGGTCAGAGAGAGGCAAAGCCCCCTTTTCAGGGAGAGGGGGGAGAAGAATTTCTAAGAGCTGTTTTAATGCAGGGTCCTCAAGAATATCACTACAGCACAACTCAGAAATATAGGAACAAATTCCTTCAATCATGGTGGAAGTGTTGGATAGGAGGCCAATAATTTCCTATTTCTCCCATTAATATAGCCTACATTTAACTTCAGAGAGCTTTCTTCCTTCAGCCATTGATCTCTCTGAGGTTACAGGTTCTCAGGTGAAATGCTGCTTATCATGGCTATGAAAGGTATTTGCTTCTAGATATCATCCATATACAAGTGACATATAACTTCATGCTGGGCCATCAGCTGCTCTACTGGCTGTAGATGTTTAGTCAGGGAGAGGGTACCAAAATGTGTAAATAGCAGCATTCTGGAGGCATGCACCTTAAATCCATCAGCAGACAGATCAGCAGTTCTCTAATGTATCCTGGACTTAATATTATCACTGTCATTTCCTCCAGATTTGAGACACACCAAAAAAATCCACCACCACCAACAACAAATGGAAGACTCAGTCACAGTGGGATTCCTGTTCTTTGCACAGAAATGGGACAATCATCAAACACTGAATGGAATAAAGCACTGGGTGACCCACGTCACATTGTGACCATACCCTCCACTGTCCTTATTCCAGCAGAGGGAAAGCAAACAGAATTACAATTTGTGGCATGACTGATATATTTCAGTGTGAACCAGATATGTACATCCTTTTCTGAACCATCCGATAGTGTCCACCCTCCAAACAGGGAGCTGACAAGACGGATCAAGACTATTTCTTGATGTAGCATTTCTCCCGTCCACTTTACTAAACAGCATGATTGTCACTGTCAACAGCATTCACACATCTTCATCTCAGAGAGACGAGCATTTGTAGACTGCTGAAGGTGCCATTTCACAAAGGATTTGGTAAGAGATAAAAGGTTTATTCCCGTCTTTAAACGTCCTGAGCAAACCTCTGACTGCACTTGCTGAACTGGATTACCAGATTCCCTGCCAACTTTCCACTATGGTGTAAAGGAACGTTACAAATTTAGAGGAGTTAAAAGCCACCCCAGGACTCCAAATATGTGTCAAAAAGCCTGATTTGCACAATGGTAGAGCAGCTTCTGGATATTGCTACTCTTCGTAACATTGGCACGAGGCTTATGGATGGACACAGGAGACAGCTGAGGCTCAAGACACAGCAGGATCCTGGGCAGCAAAGCCTCCCCATGGGAAAGTACACCAGCCCTGTAGTGAAGATAACAAGTGACGGTGCTAGGCAGCTGAGCAAATTCAACTCTGCTCTGTAACACTGCCAGAGTCACAGAAGCATAGCTGAAATAATGCAATGCCTCTTCAGTAACACCTTAAGCTAATTTGGCTGGATCCTCCAGTGCATGGTGGGACTCTGGGGCAGTTAAAGTTATTTGCATCTTCACTGGTCACTCCCTACCTTAAAATATTTCAACTTAAGTGTAGCTTCATTTCTGACTTTGCTAGGCACGTGGTGTTTGGTTTGGTGTTTAAAATATACTGTCACAAATACTGTAATGATGCTCGACCTTGGTTTTGTCCCACAGCAATATAACCAAACCCCAACAATATTTTTCAGGCTTACAGCCAGTCGGATGAAGTGCAATGGAAACATGATGAAACTAACTTTAACTAGCTATCCTGGGAACCAGTAGTAAAATTTAGTGGCATCTATGCAGGGCTTAATACGGGCTAATTTATTTAAATTTGCATAACTGTACTTCTCCACAGAAGTTCATGACACAAAAATAACGTAACAATGAAGGGAAAAAAGGAACATAAAATATGCCAGACCAAAGGAGAAAAAACACAGCTGCATACCTCTCCCAGTTACAGTTAAACATTCAACTTCTTGTAAGCATCATCTAACAAAACAACCAGGAGGAAGAAATTAGAAGATGAGGAAGAAAGAGGAGCCCATGTAAAAGGCTGCACGATCTGAAGTTCACAGATGAATGGTGATACCATTCAGTTCAGTAGGTTTATCAAATAGTGATTTCTAATAAATTACTCCTTCCAAAAGGATTGCAATTAAAAAGAAAAAATCAAGCAGAGAAATAAAAATGTGGGAATTATGTACATTCATTTCTAATCTAAGGTGAGCATTAGGTGAATGTTTAACAATTTTAAAGGGGCTTAGGGGGATACACAAGGTTGATAAACAGATCTTCTCAAACTTGCAACAGGAATATTACAACATCCCATTGCTGGCACCTCTCAATTCAATAAATGATAGCAATGACTTAGCCTTGACATTTTTCTTTTCATTTTACAATAATGACACATAAGAATGTTTCCACTGTAACATTTAAGTCAAGCGAAAAGCACATTTTAAATGTCTGATATCTTTTTTTAAAAGAAAGATATGATTTTTCTTTTTTTTTTTAAAGAGCAGCTTTTCCTGAGCAAACACTTGCAATCATGAAGCAGAAATCAGGGAGAATGTCAGCAGTTCAGATCTGCAGTGTGGGATCTCAGCTTCCCATTTCACCTGCCCATTTGCAATTGGAGCACTGAGTCCTTATTAGGAGGCTGACACAAGCCTCATTCTTCTTTCCTCTAACCCAGTGTTGCACTATTATTGCTCCATTAACACCACTTTTGATCTATGCCCATGTAAACAGAACACATTTACCATAGCATTAACAATAAATAAACCCTTCACTGACATGACCCCATCTAAGAGGAAAGAGCGTTGAATCATCCCATTGCATCAGGGCGTAAAAAGGGAGTACGTGGCCAGGCCAATGCCACAATCCTTGATCTGCAGAACCTAGCAGATCCCTAAATCTATGCACTTTCAACAGCACTTGGGTTTGAAAGCGTTGGTGAAAGACACTACATAGCAAACGCCTGAGGCTTAAGAGGGGCTGTAAGACAGAAAGACAGCCAAAGGCTTGCACATCCAGGTGCTACCATGAATCTCAACCCACCTGCACAGAACCGTTCCCTCTTCTTTTTCCAGCCCTGCAGATCCAGTCTTAAGCTGCCAGGCCTTAGCACACCTCAGACCAGCCTCAAGATGATCAACGTGGGTCTGGTTTTATCACCACCAGTATTGCTTTGCTGGTGCGCATTACCCCCACCTGGCACTCAGTGCCCCTGTAGATGCTCATATGGCTCCTGTGCTTTATGTTGTCCTGAATATGCTGGCCTGGAGGAATCTCACTTGCCCCCAGGATTCAGTTTCAAGCCCCATTTGTACTCCCAGAGCAGTCCAAAGAAGACTAAATGGTGCTGGTATGCTCTTTTCAGAGTTTATGGTTGAAATCTCTATTGCCAGTATTTGAAGCTGAGCTTCTGTGTAATCTGAGGATTTAACTTAACGGTCCCAGAGATAAGTTATGCTCTCAAGCTGTGACATGACTCCAGAGAAGCCATCTCTACACTGTGGCTTTTTGTACCTCTGAGAATGACTCAGTAGATAGAGGCCACAAAATGACAGGTAAGAATCAAGGATAAATATATGTAATAAGGCGTAATTGCCTTAAATCACTTGCCTGGAGTTACTAAAAGGGAGGAGAGAGCAAACAGCAGTAAAACCAGTGATTTAAAGTCCACAATTTGTCACCTGAGGGAAAAAGTTAGCTAGAATAGGCAAGACTATTAAAGTAGCTGCACATTACCCCTGGCTCAGTTTTTATAAAGTCAGAACTCACTGTCACTCTGCTGGGCTCATTATGGCTTTACTCATTATCTAGAGAAGGTGTTGAGGTGAGTGACGATGATAAGTAGTTGCAAACAGCTGAAGACAGTTTTCCATAGCCATTCAGGCATCCCTTTCCTTCAGTTAGGTACTGGGTAGAGAGACAGGTTGCGTGTACCTCCAGTCGCTCCTTTAACCATCGGCTGGCTGGGGGAAGAGGGTGGGTGGTTTCATGACTCAGGCTTTTGGTTTGAGAAGTACTCTCCAGAGGACTCTCAGGTAATTGTATTTTTTTCAGCAGAAAACAACTGCAGCTTATCTGGGGAGATGGCATTTGTTCTTAGAAAGCAATTAGTCTTTCATTTTTCAATTAAATCGTTATGCACACATTTATTATTATAATTCAGCAGGATTGCTGACAACCAATTCCCCAGGAGTCAAATTCTCAGCCCTGTGCTAAAAAAGTGTGCAAGTGTGAGCATTTTAAGTAGTCGCAACATGAGATTTAAATAAGAGATAAGACCTGTGTTGGCCTTTTGCATAGAGGTAAAATTTCAACAGATGACTCCTGCACTGAATTCATTAGCCGTTGTTCAGGATCTGTCATTCCTCATCAATCACATGGGATTTCTGTTCATTTAGACTCACACAGACCTTTCAAGACGGTTGCAGAAAAGCACCTTCACTTTGCAAAAAAAAACCTGTGAGCAAATAATTTTGTATTTACGAAATTTTTCTGCAAACAAGATCTAAGTTATCTCAATTCTTTCTTCTTTCCAAAAAAAGAGATATTATTAAAGGAAGCCTGCAAGTTTTTAATTTGAAGAAATAAGGGTTCTTTACTCTCCGGTGGTGCCTTAGAACAATAATCATGTACCATGACCTCCTTCATCTATACACTCCTAAATTTTTTAAAATTCTGTCAATTCTGGTGATGATGGAGCTAAATAAAGTACTTCTCTTTCAACTTCTGTGGGCCAAGGGTTCGGTGTGATGTTACAGCTGGACCCAGCTAAGAGCTAGTGGCCACCGAAAGGGGCTGTCTTGTGTCCCGACTGCTCCCTGCCCTTGGCTGTGCGGTCCCAGCCTCCCTGGCACACATGGGGAGGCTTGGCTGACCTCTTGGTGAGCTACTTCACAGAGTGAAAGCAGTGGAAAATTATCCTCCTTCTCGAGGAAGCGATCAGTGTTCTGCCAATTTATGTCCCTAATTAATGTCCTAAATTTATGTCCCTTTACCAGTGTAAAAGAAAGGGTGGAAGTGTGCATATGGGATGGGAAGTGTAAAAGGAAAAGACCTCTTTCAAAAGCAGGTGGAAATTATATTGGCTTAACTGCCATTTTAAATCTCCTTTAATATTCAATATTAATAATAATAATATTCAATATTAAAAGATTTTACATTTTTGGCTCATCCATGAGATCTAGATCCATGGTAACTAAAATTCCCAAATGGTTCCTTGTCCAAATATTTGGTCATGTCCAAGTCTTCTGGGTATCAGACAACAGACAAGCTCAGGTGAATTAATCCCCCTATCCTATATTAATCATCATACCTGGTGCAGTCCTCTCAGCTTGCATGAACACAGATCAAACAGAAAAATAAGGGCTGTCCCTCCTGCAAAGAATATAGGAGACAGAGACACCACATCCTATCGACTGCAGATTATAAATACAGGGGGAGGAAATCAAACATCGAGGGGACAACATGGAAGGCAGAGAAATGAATTATAATGCTGGCATCTGATGGAAGAGCTGCCTGAAAAAAAAAGTGTCAAAAAAGAGGGATGTATGCAAATCAGTGATAAGTTTTTAGAGCCATTTTCACAGTCAGTATTGTCTTCAACCTACAGAGCCCTGCTGGCTCCACCGGGATAGCTTTTGATGTAAGGCTGGCAGAACACTGATATATGCTCATAAATGAATAGAAATACAAGTATATACATTTCTCTGCAGAAGTGCAAGAGCGTTCAGGGAAGACCAATTAAATAAATCTTAATTTAGAGACTACCTTCACCAGTCTGGAATCCAGCTCTAATTGTGGCAAGTAACAGAATTCAGTTGAAATTTAATCAGCAGAATGAGCATTGCTCACATTTGAGAGTTAATTAGGGTAATAATTACTGAAGAAACAGATTTGCTGCATCGAGGAGAAGTTGCTATGGTATTCCCATATATGTTTGAGAAAGCAATTAAAAAATCCTCTGATGTAGACAGAATAGCCACAGATGAGTGAAAAGTTAAATGGGCAATGCATCAGAATGTCAGGGCAATCCAGTGCCATCCCAGTTCAACTGTTTCTTTCTTCCTAAGGTCTTTTTCTCTTCAAATGAGTCCCGGATGCTGAAGAGGCTTCAGACTGTCTGTGTGTACCACACACAGAGACCCAAGGGTGAAGGATGCAGTTACCCTCTGTTCATAGGTTGGTTGGAGGGGATGATTTTGACTGTCAGGGAGATGTCAGGACTGGGGATGAGGAGCATTTTGTAGGGAGAAAGAAAAAAGGAAGAATTTCTTTAGAAGGAAATGGCAGCACCAAGGTCTGGTGTCACTCACTTGCACAGGAGGAAGTTCAAAAGAGCCTTGGAGAACCTGACTGACAAGTTTGATAACTTTTGTCACTTATGCCAAAAAAAAGATCTAGAATTCATTTCTGACCAGAATAGGTTTAATCTGAAATTAACAGCAGGCAATGATGAGGAGATCTCTGAGACAAAGGCTGACATCTAGGACAGGGTGCAGAGAGACAGATCTGAAATTAGAGAGAGGAAAATACCTGAATTCAAAGCCAGTAGGTGAACAGAACAGAATGGGTCTACACAGACTGGGGAGCAGGGAGAGGAAAAGAGCAGGAAAGCCACAGAAGGCTTCCACAATTCCAACAAAGGGTATGCAGTCAGTAAATTTAAGAGCACTGAGAAGCAAAGAGGATTTAAATGGAGGGGGTTTAGCCAGGTAAACACTACAATGCTCTTGTAAGAATGGCTCTTAAGAGCCAGATTGCAGCCAACTGGGGGTAGCCTTGGAGCAGAGAGACAGGAAGCCAAGTGTGTAGGCAGCTTATTTGTTGCACACAGAAGATGGACGGAGAGGCTGGCAGGAGCAAGGACTTCTTACTTATATATAGTTGCATCAAGACATAAGAGGCTAAGTAGGGTGACTAAGCGATGGCCATGCCTAGTAACGGTAGTAGTGACATTGCCCATGTGGACGGACCCCACACAAACACACTTTTAGCAGAGCTGGATCTACTTCACCTTCAACACAATCCCCGTGTTAGAAACAGGGAGATTATGCAGGAACATTAATGTTAGAAGCACTTACTCAGCTCAGATCTGACTCGCCAGGTATTTCCATTCTGTGCCCAAACTTGCTGCGAGAGAAGTAAGAAGCTGTAACAAAACTTGTAATTACTCCTCCCTCCACCCTCACACATACTGGCTTCTACACCCAAAGCAAGAGAGAAAGAACAGAGAATTTGGAAGATGAGAATGAGGTACATCTTTGCTTCTTAGGATATTTTTTCTACTCTGCCTGATTTTGTTTCTGTGACATTAGGGAAGAAAGGGTTCCCTCACAGAAGGACTGTGACCCAAATATCCTGGGCAGTTTTTCCAATATATTTCAAGACAGACACATAAGAGCCTATGATTTGTGCAGCTAAGAATGTTAAGAGCAAAATATTAATTGTAAGACAAAAGGACCGTTTCTTAGCACAGTGTCTCAGTATCCAACTTTTAGATTTTTTTCAGTTGGCAATGAGCCGCTATAGTTAATAGCTGCAGATAATCATGAGGAAAAGAGATAAACCACTGTCAAGAAGATCAGCCATCATCTCATTGCAACATGCACTCAAAAGGCTGAGAAGCTAGTAAATCTCCCACTTCATTAATGAAATACTGTCCTGAATAACTAGAAAATGTTCATATTTGCAAATACTTGTAGTGGATGCAATATAACCGATCATTTCTAGGCATGTATTGTGGAATATTTCAACAAACCTGCTCATTGCTGCAAACATCAATTCACTCAACAAATATTTTTGCTGTGTTTAAGGCTGAAAAGGTGGTACACAGCGTCCTGCTTCCCACTGCATGCAGGCACGCAGCAGCCACAGTGCAAGTCAGCAGAAGGAAAATCTGTGCAGTGAAGCAAGCAGCATGCAGGACCACAAAGGGAAAATCAGATCCTGCACCACATTCAGCCCATGGATCACCATCTACAGAGACCTGTGTGAGCAGCTTTTACATGCAATAAAAAGAAAAACGGGTGATGGAGCGAGCTCTAACCTGTATTTTTCAATGATTTGTTCTGGACAATAGAGATTGTCAGAGGGGGCTTCAGTTTATTTGAAAGCTGCGTCCAAACCGTTGTAAGTGACCAGTAGACTTAGCTGTAGGATGTGATATTCTGTGCTTATACAGCATAGCCTGATGGATGCATGTTTGCTAAAAATAATTTTCTTTTTATGTCCTTTAAACAGTAACTAGAATAATAGATACTATACACAGTGGAGATGCAGAAATGCATAATGCAACGCTATTTCAATGGCAGAAAATTGAGTGGAAAAAGGGTTTGTGCTATCAGATCTCTTGGTAATGTGTGGGAGAATGAACTATATTTCAACAAAATGAAGAACTTATGTAAAATGATAGTGTTTTGTGTTTTCATCCTAAACGTGAAACAAAGTGTGAGACCTTCATGAAACTTTTATCAAGTTCTTTTTTTCAGGGCCTGTGTTCACAAACTCGAATGACAGTTCAAGCTTAAACTTTCTAAATCTTGCTTTCATTTGTATGAGTCAAAAATCTCAGTGGAAACCTAATGTCATGCAAATTTCTTTTAATGACTTTTTAATAAAAGTGGGGGGCTTTTTTGTTGTTGTTTTAACCTCATCTACAGAATAATTATTCCCATCTATTTCTCCCAGTATTTAAGTGCTGACACTGTACAAATTACTCTCAACAAAAAAGCTCCAAAGCCCCAAATCAAAACAGGTGGTAAAACTGTCTGAAAACCAAATTATTTCTAAGATCAAGACAACAGTTGACAAATCCTGGTGGGATAAATTACTCTTCCCCTAATAAACTAGGTCTTTAAAGAAATAATACACAGAAGTAGTTTTCCCATTTGTCTTCTGATTCACCGTTTTCCCCCTTGGAAGATAAGAAAAATCTGTATTTCAGTGGTGTCCCATAAATCCGTCCCCACACCGCTGCCATGCGCCTGGCGCAGCCTGGCTGCTCCCCCTCCGCAGGTGCCGGGAGGAGGATGAGCAACCTGCAAACTCCCAAAGCAGCAACACCCCGCTCCAGCCCCACTTTTGCGGGGTCCCAGGGTCTCTCCCTGCTTTGGGAACTCTCTCATCCCATGTAAGCTTTACAACTTCCCCACCTAGTGGAAGTCCAGGTACTTTCTTACCCCAATACATCTCGGCTCTAGAGGAATTTTATATGCATTACAATAGGTGAGTGGCAGTTTTATGGGGGAGAATAAAATACAGAAACTCACCGTCCCTTAATTTTTGTTATTTGTTTTGGTTTGCCAGACTGTGGTGGTTTGAGATATTTGGTGAGAGTGTGCTGAGAAGTGGAAGAGAAAATATAGGAAGAACGCCGTGTTAGGCAGGATAATACAAAAAGATAGGATGAATAGAAACACAGAGCATGATAGTATTGCTCGCTAAGCCCAAATTATACTCCCAGGTGGCATTCCTAAATGAGAATCCCTAAATGCAGGGCTGGGGATCAGCAGAGGCCCTGGAAGCCCCTGGTGCTCTTAGGATCAGGGCAAGTCTTCCCTTCCTCTTCTCCTCGTTTTGGCGGCAGGGTCCAGCATCAGCCAGATAGCTGCAGGGAAGCTTTTGCCCCCGCTGGGCTCTGCTCAGCCACGGCTGTACCAAGAGCTACTGAGTAATCTTATGGGGTCCAAACCCAGGGCTGAATGCAAACCCCATCACTCTGAACTTATAGGGAGGGGAGGGGAAGGATATAAAAGAAGAGTTGCTGGTGGATTTGATGTTTTCTTTAATCCTAGGTGTTTTGCATAGATTACTACAGCTAAACTAGGGTACTTTTCCACACAGAGCATCTTCTTCCACTTATTTTCCCTCTGGTTGCTTTGGTAAAGATGTAAAATGGTAAATGAACAGACTCAAGCAAGTTCCTGAAGAACTGAGAATACTTTTTAAAAAACTTTTACAATGCGTACTTCGTTTTAAAATCATACATAGATGTATGACTGCTTTCTGTTATATATTTACATACATATTCTTTTCTCAGTTGTTTTCTCGTTTGGTTTTATTGAGTGTGTTTTTCTGATCACGTTACACTTTACTGCTGTCTTTCTGATGGAATACTTTGGGAACTTGTTACTTTAAGATCTGCTCTGTAAGAAGGAGCAGCAGCTATATAAAGGAGCTTTGCACCTGCACTCTCCTCAAAAAATGTTTTTTTGCTGTTGTTTGGAGTTTGTATGTTTGTAATTTAAAAGTGCTTGTAGCACTTTTAAAAAGTCTTCTTAACCAACAGATTGAATGACTCTGCTTTAAGTACTGATAAACTATCTGTCAATGTTTAGGTGAAAAGAACCAAAATTTCAAATCAAAGGTATCAGAGTTTAAAAGACATTTCCTTCAGCAGAAATTGAACAACTGCTAAGCGCAACGCACTTTCTTCCTCCCTGTGAACTGAAGCCTGCGCAGCTGGATAACCACGGCCGTCCCTCTTCTGGGGCAGTGACAAAGGACCACTCACCTTTTCTCACACTCGCAGGTGCTACCTCGGCCCCCAGGGAAACGGTGCGGTTCCCGGGGAGGAGCCGAGCTCGGCGCTGGGGTGGAAGGTGGCTAGATGGCAGCAGAGCCCCAGGCAGCAGCAGCGGTGGTTGCGTGGCAAGCGTCTTCCTGGGGAGGCGATTCCCGAGGGACACGCGGTTCAGCTGCTGGAGGGAGAAACGACAGGAAAACTGAACTGTCGGAAATTTGATACGTTTGGGAATGCTAAATACAGGGACAAAGAATTCGGTTTCTGCTCCAGTTCAACCTAAATTCCCAGCTCTCACCAGATTATCGCTGACAGCAAAGCTGGAGAAGTTGCATGATAGCAAGGGAAGGAAAACAAATGGAAAGTTTATTTATATCAGAAATTAGGTTTTACGTGTACTTCCACAAGTTGAATCTCATTTAAACTTTTCATGGTCCTTTACGGAAAAGTAGATTAATGGACTATATCCTTGGAGTGACAGTCATAGACAGGCAAAACACGGCCAAACTGTCATGGTTTAACCCCAGCCGGCCACTAAGTCCCACACAGCTGTTCACTCCCTCCCTCCCAGTGGGATGGGGGAGAGAATCGGAAAGGTAAAAGTGAGGAAATTCGTGGGTTAAGATAAAAACAGTTTAATAGGTAAAGCAAAAGCTGCACTCACAAAAGCAAAATAAGGAATTAATTCACTACTTCCCATTGGCAGGCAGGTGTTCAATCATCTCCAGGAAAGCAGGGCTCCATCTCACGTAACATTTACCTGGGAAGACAAAACACCATCCCTCCGAACGCCGCCCCCCCCCGCCTTCTTCTTCCCCCAGCTTTATATGCTGAGCAGGACATGTTACAATATGGAATATCCCTTTGGTCAGTTGGGGTCAGCTGTCCCAGGTGTGTCCCCTCGCAGCTCCTTGTGCACCCCCAGCCTCCTCGCTGGTGGAGTGGGGTGAGAAGCAGAAAAGGCCTTGACTCTCTGTAAGCACTGCTCAGCAGTGACTAAAACATCTCTGTATTATCTGTATTATTATCAGCACAAATCCAAAACATAGCCCCATACTAGCTACTACGAAGAAAATTAACTCTATCCCAGTGAAAATCAGCACACAAACCCAGCTAGGATTCTCTGTGTGACTCTGAGTCGCTATGGAAACATGGGAAGATCCTGGATCTTTTCCCTTCCCGGCTCTCACCTGCAGTTCCCAGCTCTATGTCAAGGCACTTTGACATGCTGAGTTACCGGCATTACACAAGTGACAGTGAATAATTGCAATAGACTTGATGGTCTTTAATGAGGCATAACCTGTTCAGCAGTGAAAATGAATCAACCGGATCTAAAATTTCAACTTTAATCATCTGTAAAACCAGGTTAGCCCACCAAATCCATTCTGGTCCACTCTTGTTCCTATGGAGAATAAATCACTTGGTAAAGGTCTGTACAAATTAAAAAATAAAAGAGGTTATTTCACACAGTGGTATATGAAAGACTTCACTTAACATTGTTATGCAGCAGTATCTGAGATCACATGAAGTTTCTACTTGGACATGGGCATTAAATCCCAAACAGTTTTTTAAGAAAAAAGTCTGCTGAAATTTCCAAAATCCCAAAAGTACTGAATAAATATCTGGGAAAGGAAAACAGAACGATATTCTGAGTGTGAAACTAGGCGCTCTGTTGTCAACTGCATACAGATTACATAGGTGTCAACAGGTGATTAAAACTTGCGATGGTGGCATAAGTTTTAATAAAGGGCTGAGGAAGACTGTTTAAAAACAGAATTTATTTTTAAGATGTGGATTAAACTACTATATTTTTATGATCCTGTTCATATGTAAGTTATAGTTATGTTGCTGAAGGCATGAAAATGTAAGGATAAAAGAGAGCTATGATTTGCAGGGAGAAACATCTTTTATTAGATCAAACAGTTTTCAAGCACAACAGCTCTTTAAATATGTAGTTCTTGTTGGTTCTTCTTAAATATTGCAGTGTGGTAGGTTAACATTACCAGCTGTTTCTCTGTGTATAACCTCAAATCATCTAGTTGCATCTCTCCACCTCCCCTATGTCAGGCAAGTCTATGATATGCAAAGGCACTGGTAGCTAGAAGTGGAGAAAGTTTCCTAGTAAACAAACTTGTCTATCCATGAATATTTACACGTGCCACTGCCTTTAACGGAAACACCATTTTAAAAACACCTTTGTTCTTCTTTAGACACTGTGCATGTTGAGATGCATTTTCAGATGCAGGTGCCAAAGTATTTAAATAAAAAATGCAAAAAGGAACATATTGACTGACCTTTGGTCAATAAGCACAGAAAGATGACAGTTCTGTGCAGCAAACAGAAAAGCTACCCATGATAACATGTCTGAGCTCTCACAGATCTCAGGTTCATTTAGGATTATGCGGCATTTCTGACATTGAAAGCTAGAGTATTTATGTGATTGGGGATTCTTGTAACGCAACCAGCTAGGAAATATGTAAGACTACTGATATATGCGTACCAAAGCCATCAGAGGATGAAAGTCAAGGAGCCTTAAGAATTGACTAAAAGAGATTTAGCCACCATCAGTATAGACAGGATTCAGACCTATGGGCACGGGGCTGTGTGCTGCACTGCTAGTTACTGACTTACTGAGAACAAAACCGCTTTGCTATTTTTAAACAATGCTGTCTTTTGCCAACTGTTTCATCTATTAAACCCTGATTTGCTCATTGTGGAGTTTTAACTACTGAGAGTTTTGTTAAAGATAAGACCAATAAAGATAATGTTTAAACGTATTATTTTAATATATGAAAATGCGTAGATATTCCCTGCCGGGCATTCCTATTGGGTATTTGTATGTCACTGAAAATAATCAAACCATATTATTTTAATCAAAGAATAGGAACAGATGATGTAACAAAAGCACAAGGAGCCAAACCTTGTCTTATGTCAAGAGATTGAGATTTGGCTCAGTATTCTTAAACTAAGTCAATGGGGATGCATTTGACAATGTTTTCAAACAACCCAGTAAGCTCCAATTTAATATGAATAAAGCCACTGGGATCAAAAGTGATGAAGGAGAGGTTAAATATTTGGAACTGACCTTGCTACATTGAGAACAACTGCCCATTCATTTAAAGTCAGTATAAAAACAGTGGGGCCAGTTGTAATTTCATTTGCTTTGGATTAACTCTGGAATAACTCCAGAGAGGTCAAAGGAATGGTACCAGTATTAAAAAAAAAGGACAAGAGATCAGGATTACGTTGAGCTGTGTTCTGTTTGAAATACCCTTCTACCATTCCATCTGTAAGCAAGATGATCTGCATTTTTTGCAAAGGAATTTAAAATGTTTTAAAGGTTTTGTGTACCATTAAACATGAATGTAATAAAACAATATTGAACAATATTAACCTTGCAGACTGGGGTAATTTTAAGCCGCATATGAGGGAAATAGTACTTTCTCCTTAGAAGAATTTTGAAAATTTAGACAACCTGTTTCTAATGTAAAAGTTTTGGGTTTTTTAAATTTTTATTTTATATGTGCAAAAATAGTATTTTGCCTTCAGATGTCATCCTTATACTTTCACATAATAATTGCCCTTCTGAAGTGATCTTTAAAGCAGTCAAACCATGCGAACAAGCAACAACCTACATCTGAATTGTGCACCTTGTCTAACCGTTCATGGTTACATCCACAAAGGCTTACAAAAGGATGCTAGAACAGCTTCATTTTTAACAGAGTTTAATGATCTCTTCGTAGAGAACTGATGGCAGGAAGGGGGTGATTCGTTAAAGTGAGATAAGCCTCCCTAAAGTACTCGCCAAACAGATGGAATTTGTGTTTGTTTGAAATCTTCAGGATGCGGTAAGTGTATCTGAAGAGCAAAGACTGATTTGCCAATTTGCCTCAACACCTAATAGAAACACAATCAAGGTAGAGAAGAGTGAACTCAAGCCCTCTTGTAAAAAGGCGCTAATCATTAGCAGTAGTTATCTGTGGTATGAATAATTCACAGATTCAGAGGATTTTTGCATTAAGAGTAAGTACACTACTACTCTTCTTCCCTCTCCAAGATTGTCCCATATTCTTTTCTTTATCCCCTCTAAAGACTGCAGAGCTCACTCAAGTAAGCCTGACAGTGACATCCCAGAAAAGCAGTCAGCAGTATTTGGGAAGATGGAGTGGCAGACAAACCTCAGTGCTATTACACAGCTTGGAAATGGGCCACGGAGTGCTACACAGAGGATAAAGCCAATTTTAAAGCCTAAGTCAGCATCCGAAAGGTCAGTAAGAAATCGCTCTTGTGTTAACTAGTGTGAAGTTGTTGAGGTATTTTATGACCATTGGAATCCTCCAGAGCTAGAAAATGTAACAACAACAAATCTCTGGTAGATTCATCTTCCAGAGCAATTTTTTATCTCTACATAAAAAGGTATAATACCACCTTGCAACATCATATAAATATTTACTTGGTTCTCAGAGTGAGCTCTCCATTAGCATGCATATAGTCCCTTAACATAAGCAATGAATTTAACTCTCGGTGTAGTTCATTGGCAACAAAAACAATCTTTGAAATATTCTCAGATGCAGAAAAACACATTTTAAATGCAACTACAAAATGACTGTAATAAGCAGCAGGACTGGAGACAAAATTATACTGCTCAGCCTCATTTCCTTTTCACAGCACACACATAGAATTTATAATTCACACAGTAACCATAAGAGAAATAGATTTCATTTTAAAAGCTGTTTTCTATCACTAGGCATTTTCATGTATAAAATAATTGATATTAAGGAAGCAAATCGCATTTGTGAAGGTTGGACTCTGCTGTCAAAATACCTCAAGATTTATGGGAACTCCCATGAGACAGAAATTTTGTAGAGGTCCCACCTTTGGTAGTGATTTCATTTGGAACGCCAATAAATTTTTGAGGAATATCGTTCTGATCACACAGTTCTAGGTTTCCCTTTTCCATGCCTCATTTAAAGAAAATTTCTGAAAATACAACTGCTCTGAGCAAATCAATTGCAACTCTATATAGTCTGTTAAAATCCCTTGAGCTGTAACCTCTCTTTTAATCAATACACAACAAGTGGAAATAACAATTTGTTTGGAAGCCACTGAACCATAAAGTTTATTTTCCAAGCAAGCATTTTGCTGCAAGTGAAATGCATGCGTCAGAGGTCAGCTTCTTTAAAAACAATTTACCTATTTCCTTCTTTCTGTCCATAAGTGGAATAGCATTTCTTGCATTAGCAAGGGCAATCTACAGATGAAACAGGAGGAATTACTCCTCTGATTGCAAATCACGTGACTGCTAATGCCACTCTTTCTGTCTGAGCGCAGTCCTGTGATTACACTTACTACCAATGCACTGAGGATCCCATTGGCTCAGGGTCATATTCAGCACCCACTTCTCTTCCATCATGTAAGAGTGTGTACAAAGTTCCACCTGGAAGAGGAATGGACATCTGTATGTGGAAAGACTCAACCTGAAGAAGTTTGGCGTAGTCACTTCAGTGTGAAGGGGAGAAAAAGGCAAAATAAAAGTGAGTTGGGTTCTCCGCTGCATCCCTGATTTAGTCTAATTGCATTGACCTCAATAAACATGTACATGTTTACTCCATCTGAGGCTCTAGCTTGTGATTTATAAGCAGAAACAAAATTGTCCCAACAGCCTTTTATTCAAAATTGTGGATTGTGCAACTCAGTTCTGCAAACACGCTAATGAGCTACACAATCCCTGAAGAATACATTTACGAATTCACTGCCTTTGCTAAAAAGCGACTAATTTTTCATCCACTGTAAACTGACCAGATGTTTTGGTCCAGCTGCACAACCCCTCAATTTGGAAACAGGCTGCCATCAGCCTTTTGATCATTTCCCTGAGAAAACCATCTGCTCTCTCTTTTCCCCTTCTTCTGCTCTTTGTCTCCACAGGCTTCCCTGAAGGCTTCCCTCAGCACGGTATTATTTTGAGCCTTGAGTCTAAGAAGGATATATGGTAATTTCATCTACTCTCAAAAACTGGTCAGGCAGGATCTGTTTTCCCTGATGTAACTTCATAAAAGCCACAGGGATGTCTTCCCAAAGAACCATGCAGACATCTGTGTTTTCTATCCTGCTTTTCCTACTTGCCTCAGATTTGTGCACACATCTATACCCACAGGTCCTCCAGAGACACAGAATGAGAACTGGCACATTATGGTCTCCACCGAACTCAACACCACCAAAGGGGACACCCCAATGTTGCCCATTAGTTAAATGAATTAGAATCAGGTGAGTTACTGGAGCTGAAATCACTCTGATTTTGTCTCTCAGAGGCTGATGGCTGTGGAAACACACTCTTGAGGAGACCCCTCTTGTCAGAATTTGTTTCATCCTCATCTGAAAAAAGCCTCAACGAGCTTGCAAGCCACATTTCAGCGAATAAACTGCAAAGTCCACTCAGCTCCCAAAGGGTAACTAAATGGATGAGAGTTGAGAAATCATTTAGCAGGGGAGGTTTTGGCAATACCTGAAATATAGTTGCTTGTCTGCATTACGCTGCAGCTTCTGTATTTCAATAAGTAACCTGCATGCCTCTGAGGGGTGCAAGGGATATATATATATATACACACACATTTTTTAAAAATAGGTAAATAACACTCTGAAGAACACTCACATATATGATGCCCAGAGTGTTCCCACAAAACCTCTCCCTGCTATTTGTAAAGACCTTTATTGTGTCCACCATTTTTACTGTGATCTGTGGAGATAAAGATAAACTGAGTATTTTTCATTTGAACAGAAAGCAGGAGGAAACCGAGGTGACTGCTGAAATTTCTGAGGGGGCTTCTGGGATCATGATCAGGGAACATTGCTGGTCTGGCCACCCTGAACCCTGCAAGCAACCTTGTACAAGTTTACAGTGGGACTCTGCAGCAAGATCCTGATCCCACCAGCAGCAATGGGAATTTTGCCACTAACTTCAGAGGAAGCAACTACAGTGTGAGGGTTTGCACAGATTAGACACATTCAGGAAAGCTCCTTTTCACATGTCCCTCTAGGAAGTCTCAGTGCCTTGATTTAAAAATTTTCTTTTTAAATCAAAGGCATAATAATCATGACCATGTACAGAAACAAGTTTTATCAAAGGGATCATCTGGACGAAATATGAAAGCCAAAGAAGAAAAGCCATAAAACACTCAACTGAAAGTCCAAAAATCTCACTAGCAAAAGTTCCAGCTTCTGCCTTCTGCATCGTTCTTGCTTTCTTTTCAACCTCCCGCCCATCTGCCTCATCCTTGAAAACTGTCATCAACCTTTTGGCCACAGCTCAGTCTTTTAATGCCGTTGTTGACAATGTTACACCCATATTGATTGTTGGTTTTAATTAGCATAGAGTGCATGGGGAGGAATGAAATTAGGTTGTTAGGTTTCATTACACTCACGGCATTGTACGATCCAAGTGTCAATAAATTATCATTCTTTTTATTAAAACAACAACAACTCTCTTTATTATCTAAATTACAAAAGGCTGCATCACTTGGTTGCAAAAGAGAACTTGCACATTAATAAAGGGATGTAACAGCATTCTCTCAGCAAGGTTGAATAGGAAAATGTTAATCATCTCCTCATAAAGCATTACTTTTGGCATATTTTATTTCAAACTTAGAATGAGCTATTCACATTTGACCTCCTCGACAACATAAGTTTAAAGAACCGATAATGCCATATGACAGAGCAATCCATTTGTAAATAGTTTATTAAAATCATGTAGGTATATGCTAATTAAAGGTTACATAGAGTCACTGTCTATGACTGCTTTAGACAGATGAATTAGAAACAAAACAACTCGTCAAGCCACTGTGTTTTATGGATATTTTTGCCTGCTGAAGTGGTGCCCACATTCAACTTCTGGTAAATACAATGATCCCATCATTAACTCTGGCATTCCAGTATGAACTGAAAGACAGCTAGAAAATACCAGCCAGTAATTCCTGCTCCAAGGGCTTCCTTCTTGCTCCCACCAAAATGCCAGGTGAGTTCTGGAGGAGCCAGACTATCTTGAAAGAGTAGGAGTCATCCCTGCGAGTTGGTGTTGGTCCATGCCTTGGGACAGGGCACGCAGAGGAAAGGGCTTTGAAGGGAGGAGGCAGAAGAGGAAGAGGGACAGTGAAAACAGAATGGGTGGGAACCATAAGCAAGTCTCAAAGAGAGAAGCCATGAGAAGTGGGTCTAGCTGAAAGCAAGATCCTCTTTACACAGGTCAGTGTTAACTTAAGCCACTAGATGTTTTTCTCTCTGATGGCACAGCATTGGATGTTTTTAGACTGTCTGATGCAGACAGTTACGTTCGTTTTAAATCAGGGCACTACAATTGAAAGCTACCTGTGAAACAATCCTGCAGACAACACTTCTGGGTTTCTTACCAGAAAACACAACCTTTTTGCCCCACAAAATCTGAAGCCAAAGTGATGCCATAAGTATCTTCTGGGGGCCAATGTACATGACTTCCTTGTTTCCCAAGATTCAGAGTACTATGGTGCCATTTCATAGATGAACAAACCTCTTTCTTTAATAGCTAAATAAATAGTTTCCCATATAATTCTTTTCATTATTAGCTCCATTTTTATGTAGAAGATGGTTCAAAAATGCTTTTCAAAATTAAATGCACATACTACTTCCTGCAATATAACAAACCAAAGGTCAACTAGCATTCGCATATTTCTATTACTTTGGAAAACACCTCTATTTCCAGTATCAGTATTGAAATAATATACTTCTGAATGAGTTTACATATTTCTTTTCTTTAAAGAACTGTGTTAACTTAATTGTTTTTCATGTAAACAATGTTTTAAAAATTAATTACAAATAAGGTGGAAGAGAAATAGAATTAACGAGCTCATTGGGAGTGGAATTGTCCCTGGAATAGGGCTTTAAGAAATCAAAAATGACACAATAGATTAATAATGCCTGTTATAAATGAGTTTCCATTTTCTCGGTAACATATGATTAATCAACATAATTGCAAGTCCTACTGTGAGTAATGTAGAAATTTAATTTGTATAGGCTTGGTGATGAAGTAAGTCAAATGAGTCTTTCACCTTTGTTCAAAGCCTTTGTTTCAGACACAGGGTTAAATATGATTGTCTCATCCTATTCTCTCTTGGGGCACATCAAAAAAACTACCAACAAATCTGGAAAAGTTACTGGTACCTACTCAGGAGAAGTACTCAGTGATAGAGACAGATGAGTCAGGGGGAGCTGTGCATGGGAAGATTGTAAAATACCAGGTAGGACTGGTATTACTGACATTCATTTGATGGTCTAAAATGTACAAATCAAAAATAAATACTGTTTCAGAGTAAATCAATAATCAGAGAATGAATATTGAAAGATTTTTTTTTTTTTTTTAAACTAATCATCAAGTAGACTATCCAGAAATCAATCTGTGAGGGTATTACCCTGGAGTGAGGTAGAATTGCACTTCCTAATGAAGACAAACATCACCAGTTAGAAACTGAATTATTCCAAAAATACACTTAAGGTATCACAAATGTTATTACTGCCATTCAGGAGTCATAAGGCGTTTCCTATAGTTTCACCAAAATTTTAAATCCATGTGGAAGACAAGACTACACCCTTAACTCCATTTGGAAATGTAGTATTCAAAAAGACATTCTGGGAAGAGTCCATTCTGTTTCAGATACTGCAGAAATCGTGGTTTTGTCCAACAGAGAGACATACAAATGTTATAAGCAGGAGATAAATGTTTATTCTATAAGTATCAACGTCCAAACATTAATGCAGATACTTATCACTCATCTAGAGCTGTAGTTTTCAAAAATTAACATATATTAGTAAATAGTGAATCCATCTTCAAAAGCTGCCTCGTAAGACTGGATGAACCTTCCTTCCCACCTTGCATTGATATATTTAAAACCAGACCGCACTCAGTATGGCTAATTTTCTTCAGGAGAAAAAGCTACCCTGGCAGGAGCAGGGACTGAGAGATCTCGCAATACTTTGCCTTCTCAGTGCTTGCTATGTGAGTCCATTGGTGGCGTTGGCACCAAAGGCAGGAAAGCACATGCATACGTATGTGCGCGCACACACAAATGTGTATTGGAAGTGACTTGAAAAAAAAAAAAGAAACCTGCATGGAAAATTATTAGGAGGGAAAAATTCAAAGCCAACTTTTTCTGCCAAAGCTAAGAAAGTACCTCAGTTCCAGCAGGCTACTGTGCTACTGTTTTTAAACTCCAGGCAGACTGGTTGGAGCAAGCAGTCCCTGATGCTCAGTATGGAGCAGGAGAGTGTGGACGTGCAGCAGATGAACGACAGCTCTTGTCAGGCAGCACAGCAATACTGACTGAAGTTTCATTACCATTTTCCTTTTCTGAGGAAAATCTGTTTTGGGGGAACATTGAAGGAAAGACATAAGAAAGAGACCCCAAAGTGGAAATACTTCAGGGAAAAATAATTCGCTGAACAATAGTTTCCTACATAAAGGCTGATATTTTCCAACCACTCTGACTATATCTGGTGGGGAGTGAGTTGTAACGCTCATCCAGCTAGGCAGTAGTAAGTCAGGAGTTATGTTATCAGAAAGGCAGGTGCTACAGGCTCGTACCACAGCATGGACAGGTAACATAATTCAGAAACTGTGACAATCCAAAGCACCAGAACAAGTCCCACAGTGTCATCCTTAGAAAATAGGAGATATCTCTCATCTCAAACCTTTATTAAATTTAGTGTACAGCAACATACATCAGACGCAGATTTATAAAAAGACAACCAGCTCCCTGCGGATTAAGATAAATTCAACTAAGAGAAAAGAATAATTTTTTTCATGTTCAGGCATTAAAATCTGATAAAAGTTCAGGCTTTACAGATTCGTAATTGGTTGAGAAAACACCTGTAGAGCAGCCATGCTGTTCATATCCAAAGGAAGAAAATTAACTACTGAAATACACTCAGCAACTTGACTACATTAAAGCACTACCAGATCTGTTGTAATTAATTTTTCTTGTCATTTAATAAGGAAAACAAAGCTATATTAAAATAAGTTTCATCAAAGTTCATGAATTAAAATGCTGTGCATTCTAAACAGTCTGTGGTTTGAGATCTTTCTGTAATAAATAACAAGGAATGTGCTTGCACTTACTGTGTTTGGGCCAGCATAATTGCTATAAAGATAATTACCAGCAATTTTCCTCTTGCATTAGATCAGTTGATGAAGAGGAATAACAAAAACCTTTTCTTCTCTTTGTAGTTCAACACACGCAAAACAATAGCATTGAAATTCAAATCAAATGGGCAGATACAACCTCTATGGGAGGATCAACTGATAATACACGATATTTTTTTAAATAGCTGTAGTAAGGGTTTATGGTAGATTGAAGTCCAGTGGGATTGGAAAGGTATATAAATGTTTATTTCTAGCTCCTGTCTTTTGATTTCAGATGAGATTGAGCAGAGAGAAGCATTTGTCCTAGTCAGTTAGTTAGTTCCTTCTTCAGACTGGTGGAGTACAGAATCACATTGCTGCTATTTGACACCTACCTATCCTCAGGAGGAAAAAAGTTTCACATTTTAAACTCCAGTCCGACTGTCTGACATGTCCTTGTGCCATCTGCATTAAAATGTAGCAAGGGAAAAACTAAACCTATAGTCCAAATACTACTATTTGGCAGGGAGTTGGAGGTGGGTGGCTGTAGGGGGAAGGGGTATTCTGGTAGCGAGGAGAATTACCTGGACTCCAAACACTAGAAACTTTCCAAGCTGGGATATTATGAGAAACCAAATAACCTTTTGGAAAGAGCCTTCAATGGGCCCCGTTACACTTACTGCTCCTGCTCTGAATCAGTAGTGCTCAGCACTCGGAGCATCCAGCTTCCTACAGAGCTGCTTGGCAGAGGAAATACCTGTTTAGAGGTATTATTACAAAAATCTGTGATATCTTGAAAGGGAAACACTTCTTCAGAAAGCATTTTTGTATGCAGAGGCTTCAAATTGGCATTTCAGGAACCCATGATTGTCTTTGAAGAGCCCAGACTACCAGTGGGGATCAATAAGGCTTTTCTAATGGGGAGTGGCTCCTGAACTGAAGCCAGCTTGGAGGGATGAAAAGTTTTGCAGTGATTTCAGCAAATACCAGATCAGATTTATAGGGTTCAGGTACCGTTCCTCACAGCTGGGAAAGAGCGAGGTGAATTCAGTTGCAAGCAGTTGTCCAAAGAGTACAACCACCTGGAAGCTGGGAAAGAGAGACTATTTTTGCTATGTTTCTGTTACGTGGGCACAAGTAGCACAGAAAACACGAACAACTTCTCTCCTGGAAGTTATGCCAGTGCAGCATATAGGATCTCACCTGACCTGGCTTTAGACATGCTATTTCAGAGATTGCTGGGGCCACACGGGTGTCAAATTTGCTCAGGATCCCCAGCTGCTCACCACCATGGTATACACGGTCACTACATGTTCACCCTTGGTACCAGCTGCCATGGGTAAGCAGACGAAAAGGCAGGTCATAATTGCTGGTATTTCCAATCTACATTACAGGCTGAGTGTCTTGGCCCATATTTGCACGGTAAATCAGCCATCACTTTAGTTGTCTCCTCCCAGATAATGTGCAACATTTAGAAATGCTGTCATTCCCAGGAATAAGCTATAGCATTGACTGGGCACCTGAGTCCTTGTGTAAAGAATTTCCCTACTGCGGAGGGAAATATCGACTTTATAAAAGTTGCTGATGGTTCAGAACTTCTCCTTGTCAGATCTGCAGCCAGGAGTGTATCCAAGCCATTTTGCTGCAGGGAGAAAACGGATTTTTATAGAAATGTTCTTCCTCATCCAAAATACTGAGAGGGAAAAAAAAAAAACCACCCCAGATGGAAAAATACAAGTATTGGATAATTAGGAGTCACAGGGCAAGAGAAAGCCAAAACAATTTCTCCCATTTCTATCAAGTGGATAACATCCACATGTAACAAAGGAATTAAATCAAAAGAAACAGAAAGTAATTTCAAGTAATAACCTAAAAAGAAAAAATGTTTATATTATATTCATGTGACTCATAGAAGCCATGATGATATACATGGAAAATGTATGAAATCTTGAATATCGTATTAAATACACCTTCTAGATATGTGTGTGTGAAGCTTTCAGAAATGTAACCTAAATTTATTTAATTGACCTCCAACCTGCAGCTGGGTTTACCAAGTGTATGATTCATGTTTGTTTAGAAACATAGCATTCGAAAGACAAGAATAGATATTTTACTATATATTTTCTCTCCAAATTATTGAGAATACCTAATGAGAACCAAGACTTTAAAGAAAGTGAGAATCTAGGTTCACTTCGGGTTTCACTTTTACACTTGGGGATTAAGACTCAGAATTATCCATTTTTCAAAGTGAAAATGATTCAGGGACCAGGTTTGAAAACACTGCCTGTTCTTTTCAATTCCACAGTTATTTGCAGATGTAGACTAGGTCACTTGGACAAGATTTACAGGTGCAATTATGGCACTTAATAAGCTGGATTGCATTCTTAAAATGCTGCCAGCACAGAAAAGCAAGCCCAATTAAGACCAGACTCCAAATCTGGCCCTTCTCCTTAGATTCTTGTGCTGTTTTTACGTATAATTTCAAATGCATTCTTCATTAGCCACTTAGCCCATAAAGGATTCGAGGTAGGAAAGGCTGGGTTAGTCTGCACCAGAGGATTGCAGAGTCCCAGCTGGCATAGAAAAAAAGGAAATTATGCCTGTGCACACCTAAAGATTAACAATAAACTAAATCTCCCTCAGATACCTTTAGCCTTTAAGGAGTGGCAGGTCAAAATCTCCTCTCAGCAGCTAGCTCCGTCATTGCTGTAAAACACACACTATCCTAACTCTAATCCACCAGAATTATTCAGACTGTTACTCTTTTCAAACTGTTTTCATATGGAAGTGAAGCTAATGCAGTCACACTGTGCGTATATGAACTTCCACGTGCATGTATATGCCTCCTAGAAACCTTTGAAGCCGTTGGCTAATATTAAACCAATTTTGACAAGAATTTGGAAGGTAGAAAGGTATTCCTTTTTTTTCCCGGATTTTGTGCAAACAGGCTACTCAGTAGAGGAGATTCTTCAGCAGTACCATCACTGGAGAAAAAACTGTACAGAGGCACCAGATAAAGCACAGGGGAGAGATGACAGAAATGTCTTTACTCTTGGAAAAATGTCAGTCAAAACTCAATGCACAATAGACTCCTTAACATGAACCTGCGAGACGCAGACCCAACAGCCCCCATGCCTGTGGAGCCAGATTGGCCCCGCGGTTCTCTGTAAGCAGCAAGACTTTCTTGTGGAAAGCTCTGTACCCAACTCTTCCCCAATGCCCTTCCAGTAGGCCTAAAGCTCTTGTGAGCAAAAAAGACATCTGAGAGCAGAGCACAGGTTCTGAACTTTGATGTGTCACCAGAAAATCCCCTGAAACGCCAGTGCTGGCAGCACCACGGCTGGTCCTTACAGCCAGCCTTACAGTCCTCAAATGACATTATACTTTTCTTATTAATCCCTTTCACTGGGTCAAAAGATTTAATAAAGAAGGACAACCAACATCACTCCAGAGCACCGGTAGGAAAACCAAAGCCAAAGAAAGTCAATGGCTATCGTCACAAATCACGCACTAGCACTGTCCATTTTGGAGATGAGCTCCAGTTAACCAGAAACCGCTATTCGTAATGATTAAATTTTTTTAACGTGTGCTCATATTTCTCAATATATAGGAAAAGAACGTTTCAAATCCATTCAAGAAGCCTAAAAATTATCACTGTTTCCGAAGCTCTACCCAGCCAGAATTGCTGTGGACAGCAAAGACAAGAGACATTAATAATAATTATTGCTCAATTACCTGCTGTCAAATCTGGTCACCAGGGTGTTTGCTGCTGGAGACCAAGACATGCATTTCTTCTTTTCTGCTGCGTATTTGAACTATTAACTTGACATTTACATTCATTTGTACCTTAATTTATTCATATCTCTTCTTTTTTTGGTGGGAAGGATAGGCAGGCATGCGGGAATTGCTTCTATTCAAAGTCAAATTTTACCTGCTTTCTTAAGAGCCAGAAGGCTCACAGATATACTGTGGATAATTCAGCAAGAAACTCCAAAGAAACCCTTTGTCATTAAAGGTTTAGCTGCAGAAGGGTGTTTTCAAAGAAGCCTATTCGTTAATATCTTCTTTTTTGTGTGAGTAACACTGCAAAGCCCTTAATGTTTAATTTCTTTGCATCTAAGGGGTATTACTCATGGTGACAAAAGCTTCATTTTCACTAAGGGCCTAAGCCAGGCAAGATGTGGTCAGACATAAGTAGAGCAAATCTCTACCTTCCAAAAATGCAGAAGTACGATAGGAAATGGGAGGAAAATAACAGGCAGACTTTTAAAAATGAATATGCGTGTAGTTTTTAATGCTGTGATGGTCACTGTTGTATCTGGGCATGTTCCAGTAGTCCATGGAGGAATACAACTGCACATAACTGTGTTATGTGCCTCTTCTCTCCCTAGAGAGAAAGAGGTGTGATCTGAGGGGCATTGAGGTTTGGGTTTGACTTTTTAAAATACACTTATTTTCTATGACTTAATATTTGAGAAACTAGGTCAGAGCTGTCTCTGGCCCTTGGAGCAAAAAATAGCGAGATCTGTGATGATTCTTGAGCCCATTATGGCTTATGAAAATCTCTTCTGACACAAAGAGGAGTTTTTGTGTGAAAGAAGTGCTTTGCCCAGTCTTAGATTTTTTGAGCAAGGCAGTATTTTGAAGATAAAGCTCAAGTTCTAGCTATTTTATAGATGCCAATGCAGATATTCTTCATATGCCCAAGGATGCCTTTGCCAAGTTCAGTGTTAAAACTGAAAACTTTCTCCTGAAAAGACATCACACTGCCCTGCCCAGGTGCAAACCCTCAAAGACCTGAGCAACAGCAGCAAAGGATTAGCCAAGAGGATGAGAGCGAGTGTCCCAGGCAGCAGAGATACCAGGAAGGTGGACATTACTGGTGAATATGGCTAATATTATCCTTGCAATATTATGGAGAGAATCAAAAGGAAGTCACCAGTGCGTTTGGAAGTTGAATATATATTGGTGTTTCAAACAAGTCTGTTTCCTGCATTCATTTCTCCCACTGTAAGTGTAGCCTGTTGCAACACAGCACCTGATAACTATCTCTCAGTTTGTGTCCAGAGGGTGGATTTGGAAGACACTAAATAAAATAGTCCTTCCAGTTATACTAAAATAAACAAAAGGCAAGGACAAGGGGCCAGAGGAATGAAATCTCAATTATCTGCTACTCCTAAATACTTCCTGCTAGAACAATTTGTAAGTTGACAAACTTAATTAGCTTCTTTACCAATATTTTCCAGATGTTCAGATTTTTGTTAGACTACTTAAAACAGATGTTTTCCATATTTAATCATATGACTGTGGCAAATTTTTAGAGTCACCAACAGACCAATAGGCTAAGAAAACTAAGCTCATCCAAACAGCTAATGCACAGACCAGTGCAATATATCAATGAGCTAATCTCCAGAAAATGTAATTGTGAACTGCGATGAAGTCATACATATGTGGCTATGGAAACAAATAACTTAGTAATTGAACAGTAAAAGAAGTAAAGGCTTGAAAGTTCAGACTTGTACAAATGGTGTCAGTGGCAAAAGCTCACGGATTTTAATGCTGTCAGCTTTATAAAAAAATCATAGGCTTTACAATTGCTTTGGAGAGCAATAGAATATTTCCTTTTGAGACACTGAACACTTGAGGCAATAAATAAATAAAATCTTTTCCCTGTGATGGTTGAGGATGGGAGAGAGATTTGACACCCAAGCTAGAGAAAGAGAGAGTGCAGGTGCCATTTTCTTCTTTTGATAAATATAATATATCCCAAAGGGCAGTATCTAATATTATTTTTTATCTTTAAGACAATGGAAGTAGAAGAGGTGTCACACAAGACATGACTATTTCTAAGTAACAACAAAAAGCTATGAGCAGTTGCGAAAATACTTGCTGGCATGAATTCTAACTCCCTTCCATTAAATGTTTCACTAATTAACATTATAATCAATGTCAGGTGAAGATTAATCCACCATTGCTGACAAACATCAGAAAGTAAAAACCCAATGAATGTTGTGCTGTCTCTATTTCGAAGCCACACACTCAAGCTTTAGGTCAGATTGCACGGGGAGAATTCCCAAACTAAAAAGAACTGGAATGTAAATCAGAAGTCTCCACACATCAAGAGGAATTTAGTTTTCTTTCTCATCCATTGAACTGCATCATTAGCCTCTCTGAATCCCCCTGCCTATCTTTCCCGGCTCGCTGTTTCAAGCATAGACTCATACCCCAAGCTTGCGCTGACCAAGATGCATCACGTACTGAGACACAGGAAGCACATTTAGACTGCGCAGAGAAACCCAAACTGGCTACACACAAATTAGCCTCTGGACCAGAATTTGTAAAGACACTTGAAAAGGTTTTTTGGAAGACAGCTCAGACCCAGTAGAGCCAGAGCCATGTGAATAGAAGTGATGAATTAGGGTAGGTTACATCAGCTGGGGTCGTCTCCGTCATATCCTGAGCCTATGGATCCTTTCTTCCTCTCTGCCTTTTTCTGTGGTGCAAAAACAAAGTTCTGTTTTGTTCCCTCAAATCTACACAACGGAAGATAAAAATGCAGACAGTACATCGGGCTCTCGAGCATGGACCAAGATTAAAAAAAAAGCTTTTTGGATTTCCAATCTTTTTGAATTCTTGTGAAGTTATAGCTTTACAAAGGTGATCACGAAAACATTACTGCAGGGTGTGGTGCTACATTCTACCCTGGGAATTGGAGGGAGGGAAGAGAAGAGAGATACAAAAGAAAAATATTTCATTTATTTTAAAAAGCCACATACATAGAAACATACGGAAATGAAATTTTGAGTGAGCTATTGAAAAGGTCTCAATTTTCTTTTGAAAGGGCATCATCATCTCCATCAAAATTGGTAGCAGGTAACAGAAAATGTTAAAAAAATTGGTCTCATCTATCACTAATAAAATGTGCTACATTCTGAAAGCATTGTCATTTTCCAAAGAAAGAGTGAACTCTTCCACCTCCTCTAGGTGAAAACAGTTAACAAAACCAGAAGGCTAATGATATGCAAATTGCCTCCATGGAAGAGTGGTTCATTTGCAATTCTTTCTCAAAACACCTTTGTTAAAGAGTTCTAGAAAACAAGGTCTTCCCCTACTGTACAGTCTTTGGAGAAACACGTCTTTTTCGTGTGCATACTAATATTCCTCCTACTATCTCTGGAACACTTCCACTGCAAAGCTGCTTACCAACTGACTGATTTAACGATTATTTCAATGCAAAATATAGTGTCCACCCTTTTGAATATACCATTAGAATTTATCAAGCAACCTTCAGACAAGATGGTCAGACCACTCTGCCAAATGAATTTACACTCCACAGCAGAACAAGTTTTGAAGGTTAAAGAGCTGCACAGAAAACTTTGTTTCAGCAACAAGTTACAGTGGCATGTAAGGGGTGGCAGGTAGACTCTGAAGAAAAAATGTTTAAATAGAAGCTATCTGATGGCATTGCTGCTACAGCTAAAAAGCATCCTTTGATACCATCTGCACCCCCTTTTAAAATCTGCGTTGTGTTTTACCGTGATTTACCGTGCCAGTAACTGGTGCTAGTCTTTTTATTTAGCTGTCTACGTGTCTTGTGAAACGTTTGGGGAATTTGGAGGCATTTCCCATTTTACAATCCTGCTGGTGCCATCTACTGCTGAATTTCGACTCTAACGGAGTACACTTTCAGAAGAGGAGCTGGGGGTCCTACCTGCTCCTGAGAGCCGCGTAAATGCTCCTCTGTATCTTTTTTAACATTCAAACAGAACTGCAGCACAAATTCAACTTATGCACCCCACTACCTGGCAGAAGCTAAGCACCTCCGGGAACAGCACCTCCCTTAATCACTGCTTGTGGCTAAGTAACTAAAGCAGGTAAAAGTCTTCCAGATGTGAAAACACCGATTCAGAAAAACACCACTGATGGAAGATTTGTCCATAAAGCAGCCCTGCAAGACCCTTTCTTCCCTCTCTAGGACGTCAGCACACTTCTTGCACTTTTCTTTGTGTTCCTAATCTGTTAAAAATCTCAGATTTGAGAGATCATTTTTTTCACAGTCAACCAGAATGACGGGTGTCCTCTGAGTCAGGTCACTGCACTTTGGTTGTTGCAACACCCACCTGTGCGTGCTGGGGACAGGACGGTTCAACTCAGCCAACCTAGTGAGGTTCAGCTACTGGACCCTGGCCTGGAATGGCAAGGGGTCAATGCTGGGACCCAGGAGAAGAGCCAGGCTTTTACAGAACTCGTCGTGCTATCACATCTGAGACTGAACAAAAGACACAAAATACACCCACCATGAACTAAGGCATAGGCAGTTCCAGGGACAACTCCCTCTGCTCCTTAGCACTTGCAGCATAAGCCAGAAAGGCTTACTTACAGCCTTACTGTCCTCCCACTTAAACGTGCTCTGCATCTCAGAGTTCAGAGGGAGGAAAGCTGTCAGAATATCAGGCAAATTCTGTCCTAGCTGCTTCTAGACTTTTATAGCATCTGTAGTTCCCAGGGAAGAGCACAATCCTTCATGCAATGGATTGGAGGGGAAAAGAATTACATTTACAACATAAATCCACCTATTACTCTTTGAGGAGCCAAACAGTGCCCTTAGTGAATCTGTTCTGTGAGCCAGAAGCACAGGAAGACTAGTGGGATCAAACCAGAATTATTTCACCCTTCTGCCTATTAAATTTGCAGTCTGTCTTTGGGTGTTTTGGATGGAGCACGGTATAGAGAACCAGATGGAGCTTTGATTGTTTTATGAACAGGATTATTTAACATGGTTGCTCAAAATAGCAGGGAACTAGATTAGACCTATTGGGCTGGAAGACCTCACATCTCATATATAACTAGAAATGGCTTTATAAGCCTTCTTCCTGAATGTAGACATTCCTGTTTGCTTTCAATCCTCTATGCTCTAATAATCTTTCCTCATATAAATAGGAACATGCCACCCTCCAAGAAATACAATTCCTGAGGCCTCAAAGTGCACCAAAAGGACTGATCCAAACCCACCTGAAATGAAAAGCCTCTTGCACAGGGGGCTGCTGAAACACTTGCACCAGTCAACAGCACAACTGCTCCAGGTCCTTCAGACTGGCTGGAAGCTAAATTGCCAACAATGCTTACGGTGAATTTATTTGAAAAGGAAGCCCTTAATGTTGGTCACCGGAGAGACAGCATCCCCACAGCCTAAGGAGATGAATTTTCATACCCTGTTTGCCTGTGTTTATAGTACACTTTGCAAGAGAAAGAGAGCAAAGTATGAACAAGAGTTGTCTGGCAGAGCAGCACGCTTGGAGGTGCAGACAGGAAAGGATGCTTTGCTGCAGGACCTTTCTAGTGTGAGACGAGCAGGAGCATAGGCAGTGCCCTAACCGAGCTGAAATTCCCAGGCTGCTTCATTATGGATTGAGTTCAGCAGTCTCCACCTTCCATCCTCACCTTCAACCGTTGGCTGTTTCTCCTTATCTGTTCCCACCAGCAAAGGAGCAAAGGGAGCTGAGACACCGTGGCTCTGATGCCACAAATGCGTACTGCAAATACTTGTATCTTATACATTTAAATAATCTTGCTTTGCCCGGGGCTCTGCAAACACTGCCTTAGACAACAAGGAAGTGAAATTGGAACAGCCGAAATAAATTATCTGTTGTTGACAAAGCCACCCACCATGGGCTGGTTCAGGTGGGCTGAATGATGCTGGGAACTTAATTGTCTATAAAACTAAACTGAGTTTAGTTGAGGCTGCTTAAATTAATTTCAGAACAACAAAAAAGATCAGCTTCCAAACAAAATCCTGGTGTTTTCAATAACAATTTTGCAGCTGATACACCCTCTAGTGGCAAACAGCCTTTTCTCTTACTGTAGTATCAAACCAGATGTGAGCTTTTCCTTTTTCCTACAAACACCTTTCTGCCCCTGGGGATCAGGGTTACACCGCTCCAGAAGGAACATTCCTAATGTGCTGTAGTTCACATATTGCTTTTGTTACACTGCTCTAGATCAGTTTTGCTAGCGAATATCAACAAAACTCAAGCAGGCAACTTGGAGCGAAAGGCTCAGACCCAAAAATAAATGAAAAGGATTATTTTGCTGCACCGCACTGTAGTTATTCCAGCCCAATAGTAAGTAGCCCAGTAGGATCCTTTTAACTAAGCTGTGCAATGTATTAAACTTGATCTGACTTTTAGATCTTCTGAACTATGCAAGAACTGTATTTATTATTCTGTAACGGCACAGTCAAGTGCTGAACCAAAGGCAAACATCACAGCCAGCTCATTTAGTTGGAACAGAACCCAAACTTGCAGCCAGAACTTCTTTTCCTCCCCTCTGACCTAAATGTGTATGCTGCGGCACCTCTCTAAAGAAAGTCATACTTGCTGTTTGAAGGACGAGATCATTGGTTTTAGAAGTCAATGAGAGTCTTTGATACATTCACCACTACCAGCATTCCTCTCCAAATGAATAGCCCAAACCTCCAGGCTAACACTACTAATGTTTGCAAGAGTCTAACCCTTTTGTGAATTTAAGGCTTCATCTGCCATTTGGGATTTTTTCCCTCCCCTTCTATCATGTCCATATCATCTTCCATACAAGAATGTTTCTAAATTATTTTCTAATGGAAGCCTATGAGATCTTTTTAAAGAGCAATCTGCTTGTTCTAGGCTTCATACATTGATCCTACAAAGACAGTCTTTGTAGGGTCAATGGAAAAGCCATTTTCTAAACGAAGGCAGTAGTTTCTCACAGAGCCTACAACCCTATAGAAGTCTCTCAGAAAAATTCCTTTACTGACTCCACAGAAAAAGCTCACAGGAGAAATGAGCACAGTACATCCAACTAAAGCTAGCCCCCACATTCCTGCTTAGGAAATCGTCTCCCCTGAAGCCTTCCTCTTACCCCCATCCCTCTGAGGGCCAACTGACCCTGCTTCTGGCCTCCTGGGCAGCCAAAGAAACTGCACATCAGGGTCCCAGTTTCCCCTTAAAAAAATCTAAACCCCTGAAAGTCTGATGGTGTGGTTATTTCTGGGCAACCTCTCCAGAAACCTTTCTATGGTGGGATCTTTATATATCAGGGAGGTAGTTTGTAACTTCGACATCCAGCATGACCAGGGGACGTTGTACAGCCAGTCTGCTTAGCGTAAAGCTACCCAGGGCTACCTAGGAAGAAATGACATGTACAGGGATGAATCTGAAACACTACAGGATTTTGAAAAAGAAAAAAATAATTATTACTGTGTCGGCATTTCTTAAGTTTCGCTGTCATATCCAAGCTTTGGTTGCTCTTTCCTAGCCAGATCTTATCTTGCAAACCACATGCTCTCACTCAAGACAAAGTCATAAAATGCCTGGCGAATGAGGCATGCCTTGTATTGGGGCTTGAAAGTCAAATCACTCAGGTTATCCAGGCTGCAGTATGATGACAGCTTCCAGAGAGGAGAATTGTCCTGTGTCCACGCTCAGTTATCAGAACACCAGAGTTGTAAACTTCAGCCCTCTATTTGGTCTGAGCATCTTGACATTAACGTACAAGGAGTCAGTTGGTCTCCAAGGAGTGCAGAACCAAAACATAATGGGTTTTAAAGCTCAAACCACAAACTCTGAATTATACTCCACCTGCATTTCATAAACAGGATTATGCTGGACTAGCTTATTTTGAAATATGACCACTTCTCATATGGCTGGGCTGCCCCAGTTCTGCCTCAGGCCTTGGATGTCTGCCTTCATCGGCTCTTGTTAGTTTGTTGCACCTTCATCATCAACTCATGTAAAACAATGGTCATTGGGTTTCTTGTGAGTTTTCCTTCTGCTGTGCAAGGAGTATCACAGAGGTTTCTAACAGAGGTTTTTACCAGTATCAGTTTCTAATTTGGTTTTGGGAAAAAATAATTGAGAAGGGAACCTCCTTCTCAATTGGGGTTGATTTTATTCCAGCCTGTAAGACATCTCTCGTCTGAAGAAAACCTTTCCCATCTGGAACAAGGATATACTTTGCATCCCTTCAGAGTTGGGCACCATTTTGCCAAGTTACATTATTTGACCAAAATGGTCCGTGAAATGCTTGCTAATTGCTACAAGATTTAAAAAGGAAAAGAACAGACCTGTTCAATAGGGTTCCCCTGAAGCATTTTTGCTCAGTGCACAGTGGTGGAACAACAATGCAAAATGTGCCCTGCTCACTGAACACAAAATTACTGGGATCATTTTCTAACAGTGAAAGAAAGAAAAATATGTAAAGGTAATTATGACATTTTTCATTGTTTTCAATAAATCTAAGCCTCTAATTACCCTAACTATTTATGGGAGGGTTTAGATGAAGTGTGTTAGCTCTCTCTTTCCTCAGGGCTCAACAGTTATAGGGCTTGTTTCAGTAATCCCAGATTATTCTCTCATTTTACCTGTCCCCTTGCTCCATTAACCTGCTGGCATCCAGAGATCTATTTAAAGACGTTTGCAGCATTTACACTGGCGTAATGCTATTGATACAGAAATTAATTGAGCCTGTTTCAGTCTGTCAGTTTGACAACAGAAAAAAGTATTGTGTTTTCAGGGGCAACTATTTATAATGCAGGATCCTTCTTAAATTCTTGACTTTTTAACATCCTCCCCTCAAATTTCCATTCATTTCAAGTGGCAGTCTGGTATCCAGTTGGTTTCTGTATCAGTTTAGTAACCAGTAACCCAATTCAAAATGAATCTAAACCAGATCCTGAGAACGGACACATTTAAACCCCCTAAATGAACAGAGGTCCATTGGAAACTGGTTTTCTAGACAGATTTTTCTGCCTAAAGAGAACGGAGTCCAAACCCAGAGCTGACAGATGATGGTTCCAGCTTTGGGCTTCAGGTGCTTTCATGGGTCTCTCACTGCCACACCAGACTGCAAGTGCCTCACAATCCCATCTAGCTTCATTGCAAGGTGCGATGGGTGGTTGGGAGTGAGGGGCAGTGCTGCTGAGCAGGACCTTTACAGAGGCAGTGGTCGGAGTTATGCATCTCATCTATTCAGCCATGTTAGACAACTCCTTTTTGTAGGTGTCTTTGGCATACGGGTCTCAGGGACTCCCCTGGTGTCACATCAAAGGATCAGAGGAAGGTCTGGGCCTCAGAAAGTAGGGGGCTCTCTACATTGATGCTCCCCCTGTTTCTCAAGGGTTTTTCATCCCCAAGGCATCCACACTGCTTGCAGGATACATCACATCCAGGTTCCTCTTTAGCAAACAACTGTGGCAGGGAGAGAGATGGACTAAGGGACAGCACACACCAGCATCCAGACCTTTTATGGACAACAAGCAATCCACACTGCCTGGCATGGAGGCCACAGGGTGAAAATATGTAAAATACATGCATTATAAGCAAGGCCAATAAAAGGCTTAGGGTAGGTACTAGGCTGTGCCTCCGGTTAAAATACAGCTCTGTGTCATGGATTAGGCTCTAACCAGAATAAACCAGTAATCAGATTTTCAGAGATAGGGATCTATTTTATATGGTGCTAAGCATTCTGGCCTTGATAAAGCAGATTATTTCTGAACAACTTTAAATCAACTGGAACAGTTCCTGGATAGACCAAAACCTCATTTATGTGCATCTGAAAGATTATTCCAATTGCATCAGCTGGTTTAATAAAAAACATTGGCTCCACCTACCAACCCTGACTTGCTTATGTCCTTAGACCATCATGGCTATATTGCTACTACCACTGTAATACAGTAGGGCATGTATATCTGCAATCATATGGAGCCAATTAGGTGACTCATTGACCATTAACACCCATCATTAGGATAAATGCCCCTACATAATCCTGTGATTTAAACTGTTGAAGGGACAGGTCTGAGGGAACAGAGTAAAGAGTTTATTCCCACCAGAAATACCATGGTCTTCCTTCACTCCTTCCACGACAGCCTACTGGACTCCTGGTCCCTGCTCCCAGCAAACCTCTAGGAACCCAAGAAGTGTCTCATCTCCTGCTAGTCCTGATCCACACAAAAGATGCTTGAATCCTACAGCTCTCAGTGATGCTGCTGGTTCAGGCGGCAGGGCCCAATGGATATCCCTCCCACTCAGATGAAGACGACTCTGTTTTTCATGCGTTTTCAGTTTACCTAGGAAATTAGCCAAAAGAAAATCAACTCTCTGCTCCCCACATTCAAAGGTTATTAAGGCTGCAAAGTCAAACCCTCAAAATTAGGAAGAAACATTATTACAGTTTGCAGGAGCATTTTGATCTGCTCCCTGTGCACATGTACTGCATATAGAAGATCACAGGACACCTGCCTTATTGGCGCCCAAGATAGAATTGCTCTGGGGTTTCATCAGGGCTGCACATCAAAGCAAGGAGTTGTCTGTAAGATCTCTGCTTCATTTGCTGAAATTGGGGAAGCTCTCTAGTCAATGAGGCAAAATGTTAAAGAAAGGACAGCTTTGTGGGTAAAAGCAGTTGGATATTTTCCCAGAACGCTGATTCTACCCCTGTCACTGCCAGTGATTCCCTTTGAGCAAAGCGATTTGCTTAAACCAAACTTTTATTTAAAGTGATCACCCATTATGTTGCTCCGTTTCAGGGACACAACATACAATCTGTGTGCTCATTTGCAGAAGTGCCGAGCATTAATACAGACAAAATCAGCAGCAATTGCATAAACAAAATGGTTAGTTGTAGCCCAGAGATACGGAGGAGCTATTATTTTAAGGAGATAGATAGTTTCATATGTCCTCAAAGCTCTGGATAAGAGAAAAGAGGATCACAGACTCATATGTCTGACAAGATCAACGTTTTAGAACTTATGTTTTCCTTCTTCAATGAAGAAAAATGATGGTACTTATAATGAATAGCAATCATTGTTACATTGGTCTCCACTGGAGGAAACGAGTGCAAAACTCAAACATGGGGACACAGTGCACCAATTTCTGCTAAGTTAGGTAAATACTTCTTTGAAAAAGTACTTTTAAAAAGTAGAAGAAATTTTAGAAGAAATTGTTAAATAACTTCAAAGGCAAGGAAAAAAAAATCAGCAAATCTACTATTTTTTGCAAACTGAAAAACATTTGGTTTTGTTCACCAAACTATGAAAAAAGTGTGTGTTCCTGGTTTGGTGGCTAGATCTCTCCTTAGAAGGGGTACCCTTCATATCAGAAAACCCAGGATTCAGAGAGTTCTAACTGCCTTGCCCCAAAATGGTTATTGCATTTTTAAGATCTGGAGCAGTCTGGGCTGGTTGAAGAACTGGCAGCTGATTGTGTTTGGAACCAGGTCACTAAAGGACCTTCTCCCTGCACTAAATTAATTCATTTTTGTGGATCCTTTATTTTCCTTGTTGTTCTGATCCAGTTAAAGTCACTGCAGCCAAATTAAAAAGGCATAACTGGCTTATTGGGTTTGGCAAGGGTGATTGTTTAAGGTTTTAAAATTACATTTTACTTTAAGTTTGCATTTATGTTTTGTTCATGGTTTGAAGTCCTGGACAATTTTTCAAAGAACACTTTTAAGTTATCACCATTTTTATTCCTGCTAGTATTGATCAGCCTCAGGGGAAATAACAAGCCATTCTCTTGTGCAGAACTGTAAATGCAAAATAGCATTCTGTTGAAATACATAAAGCTTTTTGTGTCTCACCATGATCTGAGAATTATTAGCAGGGGCGTATCCTTTAATAACTTTGAAAAATGAACAAACTTATAACAGCTGGGAAAGGTTTTAACATACAGCCGTTATGGGAAATTTGCTGGAATTCATGATTCACATCTGAATTTAGAGACTGGATGAGATTAAACATTTTCTACAAATAGATCTTCATATTGAGATACTTTGGCTTTTGAACAAATGTTAGACTATCATATATAATCTAAATGCTTTTACTGGCAAATGAAAGGAAATTGTGAAATTACTTTTCATAACCTTTGTTTTAATTAGGTCTCCACTTTCTCATTATAATAATAGACAGTCCCCAAAGACTTTAAAATTGGTATTTATTTCCTTCACCCTCTGAATCTATGCAATCCTGTCACATATGTTACTTCAAGTCATCTGGTAGAAGCAAGAGTACAGCCAAATATGGGCTGACAGAATCAGACTGCGTGTACAGGTAAGTGTATACCTGGTTGAAGCTGTATTCCCTTTGCGCAAATCTGGAAGTGCCTTCCAATTTACAGCCAAATTCTACGCTAATTGTAAAATCCACACCACTTGCAGCAAAATTAATACCTTGAGGGTGCCTACCTGAGGCCATCAAAGAAGCCCTTTCCTTTTTCAAAGCTGTATGGAAATGGGTTTAATGTGCAACCAAAGCCATAACTTCAGCAGAGCCATGGATGAGGAGGTGGTAGAAGCTGGAAAGGGCACTGCCACAAGGAGTGACGTGCTGCTCTCGGTTTGTTCACCTTCAGCCCTTGCCCTTCCAGATCCTCATCCTTCCTCCTCATTCTCACAGTCCTGGGGCTCGAGGATTGTCTGGTGGAGCCACAACAGTGACAAATTGAAGAGCCATGACAGTGATGGGAAGAGAAATGCACAGAGAAGAAGAAAACACTTCAAAAGGGAAATGCAAATGATGAGCAAATAAATAAGGATGAAATGGACTGTTTTAGTGACAAACTTGCTGAGGTACTGCAGATTAGAGAAGTTGCTGTGAACTGCTCTGAGAAGCATTTTGCTGACATTAGTTGGTGATTCTCCTCCTTCCCTCCTTATTTCTGCAGGGGGAGTTGGGAATCACTGGAACTTGCACGTTTCCTCGATTTATGGCCCCAGAAGCAATCAAATCCACAGTGCCTTCTATGTTGGCTCAGAGCAATGATACAGAGCTCCCCATGGCCCAGAGACATACACATGCTCTAACCTTGGCTGAACCCTTCTACCATTAGTCTTGATAATTGATGGAACCCAAGGAGAAATGACTGCAGTTTAATAACATTCGATGGTTTCTGGGTGACTAGCGGTGTGTGACTAAAGCAACATTTAGGTTAGGCATTACCCAATGCTTTTCAACGGAGGCCACAAGGGTAAAGAAAAGCAGGAAATGTGGAGGAAGAAGGTCTCAAAAAAGTGGAAAATAATTTCTCCGTACTCTATTCTGAGTTTCTTCCTTATGAACATGGTATTTTCTGACCTGCTGATGTGGCAGATGACGGGCTTTGGAGAGTGTTCCTCAGGTATGAAATCATTGATTAAAAGCAATAAGCAAAGCAATTTTACATCTGTTTCCCAGGTACAGCAGGACTTAAATCTTCTTGTCTCATTTTCTGCTGACATAAGAGTAAAAGTAGATCCAACAATAATTACGGAAAATCTTAAGGAAACGGATTTATTAAGATCCATTATGCCGGAGACCTGTTTGTAATATCTTGCAGGACTGGAGCTCAATCATGTGAAATACCCACCCACACACCCTGAAGCCTCAAATATACCTAAGCAAAATGGATGATATTACTTTTTAACTTTGCACTGCCGTTATTCATATCTGCCATATGTAGACATAAGTGCAACATTATGCATGAGCACACATTTCACTCAGATCACGCAGGGCTGATCAATTTTTAGTGATCTGAATACTCTTCCTTTAGCCTACTAATATTACTAACATTGCATTGCTATCTTTCATCAGCATAGTGAGAAAGTCAGGCCAGCTCTCCACTAGAAAAGGTTTTTCACTCTAGCTGTAGTTGTAAGGTCCCTAGAATAAATGCCGCTCACACTGGCCTACTAAACTGTTTAACCAGTGTAGTATGTATCAAGCTAAATAAGCTATCTGTGTTTTTTTTCTGGAATAACCATATGCTAACGCTATAAAAACAAAAAAACACATTTTGCACTGACAAATTCCCAAGAGATGCTCCCTATATGCGCAAATTTCCGTCCTACCAGAAACGATCTGTTTCCAAAAGAGAATATCAAAGACACCACAACCTAGAATTTTGTAATAGGAAAAAATACAGCTGAATATTCTGCACCAAATACACAAAGTCTATATCTTTTCAGCTAAAGGAAGATCACCAGTGATTCACAGTTGTTAAGGACCATTAACATACAGATGATAAGTTCTGCTAACCAGCAGCATAAGGCATTGATAGCTACATGTTTAAAGCAACCCACGGCAAAAGTTCAGTCCTCTTCAGTCTCTTACAGCTATAAAATAGATATTTGGTCCAGAAAGTTGGAAGGACAACCCGTGTACTGGAAGCTATGAAATACACAGCTCACAACACCCAGAAAATACCTACATAAAACCTTTGGTAACAGAGATCATAACTATAACTATATATAACTATATATTATTACTACTTAGTTCATAAGAACAGAACAAAAGATACCACCAGCTTCCTAATTTCCTGAAATACTGGAGAAAGTTTTTTCCGTTTCAACCTGAAGAAATATGTCTTCATGGAAAGCAAAATACAGGATCATAAGAACTGTCAGAAGATCTCATGGTCAATATATTACCATGAGCTATGGTGAGAGGAGTGGTGGAGTAGAATGGTACTCATGGGCAAATTTTCAGGAGCTCAGCACGCAAAATGCCAAGATGCTTTAAAAATCAGACTGCTGCTTCTGGAGTCTAGCTGGGAGCTGATTTCTTTTGAAAATCTGGCTGTAATAATGCACAAACAATGTTATTCTAGTAAAAGAGCCACTGTTGGCTGCGTGTTTAATTTATGTGTATTTAATCATCCATGATAATACAGTAAGTCTTGTTGAGTACAAGATGTGAGATCAGACTGCTGCCCATATGTAGAGAACAAATTCGTATTAACCACAGTAACACATATGCCTAACTTGGCCAAACCTTTTAGCCAAAATCTGGGACTTGCTAACGTATCAATATGGAAGACATATGTTCTTCAGGATATAAATTATGATGCTTTTCATCATATTACTTGTGCAGTCCAGTTTATGGAGTAAAGCAGCTTAGCAGGGCTTGTTTGGATGGATGGAAAAAGCATGAATCATAAGTGAAATTCCCATAGCTCTTGTTTGATAGGCACCTAGTTACTCTGGGCGATGTGGGTTAATAGAGCTAAACTAATAGTCAAGATGAGCAAGCTTTTCCATACTGTGTCCCATCTGGAAACACAGGTGACACAACTTGTCTGTCACAGACTCGCTGTCTTTATTACACTCAATTTAACCAGAGAAATCAGAGCTTCTATAAAATAGCTGTTATAAAACCACTTGTATACACATTTCACCAGACAATTATGAGCCTTCCTTACATTATTTCAACGGTTGTGGCAAGCATTTCTCAGGCAAAGCAATTAATTAAATTAATGGTTTAAAATATGCAGGTGCAGTGCCTTGATTTTTAAAATTCCTTCTTTAAGCTATTTATATGCTGAATATTATAGTACTGGGACAACAGGTTCCCTGGATACTACCGGGAATGTATGCCCATTTCCAGGAAATCTTTAACACTGCTTTCTTTAACCAGCGTTGCTTCTCCAACCTGAAATCCAAAAGACCATTCCTCACAAATAGCTGTTAATTCTGCAGTACTTACAGATACCGTCTGCGATTCCCATTACCTTAGTTGAGTAAGGCCATCGTATATGGACAAAATGCATTCCATGTCACATTTATGATTTCAGAAAAACAATCAGTGAAGAGCTTTAATTTGGTATTAACTTGAACAGAAAAACAGAATTAACACCGTGGGTACTGCCGACTCCACTTTGTTAAGAAAGGTGGGAGATTACAGTTTATCCAGCCCACCGCTATGGACCTTATGCTCATGATGCAGGGTTTGCAGCGTAAAATTTAAAGACCAGATGGGCAGCCCAGAACTCCAGCCTGTATTCAACAGGAATGTATCTATCAAAGGTCCTTCCTGTTGAAAGGCACAGAGAGACAAAATGTTGATTTTTCGGTATCCTTCACTGTAGATGCCCAGCAGATGCTTGGGTTAAGACTGGATGGGAAACGAGACAGTGTTGTACGTGCGCTCCTCACTGCAGGTATCTTGGCAGGAGGGGTTGCAGGCAAACCACAACTCATCCTCCAGCACCAACCCAGAGCTGAAAATGCGGGGGAGCTCATAGCAGAGACCCAGGCACACTGGGTGTTACAAGCCAGATTTAGGTCTGGATGCAATGTATTTATGCTAATATGGCATTAATAGGAACTATTAATCCAGAAACTTCCTCTAGCTTAGCCAATGGCTTCCCCTGTGCACTAATGAGACCTGCTGAGAGTCGGAGCTGTGCTGCGGCTGAGCCAGCGAACCTACGCGGGCTGGATTCATCACCTCTTATCTCTGCTGCTTTGGGCAGCTCTGTGCAATTCCCAGCTTCCCAGCACTCATGTGCCCTTGAAAACTGACACGTCTCCTCACCCTGCTCAGCATTTCTTGTTGGAGATTCAATGCAGTGAGCTTTTAAGCTCGAGGAGTTTCCCCGGTACAGCAGAGAGGAGTAGCCTTACAGCCATGAAAATACTCGGCATTTGCTTAGGTGTCCAGTCCACCTTCGGCATCTTAGTTGAGGTAGGCAACATCCTGAACACAACAGGGTTAAAACTAATCTGACAAATGAGGCAAAGCATGGAAAATATGAAGACAGCTATTTGGTAGCACATCTGAACCCTAGCACAGCAATACCATCTGCAATCACTTAGAGGTGCCCCAGTAAAGCGCAGCCCGGAATGCCTGGCTAATAAAGTGTCAGCAGCAGGGGGATTACGAGGGAGATTTACAAGAGTGCATGAGTTTAGTTGCTGCTGGAGACATCCGATACACTCTGTGTTTGATTCCAGGCTTTGAGACGGCAATGAAATAAGCCTGCGGACTTGTGTCGAAAAGCATTTTAAAGTGAAAACTTCTATCCCGCGTACCTGCAGGAGTCCCAGCAATGCTGCATCTCGGCAATTCGCTTGCCAGATGACTCTGAGGCAGGGTGCTGCTCGCATCTCCTTTTTTAAACAGCAGCAGAGGTAGGCAGAGAGGCAAACTGCCTGGCTCCTCGGCTCCCGGGATGACAGTCCTAAGGGAAGACGCAGGGTTAATGCCCTGATGTGACATGCAGCTTTCTCCTTTTCCCACTCCCCCCCTTAAAGCTTGTGTGCAATAGAGTATAAACCATTAAGTTTGGGCCAAAATTTGCCAGAGCTATGGGGAGGTAACATCTGAGGATTTTTCTCAGGCTCGTTTCTAATTTTTCAATAATGGTCTTAAACGGACATATGATTGCTATTTAAATCTAAATTAGATGAAGCATGAGTAAACGTACTGTAGTGAACACATCAACCCTGGAAAGCTTGATTAGAGGAACAAATGCTGCTTTTTCAATCTATAAGTGATGAACTTCCCAGCTATGTTTTCAAATGTGTTTTCCTTTTATGAAGTGGACTTTCCAGGAGGCAATTAGAATGATTTGGGCAAAAACAAAGAGCAAAATATTTTCCCTTCATTGTCTAAGGCAACATAAATAAGTACCGAGCTTATTACTCACTCCCTTAGTAAATGAAAAGAGAAAACATTTTGTGCTTTGTTTCTGCATCTGACACATAGATGTAAAATGGGTAATAACCTCAGCCGCAGCTCTGTCACTTATGACAAAGCTGGCCTATGGCTCCAGCTGAATCACCTATATGATAAAGCTTTGTATGTGCTGAAGTGTTTGCCGGATGAAGCTCCTCACCACCTATATATCAGACTGCCTCTTGGCAGTTCATCAGACTGACGGCCCAGCAGCCCAAGTGCCCTATTGAAGATGTAAGGGACTAAGAGAGCAGAAAAGGAATGGGAACAAGGAATGCACTTGCCCAACCTAAGAAAGTAATTGGAGATATTGTTCACTCTGGATATTCATCAAGCCTGGAGGCTAAATTCTGGCCCCGTGGGAGCTGGTGCAAACCTCCATTGATTTCAGTAAGGTCAGGATTTCACTAGTGATTTATGGAATGAACTAACATGACATTTTAACAATCAGTTTTAGTAGTTGGAAGTGTTATTCATTGCAGAGGTAAAGCATTGTTTGATTTTATGTGACAGTGTACCTTTAAAAACGGGCAACCTACAAAGCAACAATATAACATGCAGCACTTAAATTACATTATGATGAGGAATGACACCAGGGAACGAAACCAAGGAAATGTTCCCTTTCATTCCTCTCATACTTTCAAAAGTCAACAGTTATGAAGACACTGTTACTGGTAAATTTAAATCACCTTTCCTCAACTTTAGAGCTGTTTGTTTGCAGTTTCTTTCATTTTTTGGCAAAACACAGAGGCTTGTTTTTCAATATGAACTATGCATTTTTCTGAGCAAGCACGATGATCCACCAACACATGTGAGTTGTTCATGGGGTGTTACAGAACAAAGAAGAAAAACCAGGTCTCCTATTCAAACACATGTCTGGCTGAATATATACATTAATAATAGCTATAATAATCTCTTTGTAAACTCTGTTGTTAACTCTGCCATTCATAATCTTTCCCATTTTCAGCTCCAAGTTAAAACACCACCAGGAGAATTATATAGTAGGTCTTTGGACAGCTTAAAAAAATTTCAGACCTTAATAAAAGAATCACTTGCTTCCTGTAAAAATCAGATCTCTGTGGTTTGAGATTTGCTGCTATCGTGAACAAAAAATGCTCTAAGCAAGGTCATAAAAGCATATTTACGAATAGACAATAACTGGGTTTATTGTAATAGCATGTTTTGATTTCTGATTTGATTTTCCTTTGCTCTGTTTTGGTTTGGGTGGGGTTTTTTTCAGAGCATATATTTGTCATTAAAAATGTGACTGTAGGAAGAGGACTGGAAGGTAGCTCCATTTGACTTCCCCAGCTACAGATCAGGACCAGAACACATTTATCCCAAACTTGCCCATTTCTCCATGCTCAGGATGGGTGCTGGTTTGATTTTGAATCTTTTCAGCAGACTTTCTTTCCAAACACCGTCAGCCGTGCTGAGTTCCGGCTGCTCTGTGCCTGTCCGTCTCAGCCGTAGCTCTCCAAAGCAGCGCGTACGTGATTGCAGCAGCAAGACGGAGCAGCACAGACCCAACCAGCCCGCAGACATGCTTTGGCGTTTGAGAAGTTCAAAGCCCATTTTTCCTTGCCTCCTGAAAATCACTGCTTTAAATTGGAGAACTTGGTCTGAAGTCCACAGAGAATAATCGAGCTGACGAATAGGACTGTCCACTGGTGTTCGTGGGTTTTGAAGGGACTCTGTTGGTGCTGTGTGTGATGCTTTCTTGAAGAGTTTTGTTTTGAGGATTTTAACGTTTAGCTCTAGGAAAAAAACCTGTCACAATAATGGGGGACGATCATGTTTTTTCACATTTCTTTTCTTAACTGAATGTTTTGGTAAATTAACTTCTAAAGAAACTTAATCAGGAAAGCCCTTCATTCTGCCTTAATTTTTAAAAGAAGTCAGCAGCGTTCCCAGTTTTCCTTTTGCATGCCTGTTAGCTTTGTTTTCGTAACCCCACTATCATGCTTCTGCGTGCTAAGCCATTCCCAATCATCTATGCTGCATTTTGCATCAACACAAGACAAAGGATCCAGCCCGGGCAGAGGCTCCGTGCTTCCTCACTCTTAATAAGCACTCTCCAGCCCAATTGAGCTGTTAGTTGCCATTAAAAGCAGCCAATGATTCAGAAGATGAAGCCCTGCAAGCATGTCGATCTTTTAAATTGTTCCTTTCTACCAAAGCAGGAGCGATTCCAAGCAGTCACAGGTATGCCTGGATTCATTCAACAGACTCGTTCTTCCAGTCCTTTAGAATTGTCATTTTGTAATTGTCTAGGAAAATTTATTGTTTCTTTCAAAACAATGAGGAAAATAAAAGCCTCGTTCAAAATCAAATGAGTTTTAATAACCAGCTTTGCAGTAAGGCAAACTGTAGCCTGATCCTGCCATCTTGACTCAAGTCTTGGATTTGCATTTTAAAAAAAAAATCAACTCTGTTAGTGGGTAAGACCCCTCCATAGTTTAGATTATTAGAACGGGTTGAAATTTTCCACTTAAAATGTTTTTATTTCTATTTAAAATGACCCTTTGGAAAACAACCAAAATATCCTCAGAAGATCTGGGTTTTCTTTGTTAAAATTTAACCTTTACAATATTTTTGCATTACTAATATCAGGAGAGAAAATAATCTTATTTATTTATTGACATTTTATTTACTTGGCCACTCTTTAACTTTCTGAAATTGGCAGAGTTTGGAACATTCACCAAACATGAAACAGAAAAGGGAAATTATCTAATCACCATCCATTTTGTGATGTGGAATAACAAAAAGGGACAAAACAAGATGAAGTAGTAAGTCCATGGCATTCCAAATCTCAGAAAACTCTTTGAAATATTGAAAACATTAATTTTTTTCCTGAACGCCACAGAATACAAGGAGTTTTAGGCTTTCAAAACTTCCTATAAAATTTTCTGTTTGAGAGCTGCTGGGATTATAATATTAATGTAATTTCATGTGATCAATTATATGTTCAGAAAGAAAGAGACCTGTGTTTGGATGCATCGTAAAGGTGGAAGTCGTCTTCTGTTAAACAGAAGGGGAAAAAAAACGTTATCACACAGGCTGCTTGGTCTGGGACTGAGCCCTGTTTGGGATGTGCAGCTTTTTATACCAGTCACTGGAGTCAACGGGGAGCCTTGTAGAGGGGACCTAGGGGAGACACTTGGCTGGTGGGTTTTGAAGCCGTATGCTAGACAGCCAAGAAATGCATCCCCCGCTTCCTCCCATCCAACCCCAGTGCTCGACCCTCACCCAAAACTTTGTCCCCCGTGCCACTTTCTGCCCTTTTCCTTGCACCTTTGATCAGGCTCACAAGCTTCTTCAGATCTCCTAGCTCATCCCCCAGCTACAACGTCCTCTCTGCTGTGTTACTGGAAGGAAACATTTACATCTTCTTCATGACTCAGTCCCTTTGGAAGATTTTTTTTCCCCCTTCATTTTTCTTATCATCAGGAGTAAAAGCAAATCCAGCAACGCCTCAGCGCTCCTCAAAACGGACGTTCGCCCAGCGAGACGTTTCCTACCATGGGCTGGCAGATAGCCTTCGCCGCCGGGCCGTGCAGTCCCCACCGATAAGACCGACACGGCTCAGGCCAGCGGGTAGCTCGATACTTTCACCTCTGACACCACCTCTGAAGCCGCTGCTTCCCAGCCCCCGGAGACTTTCTGACCACCTCAAGGCGTTTAAGGAGCATCTGTAAACTAATCCAGATTTGTTCGTAAAGTTTTGTTCGTAGTTCCCCTCTGGTCAAGGAAAGACCGAACGCAAACCCGGCTTGATGCCAGAACAAAGCCATTCAGATGAGCCCGGATTCCCAGCAGCACGAAGCATCGGCACCATCAGGAGATGACACGGCAGCTCGCCGCGACTTTCACTATCTGATCAGACAATTTCTTAATCAGCAGAGACAGTGCTCGCTGTCAGAAAAATGTTGCATGAATCAGCTTTCATCTGCGGGAACAGGTTCTGCTTTTGCAAAACTAATGGGTGTCCAGTTGTTTTCCATATTCATCGTGCCGTGCAGCACTTTCTTGCTGTTCCCAGGCTCTCCCGGCCCTCGTGGCTGCAGAGGCTCAGCACACAAATGCAAACGAGGTTTCAGCAAGGGAAATCAAAGCTAGCCAGGGCAAAATTACTCTTGTAAGTGGAAGCTGGATATTCAAGCACAGTGGGAAGGTTGTGATTATAAGCACCTGAATAGGTTTTTCTAATAGTTTAGTGATAGATGTGAAAAATACAACCTCTCATTTAAAAGGAGGGAGTTTTCCAAGTAACAGATTTGGTATTAGAAGAGTAATAGATGCTAATAATTTCCATAATAAACATCCTCCATTTAGAATTAGCAGTAGAAACTGTCAGCTTAGTTAACATAAAATTAAGACGCGATTTCTCAACTCCTCACGAGCTTTGTGTTTTGCTGAAGTAGTTTATGAACCACTAATAAAGTACATGTATTTGCATATCACGACCACAAGAGAGAGCTTTAGTGTTGGATGTCGTGCACTGCTGTGGCAGAAGATTCAGGCGGTTCAGTAGCCCAGTATTTTTAACTGGCACTTTTTAAGCATGATGAGGATACCAAAGCAAAACGTCTAATACAGGCAGCAAAACAATTCCCCATTTTCCACAATACAGGCAACCTCCACATGTCCTGAAGCACAAGCATTTGAGAGCCAGATTTTCAAAACTGTGCGACATTTAGAAACTGCCACTTTTTGCCCAGCAGAACAAGTTCCTCTGAAAACCTGATCCTAAAAATTTACGAGCAGCCTCAAGAAGATGAGATTTGATGGGATGGTTCCAAAAAGAAGGTGTGACATCCATTTTAGCTCTGTCTTTACAGACTGGGCTGAGTGATATAATCTTCTATATAACCTTATATATAAAATTTGTATATAGCCATATATAAGTGTGTGTGTATATATATATGTATGTATATCCAATCTTTTCTTACACCACCCTTCTCTGCTTAAACAGCCTCCCAGTTCTGGCCTGCTAAGCAGCTAGTCTCATTCCATTCAAATCCTTACCTAAGACTAATTTCTCCCATGATATCCATAAGGACTTTAATAATAATGATTATACTGCAGTCCAACCATCTCAAGCTCTCCACCCATCTCCTCCCTATTGTGTATTACCTTCCACTCATTTTCTCCCAGATAAAACAAACTCTTGAGGGCAGAGACCTGCTGGCTCTTCTAGTCGTCTTCTGGGTGTTGTAAAAGTAATAAGGCAATATCACACATAAAGCACAGTATTCAAATGATACTGAGTCAGATGTAAATGAGGAAAAGCAGGTCATTCAGAGTTACCTCACCATGAAGTGTCTAGATGCATTGCATTCCTGCAGCTTCCCGGATATGGTATGCAATGAAAATGGTGAATAATCTTGTGTGTGTATTATACCTTTCATCCCAAAGAGTACTCAATTACTTTACTAATTGACTGTGCAAAGTGCCTACATGAGAACCTCTTTGCTCATAAGCGAAATGCAGCCAGGGCGCCGGCAGGAGCACAGGGCCAGCACAATTCCCAGAAAGTCTTCAAACAAAATCACGGGCTCTGGGGAAGGCAGAACAGAGGAGGAAAATGAGAGATTCGGAGATGACCTTTAACTTGGTGTTTCTCTGCCTTTGCCCAGTTTCAGCAGAACAACCGTTTGATTGTGTGCGAGACGTGCATTTGCACGCAGTCACCATTAAACAGACCACATCTGCAGGAGCTGATGCGATACTGGGAGTCACTCCTTCCCTTTGCACTGAAATAAGAGGTCTGGGCCTGATCCTGAAACATGCTGAGCACTTACAATTCCCTTGGATTCAGCAGGACCAGCCCTAAGTGTAGCTCTTGAAATACCACACTACAGCAAGTATTGGCAAAGGTTGCTACTTGCTACTTGCTATAGCTATGTATTCGTTTGTTTTTAAAACATAGCCCCTGAGATAGTTACTTTTTTTTGTGTCATTAACTATTTTTAACTAACACCTCAGAAAGCTTCCTTAAACTTGCAGTGGCCTGTTACATGTCCAGAAATATAAGAACAGCAAAACCTTTCCCTAGACAGAACATTTTTTCAATACCAACGCACTTGATGGTGCAAGTGATTTTACTATCTGTCTTACAAACAGGGAAACTGAGGCACAGAAAGTGAAACGGCATATACAAAGCCAATCATCTGCTAAAAGCAGACCGACCACCCAGGGTTGACACCAGCTTTTGAAAAGACGTGCTTCTTCCAAACACGTAGAGTACCAGCGGCTGCTTCAGAAAGTGCCTCTGTCCTGCTTACAGCAACAGGATTTTGAATAGTTAAAGGAATCTGAGCTTGCAGATCTTGTTGTAAGCAAGGAGCCAGATATATCCTCTCCTATTAGAACATGCATATGCATCTTCTAACAGGCATTGTCTATCTCTTCATCTGTACCACACTCATCAGGTTACACTATCTGAAACTTCTTTTTCCCCCAAGAGATCATAAAAGTTTCAGCGTTTACTCAAAATGTTTTGTCGTGTTTTCAATTTGACAGACTGTGCAATGGCTCCAAAGATAACACGGCAGCTGCCAGTGCTTCTCACGTGTTGAGCTGAATTGTAGATGCCTGTCTACAATGGCATGTTTCCTCAGTAGTTTTAGATACTCTGAAACAGAATTTTCCAGTCTTCTCAAATATGTAAGATACGGGATGGCCAGCAGCTATTCAGGTTACACAACAGTGACATTTTTGAAAGCCGAAAAGAAGCAAAACAACAGTCCTTGCGGTGCACAGCCGCCAGCAGAGCCCTCCTCCAAAGCGCCTTGGTTTCCTCACCTCTATACTCTGCTCAAAGCCCCGAATTAGCTGTTTGTTGCCTCTACTCCCTGCTTTGCTTCCTTCTCACTCTCAAAGGCTGCAGTTGTGCTCGCTCCTATGGCTCTTGGTGCTGAGAGACTTCGGCAGGAGACTTGTGGCCTCGAGCCGAGGCTCTCCAGCACAGCCTCTTTCCAAAGGTGCCTGGGAGTGGGATGCTCAGAGGATGAGATGTCAAGAGCCTGAACTGCCTGGGACATTTTCTCCTGCTTCCCATCCTAATATAACTACCCCATAATTTCTCCAGCTCCTGGAAGTCCTTCTGCCGTCGCACGGAAAGGGACTGTTTTCATTTATACATCTCTGGTGCAGGCAGTTCAGCACGGAGGCAGAGGGCAGGGTGCAACAGTAATTTACACACCATAAACTTTTGTAGGTTTTATTCACCTCATTGGTCTGGTATTAAACAGCATCGCGTGGCGACGGTGTAAGCTGGGAGCAATGGTGCCAGCTGTTGACTCGGTGCACGCTCTGCCACGCAGGAGTTTACACCTCACTTCCCCGTCAGCTGTGGCAGGGCAGCAGGGAGAGCTGCTGAATAGAGAGGCTTGTGATGGAAAAGAGGTGGGAACAGCGCATCCATCACATAATCAGTCTTATATATTTGTTACTGTAATACTTAAAACTCTGTTAGGAGCTGTACGTATGTAGCTATCTACACACAAAGGTGCAGTCCTTACCAAAAAACAAAACTATGCAGAACCTGCCAGGCGTTGATGAAGGTAAAGGAAGAGCCCATTAGGAAGCATAAGACCGTGACTTGTATGAAAAACATCTCAGCATAGGTCTTTTCTGATCAGTGCAAAACCACTTGGGAATAGCAGTATTTTCTCCTCTATCTGAGGGCTGTAGAGTGCATTTGAAATGGGAGTCTAGAGAGGTGAAGAAAGTGTAATTCAGACTATTTATCCAAATCCCACAGGGTACACGGTGATTCACTTTCAGGGAATCCATGTATTGATTGTTTTGTCCCATGTGTTACACAGAGTTTAATAACAAGGCCAGAAACCTAAAAGCAGAAGCAAAACAGGCTTCATTAAGGGACATCATCAGAGGAGCAAACCTGCAGAGGAGATGCAGAGCTTTACTATCTGCAAAAAACCAATGCAAAACTCTCTGCTGGAAAGGCTCCTGCTCCAGCAACTGCAGTTCCTGCTGGGGTCATTCCCCTCCAGTTCCCTTCCAGTTCCCACGGAGAAAAGTCCCAAGAAACACTGTCCTGACATAGCCGGTTAGGATTGTCTGTGCAAGTTGTAGATGATGTTTCCAGAATTTGATTTCAGCCAGTAGCACAGATAACGAGTTAATCTATCGGCATAGGCTTTATGCTTTTTTTTTGCCTGTCATATCCTAGCTAGCAGCAAAGGGTTCTTTTGTGAACCATGAAGATATTCTTGCCTAGAAGAAATTGCACTGGATAACTGTATTTTTTTATTTTAGGCAAAGAAAGGGAAAATGTTCAAGCATTATTAACAGCTCAGCCTTTTCTGGACCAGAAAACAACTCTAACATAGAACAGCTGCATCTGAAAACAAAGTGGTTTTAATGCTCCTGCATTGCCTCACCTGAATAATAGCATTCAGGGCTTTGTTTCAAGACTTAATTTCTTAAGTTTAAAAAAAGACACGCACGCAAACAACCCTATGGAAACTTTTGCCTACAATAAGTGTCAAGCAGAAGGAATGTTATTGATTGTAATAGATTTACACCCATAATGAATTTGGCCGGCTGGTCAAAAGTCTAGTGGGTGTGTAAACGGGGAGGTGAAGTGGGGAATGACGTACGTAGTGGTTTATCTGGAGAGCGGAGCCGCAAAATGTTGTAGTTACACTTAAGTTTTATTAAAAATGCCATTCTAACGAGCCCTAGTGGCCCCAGCACATGGAAAGTGGCTTGCTGTGTTTTGAATGGCACTGAGTAACACCCCAGGGCCTTAAATCAGTTCAAGATGTGTTGGTGGCGTCTGATGTTAAGCATAGAAGGGAAATTCAAAGCAATACAGATTTAACCTAGGGACCCTTCTTTTGCCTGATGCTTATCAATAATGCAAGCGTAAGTAAAAGCCAGGAGAAATTTGGTACCGAGGCAGAATATTATATGAATGTGTGATTTTATTAGTAATATTTTTACTGTGAGGTTTGGATAACCAATCCAAGCAGCAAGACATTGAAATGTGCACAACAAAGAGATAAAGTCAGATATTCCGTCCTGTGTATTTCTGCCGACACCACTTGATGTACTGTGCCCAGGGAAAATTAAACGGGAGGGGAAAAAGAAACAAGGTTTTCTACAAGTCAAACAGAGGAAAAAGAAACAGCCATGGAGTGAGTGGGTGGAGAAGTCCTGCTACACATCTCAAGTCAGAGAGGTGGTTGAGGGATTTATTACACTGCAACAGCTGACCACAGAGGACACTAAAGACAAGGAAAAAAAGGAAAATGTGACAATACTGCTAATCCCAACTATAAGGAACTCACATATTTCTTTGCATTTATATGCAATGCCTTGCTAAGAAATTTAAGTGGCGTGTCCATGTCATGAAGGGCGGATAAGATGAGCCCTATGTCTTTAATCTTTAAGCCCTATGTGCTTCCAAACCTTGTCATGGCTGGGGCACTTCTACAAGAATGTCTCAATGTCTCACCTGTTTTGATGGGACAGTGAGTGAAAATTATGGTTTCAGAGGTATTACTAATGCCAAGAAGGATTTGCCAGGTATTTGGATTTCACATAAGCTGCACATATTTTCCACCTGCCAGAATCTAACCTTTGCATTCCAGGCTCTGGAATAAAAACCAGAAGACTGAGGTGCACCTCTAATGCCATATGGATTGCATGATGAGCTTGGATGGTTTAATTTGTCAATGGCCATAATGGCAGCAGGAACTTGAAATCTGCTGAAACCCTGAACGTCCTTTACTCTCTATCTATGTGGTCTGGAGACAGACAACCACTGAGTCATGAACAGCAATCACTAACTTATGAGACGCAATTAGAAGGGAACCCCAACAACCACCTAATGAAATGCCAAGGACTTGGCACAAATACCTCTGGTGATACAATGAAGAAGGAGTCTTACACTCTTACCTTAAGCACTGCTTGCTTCCTTCCCACACTGACAGCTTTAGCAACAACGTGACTTAGAGTGTCTAATTATAGGATAATTATTGTTGTTGCATTTGTAAAGGTCAGTCAGTAGAAGCTAGGACCCTAAGGGAATGGAGACAAGAAAGGTGAAGAAGGAAATGGGAGGAGCAAGGTTCATGGACTTTTTGACCAAGTAGAAACAGAGAGGGAGATATGGCTTTTCTCTGTAACTGGACCATAATTTGTAGTCGTGTAACATTAATAGTTTGTGCTCGTGACTAAAAGCCAATCCTCTCCTGGTATAAATGTGAGCTAAGATTCAGGCCTTTCTCCATACCTACGATGCCAAAGAATGGCCAATTACAACCCAGACAGGTCATTGCATATGAAACTGTCTACTCTCCTTTCCTGTTTCCATGCTGCCTCAATACAAAGGAGGCAGTTTCTGGGCTGAAGCCTGATTTTTGCTCCTAAGATTAAGGAGAAGGTAAGAACTGGTGAGGGAAGGAAAGACAACTCCAGAGATAGCTGGCATAAAAGCACAGGGAAGGTGGACTCAGAAACTGAATAGCGTAATATTACTGCCATATTCAGTGACTACCATCTAAGAAAGCAGAGAACGTAGATCAGATTGGTAAAGTAAATCTCCTTTCAAATGCACAAGAAAGAAATCAGCCATGCTACAGACACACTGATGATCTTGTTGCTCTTCTTCCCCTCCAAGCTTCCTGCCCATTTTTTGACACAGATGTGGGGGCTGCGAAGCGGAGGATCACCCATGCTTTTCAGCACATGTGTATTTGAGTCTGCGAAGGGAAGGCTGACATTTGTCACCCAGGTACCGAGTGCATCCTGTAAGCTGTAGTATATTCTTAAGCTATATATTTCATTGGAAGGAAGTTTCTGTGATCCTAACTAGTAAGTAAGTAGATAAATAAATAAATCTGTGCAGAGATACTGATCTACATCCACCTCAAGAGCTTCAGATTTCACTAGGAGAAAACATGCAGCAAGATTGCAACTGGCAGAAAGGAATACTTGGGTTCAGGTAATCATCAGGACAAAAGTAGGAGATGCTCATTATTTGGACTCCTATCCCCTGTATGAATAATTGCCTGATCCTGGAAGAAAAAATTAATTTATTTGGTGGCTATAACAAAATCATAAATTGGCAGCAATAGTGTTGTCAAGAGTCTTGAACTTGTCCTGTGCAAATGGGATTGGCACACCTAATTTTTTTTTTGTAAGACTTCAAAAAAAATAGGTCAAAATTCCTCACTGCAATTAGTTCAACTTAGTATACGCATCTTTGATCTGTTAAAATATAATTATATTTTCTAAATTATCCTCATTTCATTGAAACTGGCAAGATATGAAAGTATGGATGGATCTGAACCTAACTGAGGTTCTCCAGGGAATTGTCTTGTTATAAGCATGTGAGGTGACAGCGAGGGTAAGGCTATTGCTGATGAGCCAATGCAACTTCTTTACTCCTGCAGTATTCATTTAGTATTTCTGTCACTTCCAGGATAGCAGGATAAAAAAGCTTTCTAAAAAAGGAAGTATATAGATTTTAGATTTGTCAAAAATACATTGAACATTAGTTTAGCTTGAATCCATCTGTGTGATTTTAGCACCCTGTAGGATCTGTTTCCTAAACATAGAGCAAATTCAGGGCATGGTCACAGAATACTCGTCTGAGTAGCTGATTTCAGAGCACTGTAGGAATTGACATCAATAAGAATTATCAAATCAATCAGACATAAATCCTAGCCCTGCTGCTGTCTTCTTCAGGCATCCTAAACTTTATTCCTTATTCCAACTGCATTTCTAAGGACATTCCTAACCTTCAGCATTGGACTATATTACACAAGTAAAGAGAAGAAGTCATCACCATAAAATGAAGAGAAAGGAAAGCTTCCAAGGTAACTTTCAAGGGCTAAAATAACTCAGTGAGAAGAGGAACAGAAGAGTTCTGGATAGATTGGTCAAATCAAGGAGAGAAAAACTTATTTTAAACTCTCATGATTCATGGGAAAGGTACAGGAATGGGACCTAGAATGGAGAAATAAACCGAATAGATATGTACAAAGAGGATAAACCAAGGGGATTAGAACTCTATGTGAGATACAAGTATCTTCATTTTCAAATATCAGAAGTTATTTATCAAAAGATGATAAATTTTTGTGGCTGGAAAAAGTTTTACAAGTAAAAGATATTTACAGATGTGATCTTACAGATAAAACTGTAGGGGAGGGAGATCGTAACCTATGTTTGGCATTTCTGAGTCCACTTTAGTATTCTTCCTTGGTACCCCCATGTGTGTGTGTGTGTGTGTCTAAGGAGGGAAAGGGAAAGAGTAAATGATCCAGGTAAACAAGCACATTGTGCAACACTGCATCTGGAAAACTGTGTCAGCCTTTAACTTGTTTAACTGGCCCTCCTATGGCAGTAACACATCATTACCGCTTTCCGGTGTTTATTAATGTCATTTTTATGGTTTATTTGTAGCAAGGTTCAAATTCCATGCAAATAGATGTTTAAAAAAACCAGGGGGTTTGTAGCCTTCATTATTAACAAGGAGATTGCATTGGATATGGATGGGGCAGAGAAAGAGGCTAATGGAGCAGCGTGTTGAATAGATTTGCGGTCTTACACAGGATCCCTACCTCATCAAATTCCCTGAAATCCCATAGCTACCAAAACAAACATTCCAGTCAAACCTGCCATTTCAGACTGAAGATGCTCAGTTCTGCTGCACTAAGGATTTTTCTCTATGCCAAAATGGTCAACGCACTCTGAAGAAAATTGGTGGAGATTCATTCCCAAGCATGGTCAAATGTCCAGGACTTCTCAGAATTAGTAATCATCATTCTTTTAATAATAGTGTGCAAGGCAAGACTGTCATTCCCAAGCCACTCCTGGCCTGCTGGCACAGACGGACTGCAGCATGCAGTAATGTGATTCTTCTGTTCCCTCTGAGGGAAAGGATGCAGAAGACTCAAGCATCCCGAATGACTAAGCACCCACCAAAAAGGAAAACTAGATGGTTAGTCATGAAACTCAGAGAGCAATCATTCACTGCATGGTAAGAAAACTGATTTCCTGAGCTCAAAATTAATATCCAAACACTGTGGAGAGCCAATAGGGAACTCTCCGACATTTTTTCCTCTTTTTTTTTTTTCTCTAATGGAGTCTGAAAAATGAATATATGCATGTCATCTTCTGCATGTAAATCAGTATAAAAAGTTCACTCTAAGGAAGCTCTTTTCTCTACAGGAATGCAAAATGAAGAGTTTTAAAAGTGCTATATTTGATTTAATTTGAACCAATATATTCAGTGAGTTCTCCAAATACCTACAAGAGCATAGTGAGACTTTTTTTTTTCCCCAGACGACTCCTAACACAAATTCAGTGATAATTCTCATTCCATGGGTTGCCCATGGTCTGGTTTCATAAATAAGGCAAGCCTCAAAGTGGGAATAGATTATGAGAGGATTAAACAAGTGACACTTGTGACTGGTATGAACATTCATTATTGCATCCCAAAGGGACGGTCTTGCTGCAAAACTCGTTTCTCCCTTTATTCTTCTCATTGCAGTTGAAGGAGGGACAATGCGTTTATGGAGTTTTCTCTACAGCTAGAGCAGTCTGTAGTACTGGCCCTTGGCAGAAAGTCTTATTTGGGACAGGTAGGGGGAACCAACTGGGCAAAATCTGCTGGGGAAGACAGCACTAAGACTATAAATTGATGTCTAGGAAGCCATCTTCCTTCTACCTCCATAGCTGAGTTCGGTCAGAAGACTGGTGTTATCATGGGTTGGGGGGTTTTCCATATAGTCTAGAGCACAGCTTGAAAATTCAACAGAGAGGTTTGCTACATCCTAAAAATTTGGATAGCTGGGAATTTTGGTTTAGCAGTTCTAGTAATCTATTTCAGGATCTCTTCTTTTAGAAGTTTACTTCATGTTTAAAAGCTCATTTCAGTCTCAGGACCTCAATATAGGAAAGGAGCTAATTCTAGGCTAATGCCTAATACTGATAGAGATCTGTCAACATGACTGTGAGAGACATATCCTTAGACAGAAAGCTATCAAGTTTGGCAAGTGAAACCATTGTATTTTGTTATGACATTTTCAGTGAAAATATTCAGTTTCCCTTTTTGGGTTACCTGAGATATCTTTGAACCTGCAGATCTTCACATACTGCTTTCCCTCTGTCTTCAATGCAAGAGGTGCTCTCAGCTGGCAGGGAGAAGATGCACTTTGACCTCGTGATAGCTGAATATATGACTTAGGGTCAGGTTTCTCCTATTGTTTCTCGTTAAGAAATCACATTTCTGTTTCTATCAATATTCTCTGTGCCTCCTTCCCAGTTGCTTGCCAGATCACTCAACAGAATACTTGAGTGTAGTAAGCAAAAATGATCTGAATGCAGATGATGGAAACAGGCTGAGGATTTTCAGTCGTGCCTCTCAGGTATGTTAGGCTCACCTGGTCTGACTGAAGGCTGCATCATTCCAAAGGCAGAGATTTGTAAATGCCCATTTGCTCACAGACAAGCACAGGGGGTTCACAGAAGCTCTGCTAGCAGGACTGAGGCAGGGAAAGAAAAGCAGCATGCAGTAAGGCACAGTCTGGCTCTGAAGGCAAGATGACCTATGTACGTCTCTTTCCTCTTAGGGTGAAATAGTACTAGACCTCCTTCCAGATCACGCTTCATTCCATCAGCAGCCCTGCTGACTTCACTGTGACTATTCAGTCTGGTTAGAAGACTTACAGTCTGGCCCTAATTTCTCTGCTTCTTAATTTAGGGATAGTAGAGAGACTTAGTCAAAATATCTAAAAGCCCTAGACAATTACTACCAATTGCAACAGAAAAACTTTGCAAAAGTAGATCAAATCTAGCCCTGTTAGCCCTTGCCAGCCAATGTTTTGGCTCTGGGTATTTTTTAAGTTCCTTTCTTGTCACTCTAAATCAGATGATTCACGCTGGTAACATGTTGTATCGCTTATCCAGTAATGCAACCTAATAAAACCCTGCTTAAAACCATTTTCCTTAAAGAACCAGAAGAATTTGTTCCTTGCAGAATCAAACCTGTGTTCTTAATAAAGGCAGATTGAATAAAACAAGCCCTGTGAAGTAAAGGGACTAATTTAACAGCTCGCTGATGAAAAATCTGTGGCTAGCTTCCCCCTCCCTCACCCCTTGCATGAGAACAGATGGTTTAACACAGGTTTTGAATGCAAAGTTAATTAAAAAAAAAAAATCCATTCCTCTTACAATCCTTGGGCTAAGACTTTAAAAGTTCCCTGCTAAATCGGAATGCCAATGCTCTTATTTTGAGCTCTGTAATAAGGAAACAGACTCATTAATGTTCTGCAATTATTGAAGTAGAGTGATGGTCATGGATTAGCCCTTGAATTGAGCACGGCAGGCTCCCTTGGCAGTTAGACATTAGAATGGAATTTGAAAACCTCTGTTTTGTTCCATTTTATCCACTGCTCTTAATCTGGTGCTGGAAGCAGGTACAGTCACCTTGATGGCAATGTCCCCAGAGGGAAGGACAAGACATTCAAAATGCAAGATCATTTCCCATAACAAGAACAACAGCAACGTACTACATGTTAGGCTTTTATTTCAATGAACTCTGGAAAAAAAACGCAAATTATTTCATCTTGGCCTGGGATGCATCTATTTCTGGGATGGAAGGCAATAATTTGTTAATGACAGCAACCTCATATAAGAATCAGCACAGGACATGAGAAAAATAATATTAAACTTGTTCCTAGTATTGCTGCAAGCTTCTGCCCCAAAGATCTTCCAGTCTGAAAAGCCACTTTAAATAACTGGGAGGAGTTTGGGATAGGTGAAAAGTAATTGCCTGAATTAGAATCATCTTGGCCTAATGCATTTAATACTTTCACACGTCAAACATCAGAAGATCTTTAAACAATCAAGTGCACCTGGAGAAGTGTTTTCTTTTACCTCTCATTTACAACCAAAGCATCTCCCAGCCTTGTTCCTGGAGACTAACTCCAGGTGAAAAGTCACCCCTAAAGACTCAAAAATGTTTTCTTCTGTCATTTTCTTCACCCAGCTTTCTACCCAAAAACTGATTCAGCCCAAACATCCTTAATATCAGCTCTTGAGAAATTCCCAGGCCTACAGGGATGCATTCTCATTAAACAGGAGTCCAAATTTATGGTGAATTTGAATAGGATCTGGTAATTCTGATCTTGTCAGGATCCTAATCACAATAGGACCAAAGCTAGTAGTTAGTGAAGTCACTCTTCAGTCCTTGTTGAAGCATAACTTGGAGGGAGATCTAATTAACTACCGGGAGGCAGAGTCCTTCTAGTTACCTTATCCATTTTTGATCATATCTTTCATAAGCTCCAGCAGCAACACTCAGAAACTGAAAAAGACACTGAGCATTTGTTTCACAAATTGTACATATAAAACAGAAATATTCAGTCATCAATATGTAGGCTATGAATAGAACACATAACTCTGGAGTTGGGCTTGTGGTTGTTGTTGGGTTGTTTGGTTTTTTTAAGTCAGTCTTTGATTTTTGCACCACTACTTGATCATGGATTGCAAAACCCCAGGAGCAATTAATTGCAGAGACAAACTCTTACCTTACTACAGTCTAATTCCTTAATAGCATCCTTGAATCAAAGAGATGTCTAAACATTATCGCACACACCTGTGATTAATAGCTCCCACAATCAATTACAGATGCAAACATGCAGGAGCAGACCTGGCCCATAACGTGAATGGATTGAAGGTACCATATATGTGACCGAGTGGAGTTCAGTCTACTTATCACCTAGTGCTGGCATTTCATGGAGCCCAAGTTTTTATAGTTTATCCTGAAGTGAGCAGACTAACAAACAGCTTTAAAGAGACTAAACATGATATGCAGATGATGGTTGCATAAATGTTGTTAATAACATTATATCCCTCCAGCTCAGGTGTGGCTGATACTCTACCTGATGTTTTAATTGGCACGAGGTCTCATGGTAATCATGGTTTATTGGAACCAAAGGAAGTATTTTGATTTCCAGTCAACGTTTTTCCTTCTTCATTGTTCCTCAAGTGATTTTTCTCCACATAGTAGTAACTGGTAGGACTTCTGATGGACTGTGGTGAAGAACAAAGCGCTTACACAAAAACCCAATGGGCATACAAAGGATGCAGTAATTAGGGCTAAGTTGGTAGCTGGAAAGCAAAATGGGGCAAAGCAGTGTAAACCTCTTCAATACGAGCAAGGGGTAACTGGGAGTTGTCTTTTCTTTCTCTTCTTTCTTCCTCACCTGTACTCTCCTCGTGATGTACCTTCCATGTTGTTGAAACCAAAACTCAGTGATTTCCCATCAAAACCACAGAACCATCAGCCAGACTTGGCAGATCACAGTGAACCTATCGACAAATGCAGGCTTACTTAAAATTTACAACAAAACCCCAACGCTAGTTGAGTTTCACATGATTAAATGCCTAGGCAAAGAAGTTTCTCCCAGCTCCAGTTACTGTGAAATGTCCCCTCTCCCCAGCTTCCTGGCCAAACTGTTAGTCAAAGCACGCGGCAGCAAGGTGCTACTGGGGAACAAGCCTTTGCTATCCCTCACTCCCTTCCCCCAGCCACCTTAGCTTCTCAAGATCTGGTCTTGCATCACAGAGTTGTTCTCCTGAACTGCCTCATCAGATTTTCAGAACCACAAATGAACGAAAGGGATTTTCCTTGCCACTAACATCGTGGGTTCGTACGTGCCTCTCTAATTCTGGGCCTTGCATTGCTAATCCCGTATTCTAAAGGGCAAATTATTCCCATAAATGTTAGCTGTGGGCTCTGCCTCATCTGTGCTGGTCTCCACTGCTGCTGTCTCAAGCAGAGTTGTACTTGTGGCGAACTGTGGCTGGCTTAAATACAACCCAAATGTGATGTAGTATGTTTTCTCCAGCTCTGCACCTCCTCAAACATTCAAAACTTAGGTAGAAAAAGTAAAATGTGTGCAGACACAATGTCTTCAAACAGAAGGATTCATTCTTAGGAAGAAAGTCATGCAGAATTGGTGGCTGCAGAGGTTCGCTAGGTTGTTCTCCAGACAGCAACATTAATGACTGAACAGCATAAATGAAAGTCTTTCTTCACAACAAGTTTTCTTTTCACTGATTCATTATTATTAAGGAAATGGGTGAATCAGCTAGGATAAAGTAGCGACTCATTGTGGACCTTCATCTTTTATTAGATATCTCCTGACAGAACCTGACTGGAGCCACCAAACCGAGGTCTTCACCTGACCTTGCACCCTTCCCCCACCAGCCAGGGGTTGTTCAGAGCTTGGGTTCTTGTTTTGGCCTATGATAGAAGCTACACATAACACAGGGCAGCTGTGAAATATAGATCCCAAGCCAAAGTCTGATTTATGAAAACCTCATTCAGAGCGGTCCGTACGTAATGTTTTGGGCTGGAGCCATCTTTACCCAGAATTGGCACCAAGCGCGTCTTAAAGATTCCATAAGAGCTTGGTTCAGTTTTTTGCTTGTTTTGGTTTTTGTTTTCTCTTGCTGACTTCCCATATTTATTCTGTTTCTGCATACCCTCGCTTATCCACAGGAAATAGAAATGGAAATGCTGAAATATCCTCAGAAAGGCTTTGTTTTGCTTTGATTGTTAAGGTATTTGAAGATCAGCAAGAAGCAAAAATATTGAAAACTTTACAAAGAAGCTTGTAAGACAAGACAAAAAACCACTTCTTCCTCAGAGGTATCCTTACTATAAGTATGGTTTAACTTCTAGCAACATGAAAAATGTGGGGCTTCCTAAATGTTAAATGATCTATAAAATGCCCAGATTTGATTGAAACTCTGAACAAAAGCCCCAGCATATGGGTTCAGGCACAGAATAAACCCAGTTATCACAGTCAAATCAATATTTGCACCTCCCAGAATGTGACATCACTCTGTGCTTTGGGAAGGAGAGACGAAGAGACTGGACTCTCCACAAAAACAAAAATATCTGCTGTTAATATTGTTAGGAGGTGAAAGAAATAGTGAAGAAATTGTGGAGTTTCAGCGTTTGGGGGCCAAGATCCTTCCTGGCCTCTAACTAGAGCCCACACACTCATTTTTCTCCACTTACATATGGGCCATGCAGAATCTCAGTTCTCCGCTGGGGAATACAGAGCATTAGTGCACCTCCCATTATGGGTATTTATGCCATAAAGTCAGTTTTCTGCCAAGGGGTTATGATTCACACATCCTAAAGAGACTGAGTAGTGTGCAGCCTGCTTCCAAGGCCGAGCAGGGTGCCTGGTTCTTCCTGTGAGACAATATTGGTCTCCATCATTGCGAAGGACGAGATTTCAAGTTTGAGTAACTTGAGAAATGTTTCCTTTCCCTCACTACCATATCCACAGACATGTTATGTGATCTATGAGAATGCTGGTGCTTGCTTAATTTTGTGAGCTGGAAGGCAAGAAGGGGCATCTCTTTGTTGGCATATACAAAGAATTTGACCGGTTTGCCCCAAAAGCCCTATCTGGCAGCTGAGCGTCTCCATTCAGAGAAAGACAGGTGGAGTTTCCATGAATCTGAAAATGGGACTGAAAACAAAAATGCATGTGTGAATTAGCTCTTGCACTTTTAGAGTGCTGCCTTATATAGGCAAGACC